>NC_141879.1:94865075-95168106 GCF_056163025.1 Triticum urartu
CCCACCCTTTTTGTTTTGGGTTAAAACCCCTAACAAAAATGGTGCAGATTTTTCTAGGACATCTTAAGGTCATTGGATTAATCCTTATAGTATTTGCATTTGGGCATTTAAATGCTATAAAATATTTTAAATGCTCAAATAATCATAAACCAAAATGTTTGCTGTTGGATATATTCTAAGCAGTAGCCATGATTAATTTTATGATTTATGGAAATGCCCTGGCATTTTTAATAAAGCCCTGAAGTTACAGAAATAATAGAATAAATAAAAAACAGGAAAAGAAAGAGAGAGAGAGAGAGAGAGAGAGAGGAACTTACTGGCGTAGCCCACCTAGCCCACCAGCCGGCCCACCTGGCGGCCTAGCACTATGTTGGCCCGTGCCAGCCAGCTGCTTCTTCCCCCCAGGCAGGCAGGGAGGTGACGCAGGCGCGCCTGAGCTCGCCACGGCGCCACCTGCTTGTCGCCCGCGCCCTGGACGCCTGGACGCCTCCACGTCGCACCCCGAAGCCCCTGGACACGCCATTTCACCCCTGTATCTCTCCCTTCGCCATTCCCCACCATGGCCGACGAGGGTCGCCGAGCGGTAGAGGAAACCCTAAATGGCAAGTATCGTCGGTGTGAGATACATGTGGCCATCGGTGTCGGATAAAAAATTAAGAGGAAGAAAAAAAAGAGGAGTAAAAGAGTATAAAAAAAGAAGAGGAGTAAAAGAGTTCTTCTCCTCTATTCTTTCTTCTCCTCTTTTTTTCTTCTTCTTCCTCTTTTTTTTATCGGGAACGAGGGTCGTCGAGGGTCGCCGAGGGGTCGAGGGTTGAGAGGGGGTCGACGGTCGCCGAGGGGTCGAGGGTCGAGAGGGGGTCTAGTGTCGCCGAGGGGTCGAGGGTCGTCGAACATGAGAGGATGAAGAGGATAAAAAAAAGAAGAGGAAGAAGAAAAAAAGAGGAGAAGAAAGAATATAGGAGTCTTCTCCTCTATTCTTTCTTCTCCTCTTTTTTTCTTCTTCTTCCTCTTTTTTTATTGGGAACGAGGGTCGTCGAGGGTCGTCGAGCAGTAGAGGAAGAAGAGGATAAAAAAAGAAGAGGAAGAAAAAAAAGAGGACTTCTCCTCTCTTTTTTCTTCTTCTTCCTGTTTTTTTATCGGTAACGAGGGTCATCGAGGGTCGCCGAGGGGTCGAGGGTCGACAGGGGATCGACGGTCGCCGAGGGTTCGAGGGTCGAGAGGGGGTCTAGGGTCGCCGAGGGGTCGAGGGTCGTCGAACATGAGAGGATGAAGAGGATAAAAAAAGAAGAGGAAGAAAAAAAGAGGAGAAGAAAGAATAGAGGAGTTCTTCTCCTCTATTCTTTCTTTTGCTCTTTTTTGTCTTCTTCTTCCTCTTTTTTTTATCGGCAACGAGGGTCATCGAGGGTCGCCGAGTAGTAGAGGAAGAAGAGGATAAAAAAAGAAGAGGAAGAAGAAACAAAGAGGAGTAAAAGAGGAGTTCTTCTCCTCTATTCTTTCTTCTCATCTTTTTTTCTTTTTCTTCCTCTTTTTTTTATCGGGAACGAGGGTCGTCGAGGGTCACCGACGGGTCGAGGGTTGAGAGGGGATCGACGGTCACCGAGGGTCGAGGGTCGAGAGGGGGTCTTGGGTCGCCGAGGGGTCGAGGGTCGTCGAACATTAGAGGATGAAGAGGATAAAAAAGAAGAGGAAGAAGAAAAAAAGAGGAGAAGAAAGAATAGAGGATTTCTTCTCCTCTATTCTTTCTTCTCCTCTCTTTTTTTTCTTCTTCTTCCTCAGTTTTTTTATCGAGAACGAGGGTCTTCGAGGGTCGCCGAGCGGTAGAGGAAGAAGAGGATAAAAAAAGAAGAGGAAGAAAAAAAGAGGACTTCTCCTCTATTTTTTCTTCTTCTTCCTCTTTTTTTATCGGGAACGAGGGTCGTCGAGGGTCGCTGAGGGGTCGAGGGTCGAGAGGGTGTCAACGGTCGCTAAGGGGTCGAGGGTCGAGAGGGGGTCTAGGGTCGCCGAGGGGTCGAGGGTCGTCAAACATTAGAGGATGAAGAGGATAAAAAAAGAAGAGGAAGAAGAAAAAAAGAGGAGAAGAAAGAATAGAGGAGTTCTTCTCCTCTTTTTTTTTTCTTCTTCTTCCTCATTTTTTTATCGGGAACGAGGGTCGTCGAGGGACGCCGAGCAGTAGAGGAAGAAGAGGATAAAAAAGAAGAGGAAGAAGAAAAAAAAGAGGACTTCTCCTCTCTTTTTTCTTGTTCTTCCTCTTTTTTTAATCGGGAACGAGGTCGTCGACGGTCGCCGAGGGGTCGAGGGCTGAGAGGGTGTCAACGGTCGCCAAGGGGTCAAGGGTCGAGAGGGGGTCTAGGGTCGCCGAGGGGTTGAGGGTCGTCGAACATTAGAGGATGAAGAGGATAAAAACAGAACAGGAAAAAGAAAAAAAGAGGAGAAGAATAGAGGAGTCTTCTCCTCTATTCTTTCTTCTCCTCTTTTTTTTTCTTCTTTTTCCTCTTTTTTTATCGGGAACGAGGGTCGTCGAGGGTCGCCGAGCAGTACAGGAAGAGGAGGATAAAAAAGAACAGGAAGAAGAAAAAAAAGGACTTCTCCTCTTTTTTTCTTCTTCCTCATTTTTTATCGGGAACAAGGGTCGTCGAGGGTCGCCGAGGGGTCAAGGGTCGAGAGGGGGTCGACGATCGCCGAGGGTTCGAGGGACGAGAGGGGGTCTAGGGTCGCCGAGGGGTCGAGGGTCGTCGAACATGAGAGGATGAAGAGGATAAAAAAGAAGAGGACTCCTCTATTCTTTCTTCTCCTCTTTTTTTCTTCTTCTTCCTCTTTTTTTTATTGGAAACGAGGGTCGGCGAGGGTCGCCGAGCGGTAGAGGAAACCCTAAATAGCAAGTATCGTTGGTGTGAGATACATGTGGCCGTCGGTGTCGGATAAAAAAAGAAGAGGAAGAAGAAAAAAAAGAGGAGTAAAAGAGGATAAAAAAAGAAGAGGAAGAAGAAAAAAAAGAGGAGAAGAAAGAATAGAGGAGATTCCTCTATTCTTTCTTCTCCTCTTTTTTTTCTTCTTCTTCCTCTTTTTTTATCGGGAACGACGGTCGTCGAGGGTCGCCGAGGGGTCGAGGGTTGAGAGGGGGTCGACGGTCGCCGAGGGGTCAAGGGTCGAGAGGGGGTCTAGCGTCGCCGACGGGTCGAGGGTCGTCGAACATGTGAGGACGAAGAGGATAAAAAAAGAAGAGGAAGAAGAAAAAAAAGAGGAGAAGCAAGAATAGAGGAGTTCTTCTCCTCTATTCTTTCTTCTCCTCTCTTTTTTTTCTTCTTCTTCCTCAGTTTTTTTATCGAGAACGAGGGTCTTCGAGGGTCGCCGAGCGGTAGAGGAAGAAGAGGATAAAAAAACAAGAGGAAGAAAAAAAAGAGGACTTCTCCTCTCTTTTTTCTTCTTCTTCCTCTTTTTTTATCGGGAACGAGGGTTGTCGAGGGTCGCCGAGGGGTCGAGGGTCGAGAGGGTGTCAACGGTCGCTAAGGGGTCGAGGGTCGAGAGGGGGTCTAGGGTCGCCGAGGGGTCGAGGGTCGTCAAACATTAGAGGATGAAGAGGATAAAAAAAGAAGAGGAAGAAGAAAAAAAAGAGGAGAAGAAAGAATAGAGGAGTTCTTCTCCTCTCTTTTTTTTTCTTCTTCTTCCTCATTTTTTTATCAGGAACCAGGGTCGTCGAGGGACGCCGAGCGGTAGAGGAAGAAGAGGATAAAAAAGAAGAGGAAGAAAAAAAAAGAGGACTTCTGCTCTCTTTTTTCTTGTTCTTCCTCTTTTTTTTATCGGGAACGAGGTCGTCGAGGGTCGCCGAGGGGTCGAGGGTTGAGAGGGTGTCAACGGTCGCCAAGGGGTCAAGGGTCGAGAGGGGGTCTAGGGTCGCCGAGGGGTTGAGGGTCGTCGAACATTAGAGGATGAAGAGGATAAAAACAGAACAGGAAAAAGAAAAAAAGAGGAGAAGAATAGAGGAGTCTTCTCCTCTATTCTTTCTTCTCCTCTTTTTTTTTTCTTCTTTTTCCTCTTTTTTTATCGGGAACGAGGGTCGTCGAGGGTCGCCGAGCAGTACAGGAAGAAGAGGATAAAAAAGAACAGGAAGAAGAAAAAAAAGGACTTCTCCTCTTTTTTTCTTCTTCCTCATTTTTTATCGGGAACAAGGGTCGTCGAGGGTCGCCGAGGGGTCGAGGGTCGAGAGGGGGTCGACGATCGCCGAGGGTTCGAGGGTCGAGAAGGGGTCTAGGGTCGCCGAGGGGTCGAGGGTCGTCGAACATGAGAGGATGAAGAGGATAAAAAGAAGAGGACTCCTCTATTCTTTCTTCTCCTCTTTTTTTCTTCTTCTTCCTCTTTTTTTTATTGGGAACGAGGGTCGGCGAGGGTCGCCGAGCGGTAGAGGAAACCCTAAATAGCAAGTATCGTTGGTGTGAGATACATGTGGCCGTCGGTGTCGGATAAAAAAAGAAGAGGAAGAAGAAAAAAAAAGAGTAAAAGAGGATAAAAAAAGAAGAGGAAGAAGAAAAAAAAGAGGAGAAGAAAGAATAGAGGAGATTCTCCTCTATTCTTTCTTCTCCTCTTTTTTTTCTTTCTCCTCTATTCTTTCTTCTCCTCTTTTTTTTCTTCTTCTTCCTCTTTTTTTATCGGGAACGACGGTCGTCGAGGGTCGCCGAGGGGTCGAGGGTTGAGAGGGGGTCGACGGTCGCCGAGGGGTCAAGGGTCGAGAGGGGGTCTAGCGTCGCCGACGGGTCGAGGGTCGTCGAACATGTGAGGACGAAGAGGATAAAAAAAGAAGAGGAAGAAGAAAAAAAAGAGGAGAAGAAAGAATAGAGGAGTTCTTCTCCTCTATTCTTTCTTCTCCTCTCTTTTTTTTTCTTCTTCCTCAGTTTTTTTATCGAGAACGAGGATCTTCGAGGGTCGCCGAGCGGTAGAGGAAGAAGAGGATAAAAAAACAAGAGGAAGAAAAAAAAGAGGACTTCTCCTCTCTTTTTTCTTCTTCTTCCTCTTTTTTTATCGGGAACGAGGGTTGTCGAGGGTCGCCGAGGGGTCGAGGGTCGAGAGGGTGTCAACGGTCGCTAAGGGGTTGAGGGTCGAGAGGGGGTCTAGGGTCGCCGAGGGGTCGAGGGTCGTCAAACATTAGAGGATGAAGAGGATAAAAAAAGAAGAGGAAGAAGAAAAAAAAGAGGAGAAGAAAGAATAGAGGAGTTCTTCTCCTCTCTTTTTTTTCTTCTTCTTCCTCATTTTTTTATCAGGAACCAGGGTCGTCGAGGGACGCCGAGCGGTAGAGGAAGAAGAGGATAAAAAAGAAGAGGAAGAAGAAAAAAAAGAGGACTTCTGCTCTCTTTTTTCTTGTTCTTCCTCTTTTTTTTATCGGGAACAAGGTCGTCGAGGGTCGCCGAGGGGTCGAGGGTTGAGAGGGTGTCAACGGTCGCCAAGGGGTCAAGGGTCGAGAGGGGGTCTAGGGTCGCCGAGGGGTTGAGGGTCGTCGAACATTAGAGGATGAAGAGGATAAAAACAGAACAGGAAAAAGAAAAAAAGAGGAGAAGAAATAATAGAGGAGTCTTCTCCTCTATTCTTTCTTCTCCTCTTTTTTTTCTTCTTTTTCCTCTTTTTTTATCGGGAACGAGGGTCGTTGAGGGTCGCCGAGCAGTACAGGAAGAAGAGGATAATAAAGAACAGGAAGAAGAGAAAAAAGGACTTCTCCTCTTTTTTTCTTCTTCCTCATTTTTTATCGGGAACAAGGGTCGTCGAGGGTCGCCGAGGGGTCGAGGGTCGAGAGGGGGTCGACGATCGCCGAGGGTTCGAGGGTCGAGAGTGGGTCTAGGGTCGCCGAGGGGTCGAGGGTCGTCGAACATGAGAGGATGAAGACGATAAAAAAGAAGAGGACCCCTCTATTCTTTCTTCTCCTCTTTTTTTTCTTCTTCTTCCTCTTTTTTTTATCGGGAACGAGGGTCGGCGAGGGTCGCCGAGCGGTAGAGGAAACCCTAAATAGCAAGTATCGTTGGTGTGAGATACATGTGGCCGTCGGTGTCGGATAAAAAAAGAAGAGGAAGAAGAAAAAAAAGAGGAGTAGAAGAGGATAAAAAAAGAAGAGGAAGAAGAAAAAAAAGAGGAGAAGAAAGAATAGAGGAGTTCTTCTCCTCTATTCTTTCTTTTACTCTTTTTTTCTTCTTCTTCCTCTTTTTTTTATCGGGAACGACGGTCGTCGAGGGTCGCCGAGGTGTCGAGGGTTGAGAGGGGGTCGATGGTCGCCGAGGGGTCGAGGGTCGAGAGGGGGTCTAGCGTCGCCGACGGGTCGAGGGTCGTCGAACATGTGAGGATGAAGAGGATAAAAAAAGAAGAGGAAGAAGAAAAAAAAAGAGGAGAAGAAAGAATAGAGGAGTTCTTCTCCTCTATTTTTTCTTCTCCTCTTTTTTTCTTCTTCTTCCTCTTTTTTTTATCGGCAACGAGGGTCGTCGAGGGGTCGAGGGTCGAGAGGGTGTCAACGGTCGCCAAGGGGTCGAGGGTCGAGAGGGGTCTAGGGTCGCCGAGCGGTCGAGGGTTGTCGAACATTAGAGGATGAAGAGGATAAAAAAAGAAGAGGAAGAAGAAAAAAAGAGGAGAAGAAAGAATAGAGGAGTTCTTCTCCTCTTTTTTTTTTCTTCTTGCTCTTTTTTTTTCTTCTTCTTCCTCATTTTTTATCGGGAACAAGGGTCGCCGAGGGTCAAGGGTCGAGAGGGGGTCGACGGTCGCCGAGGGTTCGAGGGTCGAGAGGGGGTCGAGGGTCGCCGAGGGGTCGAGGGTCGTCGAACATGAGAGGATGAAGAGGATAAAAAAGAAGAGGAAGAAGAAAAAAAAGAGGAGAAGAAAGAATAGACGAGTTCTTCTCCTCTTTTTTTCTTCTTCTTCCTCTTTTTTTTATCGGGAACGAGGGTCGGCGAGGGTCGCCGAGGTGTAGAGGAAGAAGAAAAAGAGGACTTCTCTTTTTTTTCTTCTTCTTTCCTTTTTTTACCCGGAACGAGGGTCGTCGAGGGTCGCCGATGGGTCGAGGGTCGAGAGGGGGTCGACGGTCGCCGATGGTTCGAGGGTCGAGACGGGGTCTACGGTCGCCGAGGGGTCGTGGGTCGTCGAACATGAGAGGATGAAGAGGATAAAAAAAGAAGAGGAAGAAAAAAAAGAGGAGAAGAAAGAATAGAGGAGTTGTTCTCCACTTTTTTTTTTCTTCTTCCTCTTTTTTTTATCGGGAGCGAGGGTCGTCGAGGGTTGTCGAGCGGTAGAGGAAGAAGAGGATAAAAAAAGAAGAGGAAGAAAAAAAGAGGACATCTCCTCTCTTTTTTCTTCTTCTTCCTCTTTTTTTTATCGGGAACGAGGGTCGTCGAGGGTCGCCGAGGAGTCGAGGGTCGAGAGGGTGTCAAAGGTCGCCAAGGGGTCGAGGGTCGAGAGGGGGTCTAGGGTCGCCGAGGGGTCGAGGCTCGTCGAACATTAGAGGTGAAGAGGATAAAAAAAGAAGAGGAAGAAGAAAAAAAAGAGGAGAAGAAAGTATAGAGGAGTTCTACTCCTCTTTTTTTTTCTTCTTCCTCTTTTTTTATCGGGAACGAGGGTCGTCGAGGGTCGCCGAGCAGTAGAGGAAGAAGAGGATAAAAAAAGAAGAGGAAGATGAAAAAAAAGAGGACTTCTCCTCTCTTTTTTCTTCTTCTTCCTCTTTTTTTTATCGGGAACGAGGGTCGTCGAGGGGTCGAGGGTCGAGAGGGTGTCAACGGTCGCCAAGGGGTCGAGGGTCGAGAGGGGTCTAGGTTCGCCGAGTGGTCGAGGGTTGTCGAACATTAGAGGATGAAGAGGATAAAAAAAGAAGAGGAAGAAGAAAAAAAGAGGAGAAGAAAGAATAGAGGAGTACTTCTCCTCTTTTTTTCTTCTTTTTCCTCTTTTTTTATCGGGAACGAGGGTCGTCGACGGTCGCCGAGCGGTACAGGAAGAAGAGGATAAAAAAAGAACATGAAGAAGAAAAAAAAGGACTTCTCCTCTTTTTTTTCTTCTTCTTCCTCATTTTTTATCGGGAACAAGGGTCGCCGAGGGGTCGAGGGTCGAGAGGGGGTCGACGATCGCCGAGGGTTCGAGGGACGAGAGGGGGTCTAGAGTCGCCGAGCGGTCGATGGTCGTCGAACATGAGAGGATGAAGAGGATAAAAAAGAAGAGGAAGAAGAAAAAAAAGAGGAGAAGAAAGAATAGAGGAGTTCTTCTCCTCTTTTTTTTTTTTCTTCTTCCTCTTTTTTTTATCAGGAACGAGGGTCGGCGAGGGTCGCCGAGGTGTAGAGGAAGAAGAGGATAAAAAGAGAAGAGGAAGAAGAAGAAAAGGACTTCTCTTTTTTTCTTCTTCTTCCCTTTTTTATCGGGAACGAGGGTCGTCGAGGGTCGACGATGGATCGAGGGTCGAGAGGGGGTCGACGGTCGCCGAGGGTTCGAGGATCGAGAGGGGGTCTACGGTCGCCGAGGGGTCGTGGGTCGTCGAACATGAGAGGATGAAGAGGATAAAAAAAGAAGAAGAAGAAAAAAAAGAGGAGAAGAAAGAATAGAGGAGTTCTTCTCCTCTTTTTTTTATCGGGAGTGAGGGTCGTCGAGGGTCGCCGAGCGGTAGAGGAAGAAGAGGATAAAAAAAGAAGAGGAAGAAAACAAAGAGGACATCTCCTCTCTTTTTTCTTCTTCTTCCTCTTTTTTTTTATCGGGAACGAGGGTCGTCGAAGGTCGCCGAGGAGTCGAGGGTCGAGAGGGTGTCGACGGTCGCCAAGGGGTCGAGGGTCGAGAGGGGGTCTAGGGTCGCCGAGGGGTCGAGGCTCGTCGAACATTAGAGGATGAAGAGGATAAAAAAAGAAGAGGAAGAAGAAAAAAAAGAGGAGAAGAAAGAATAGAGGAGTTATTCTCCTCTTTTGTTTCTTCTTCTTCCTCTTTTTTTTATCGGCAACGAGGGTCGTCGAGGGTCGCCGAGCGGTAGAGGAAGAAGAGGGTAAAAAAGAAGAGGAAGAAGAAAAAAAAGAGGACTTCTCCTCTCTTTTTTCTTCTTCTTACTCTTTTTTTATCGGGAACGAGGGTCGTCGAGGGGTCGAGGGTCAAGAGGGTGTCAACGGTCGCCAAGGGGTCGTGGGTCGAGAGGGGTCTAGGGTCGCCGAGGGGTCGAGGGTTGTCGAACATTAGAGGATGAAGAGGATAAAAAAAGAAGTGGAAGAAGAAAAAAAGAGGAGAAGAAAGAATAGAGGAGTTTTCTCCTCTATTCTTTCTTCTCCTCTTTTTTTTCTTTTTTTTCCTCTTTTTTATCGGGAACGAGGGTCGTCGACGGTCGCCGAGCAGTACAGGAAGAAGAGGATAAAAAAAGAACATGAAGAAAAAAAAGGACTTCTCCTCTTTTTTTTCTTCTTCTTCCTCATTTTTTATCAGGAACAACGGTCGCCGAGGGGTCGAGGGTCGAGAGGGGGTCGACGGTCGCCGAGGGTTCGAGGGTCGAGAGGGGGTCTAGGGTCGCCGAGTGGTTGAGGGTCGTCGAACATGAGAGGATGAAGAGGATAAAAAAGAAGAGGAAGAAGAAAAAAAGAGGAGAAGAAAGAATAGAGGAGTTCTTCTCCTCTTTTTTTTCTTATTCTTCCTCTGTTTTTTATCGGGAACGAGCGTCGGCGAGGGTCGCCGAGGTGTAGAGGAAGAAGAGGATAAAAAGAGAAGAGGAAGAAGAAAAAAAGGACTTCTCTTTTTTTTCTTCCCATTTTTTATCGGGAACGAGGGTCGTCGAGGGTCGCCGATGGGTCGAGGGTCGAGAGGGGGTCGACGGTCGCCGAGGGTTCGAGGGTCGAAAGGGGGTCTACGGTCGCCGAGGGGTCGACGGTCGTCAAACATTAGAGGATGAAGAGGATAAAAAAAGAAGAGGAAGAAAAAAAAGAGGAGAAGAAAGAATAGAGGAGTTGTTCTCCACTTTTTTTTTCTTCTTCTTCCTCTTTTTTTATCGGGAGCGAGGGTCGTCGAGGGTCGCCGAGCGGTAGAGGAAGAGGAGGATAAAAAAAGAAGAGGAAGAAAAAAAGAGGACATCTCCTCTCTTTTTTCTTCTTCTTCCTCTTTTTTTTATCGGGAACGAGGGTCATCGAGGGTCGCCGAGGAGTCGAGGGTCGAGAGGGTGTCAACGTTCGCCAAGGGGTCAAGGGTCGAGAGGGGGTCTAGGGTCACCGAGGGGTCGAGGCTCGTCGAACATTAGAGGATGAAGAGGATAAAAAAAGAAGAAGAAGAAAAAAAAGAGGAGAAGAAAGAATAGAGGAGTTCTTCTCCTCTTTTTTTTCTACTTCTTCCTCTTTTTTTATCGGGAACGAGGGTCGTCGAGGGTCGCCGAGCGGTAGAGGAAGAAGAGTATAAAAAATAACAGGAAGAAGAAAAAAAAGAGGACTTCTCCTCTCTTTTTTCTTCTTCTTCCTCTTTTTTTATCGGCAACGAGGGTCGTCGAGGGGTCGAGGGTCGAGAGGGTGTCAACGGTCGCCAAGGGGTCGAGGGTCGAGAGGGGTCTAGGGTCGCCGAGGGGTCGAGGGTTGTCGAACATTAGAGGATGAAGAGGATAAAAAAAGAAGAGGAAGAAGAAAAAAAGAGGAGAAGAAAGAATAGAGGAGTTCTTCTCCTCTTTTTTTTTCTTCTTCCTTTTTTTTTCTTCTTCTTCCTCTTTTTTTATCGGGAACAAGGGTCGCCGAGGGTCAAGGGTCGAGAGGGGGTCGACGGTCGCCGAGGGTTCGAGGGTCGCCGAAGGGTCGAGGGTCGTCGAACATGAGAGGATGAAGAGGATAAAAAAGAAGAGGAAGAAGAAAAAAAAAGAGGAGAAGGAAGAATAGACGAGTTCTTCTCCTCTTTTTTTCTTCTTCTTCCTCTTTTTTTATCGGGAACGAGGGTCGGCGAGGGTCGCCGAGGTGTAGAGGAAGAAGAAAAAAAGGACTTCTCTTTTTTTTCTTCTTCTTTCCTTTTTTTACCGGGAACGAGGGTCGTCGAGGGTCGCCGATGGGTCGAGGGTCGAGAGGGGGTCGACGGTCGCCGATGGTTCGAGGGTCGAGAGGGGGTCTACGGTCGCCGAGGGGTCGTGGGTCGTCGAACATGAGAGGATGAAGAGGATAAAAAAAGAAGAGGAAGAAAAAAAAGAGGAGAAGAAAGAATAGAGGAGTTGTTCTCCACTTTTTTTTTCTTCTTCTTCCTCTTTTTTTTATCGGGAGCGAGGGTCGTCGAGGGTCGCCGAGCGGTAGAGGAAGAAGAGGATAAAAAAAGAAGAGGAAGAAAAAAAGAGGACATCTCCTCTCTTTTTTCTTCTTCTTCCTCTTTTTTTTTATCGGGAACGAGGGTCGTCGAGGGTCGCCGAGGAGTCGAGGGTCGAGAGGGTGTCAAAGGTCGCCAAGGGGTCGAGGGTCGAGAGGGGGTCTAGGGTCGCCGAGGGGTCGAGGCTCGTCGAACATTAGAGGTGAAGAGGATAAAAAAAGAAGAAGAAGAAGAAGAAAAAGAGGAGAAGAAAGTATAGAGGAGTTCTTCTCCTCTTTTTTTTCTTCTTCCTCTTTTTTTATCGGGAACGAGGGTCGTCGAGGGTCGCCGAGCAGTAGAGGAAGAAGAGGAAGATGAAAAAAAAGAGGACTTCTCCTCTCTTTTTTCTTCTTCTTCCTCTTTTTTTATCGGGAACGAGGGTCGTCGAGGGGTCGAGGGTCGAGAGGGTGTCAACGGTCGCCAAGGGGTCGAGAGTCGAGAGGGGTCTAGGTTCGCCGAGTGGTCGAGGGTTGTCGAACATTAGAGGATGAAGAGGATAAAAAAAGAAGAGGAAGAAGAAAAAAAGAGGAGAAGAAAGAATAGAGGAGTTCTTCTCCTCTTTTTTTCTTCTTTTTCCTCTTTTTTTATCGGGAACGAGGGTCGTCGACGGTCGCCGAGCGGTACAGGAAGAAGAGGATAAAAAAAGAACATGAAGAAGAAAAAAAAGGACTTCTCCTCTTTTTTTTCTTCTTCTTCCTCATTTTTTATCGGGAACAAGCGTCGCCGAGGGGTCGAGGGTCGAGAGGGGGTCGACGGTCGCCGAGGGTTCGAGGGTCGAGAGGGGGTCTAGAGTCGCCGAGCGATCGATGGTCGTCGAACATGAGAGGATGAAGAGGATAAAAAAGAAGAGGAAGAAGAAAAAAAAGAGGAGAAGAAAGAATAGAGGAGTTCTTCTCCTCTTTTTTTTTCTTCTTCTTCTTCTTTTTTTTATCAGGAACGAGGGTCGGCGAGGGTCGCCGAGGTGTAGAGGAAGAAGCGGATAAAAAGAGAAGAGGAAGAAGAAGAAAAGGACTTCTCTTTTTTTTCTTCTTCTTCCCTTTTTTTATCGGGAACGAGGGTCGTCGAGGGTCGACGATGGGTCAAGGGTCGAGAGGGGGTCGACGGTCGCCGAGGGTTCGAGGATCGAGAGGGGGTCTACGGTAGCCGAGGGGTCGTGGGTCGTCGAACATGAGAGGATGAAGAGGATAAAAAAAGAAGAAGAAGAAAAAAAAGAGGAGAAGAAAGAATAGAGGAGTTCTTCTCCTCTTTTTTTTGTTCTTCTTCCTCTTTTTTTTATCGGGAGGGAGGGTCGTCGAGGGTCGCCGAGCGGTAGAGGAAGAAGAGGATAAAAAAAGAAGAGGAAGAAAACAAAAAGGACATCTCCTCTCTTTTTTCTTCTTCTTCCTCTTTTTTTTATCGGGAACGAGGGTCGTCGAAGGTCGCCAAGGAGTCGAGGGTCGAGAGGGTGTCGACGGTCGCCAAGGGGTCGAGGGTCGAGAGGGGGTCTAGGGTCGCCGAGGGGTCGAGGCTCGTCGAACATTAGAGGATGAAGAGGATAAAAAAAGAAGAGGAAGAAGAAAAAAAAGAGGAGAAGAAAGAATAGAGGAGTTATTCTCCTCTTTTGTTTCTTCTTCTTCCTCTTTTTTTTATCGGCAACGAGGGTCGTCGAGGGTCGCCGAGCGGTAGAGGAAGAAGAGGATAAAAAAGAAGAGGAAGAAAAAAAAGAGGACTTCTCCTCTCTTTTTTCTTCTTCTTACTCTTTTTTTATCGGGAACGAGGGTCGTCGAGGGTCGTCGAGGGGTCGAGGGTCGAGAGGGTGTCAACGGTCGCCAAGGGGTCGAGGGTCGAGAGGGGTCTAGGGTCGCCGAGGGGTCGAGGGTTGTCGAACATTAGAGGATGAAGAGGATAAAAAAAGAAGAGGAAGAAGAAAAAAAGAGGAGAAGAGAGAATAGAGGAGTCTTCTCCTCTATTCTTTCTTCTCCTCTTTTTTTCTTCTTTTTACTCTTTTTTTATCGGGAACGAGGGTCGTCGACGGTCGCCGAGCGGTACAGGAAGAAGAGGATAAAAAAAGAACATGAAGAAGAAAAAAAAGGACTTCTCCTCTTTTTTTTCTTCTTCTTACTCATTTTTTATCAGGAACAAGGGTCGCCGAGGGGTCGAGGGTCGAGAGGGGGTCTAGGGTCGCCGTGGGGTCGAGGGTCATCGAACATGAGAGGATGAAGAGGATAAAAAAGAAGAGGAAGAAGAAAAAAAGAGGAGAAGAAAGAATAGAGGAGTTCTTCTCCTATTTTTTTTCTTCTTCTTCCTCTTTTTTTTTATCGGGAACGAGGGTCGGCGAGGGTCGCCGAGCGGTTGAGGAAACCCTAAATAGCAAGTATCGTCGGTGTGACATACATGTGGCCGTCGGTGTCGGATAAAAAAAGAAGAGGAATAAGAAAAAACTTGGAGTAAAAGAGGATAAAAAAAGAAGAGGAAGAAGAAAAAAAAAGAGGATAAGAAAGAATAGAGGAGTTCTTCTCCTCTATTCTTTGTTCTCCTCTTTTTATTCTTCTTCTTCCTCTTTTTTTTATCAGGAATGAGGGTCGTCGAGGGTCGCCGAGCGGTAGAGGTAGAAGAGGATAAAAAAGAAGAGGAACAAGAAAAAAAAAGAGGAGTAAAAGAGGAGTTCTTCTCCTCTATTCATTCTTCTCCTCTTTTTTTCTTCTTCTTCCTATTTTTTTATCGGCAACGAGGGTCGTCGAGGGTCGCCGAGGGGTCGAGGGTCGAGAGGGGATCGACGGTCGCTGAGGGGTCGAGGGTCGAGAGGGGGTCTAGGGTCGCCGAGGGGTCGAGGGTCGTTTATGAAGACATGTACCTAGGATGGGGACACGGACCGGACCTAAGAGTCCTACCCTAGGACATCCCTAGGAGAAGTCACCTTTCAATCGACTCAAAGGTATCCCACTCGACGGACTCAAGACACTTGACCTGCAGGCTATCACTCGACCATGAAGCCAACCACTCGACCGCCTGGAGACCTGTAATCACTCCGCAAGCAAACGGTCAGCTGTTAAGTAGTCTTAATGGTCATTGTAGCACTTTATTGGGAGCGTTACCAGTAACGCCCGACCTTAAATGTACCTTAAACCCTGCATTACTGAGGGCAGGAGGGGGCCGGCAAACTCTATATAAGCCGCCCCCTCCTCAATATGAAGGGCTCGCACCACTGTTATTCACACGCCAGTAATCCTGTCGACCGCCTCCGGGCACCGAGACGTAGGGCTGTTACTTCCTCCGCGAAGGGCCTGAACTCGTACATCTTGGTGTGTTTACAACTTCCCAATAGCTGAGATCTAGCCTCTCCATACATACCCCCCTACATCACTGTCAGAGTTAGAACCACGACAGTTGGCGCCCACCGTGGGGCCGCAGTCTTAGCGCCTGATTGGAGAAGTTGCGATTTTTGGTGGAGGGCCGCGAGATCCGTCTCGGCGCGCTCACGTTCGTCGCCGACGACTCCGCCTGGCTTCAGGAGGCGCCACTCGACATCGACGCGCTCCCCGTCCGCGGTGCGACGCATTTCCGCGCATGCGTTCGTGGCGTCCTCCTGCGGCAACTGTCGACCCAATATCGGTCGGCCCCCGTATCGTCTCCCCGCTCTGTCTCCCACCAGCGCAAGCGCTCCGGTCGGCCGAGACTTCAGAGGTGGGTGAGACATGCCGTGGCTCGCCAGTCGGCCACCCCGCAAGTCGCGGCGATCGAGCCCGACGAATCCCTCTGTGGCCTGTTCGACCTGTCGACTGGCTCCGCGGAGACCGCATCCGAGTGCGACAGCAGCGACCCAGTGGCTCAGGTTCTGGCGGTCGATGGGGCACACAGTCCCCCTGGTTTCCCTCGCGCTGGTGGAGGTGCGGGTGGGGGCGACCTGTCGCATCCCCATGATGAGTATCTCCTCGAACCTCTCACATCATTACAGCGAGAGGAGCTTCGCCGTCGGAACATGGACGCGCTCCACACTCCTATTGTCGGAGAAACCCCCGAGGCCCGGGCCTTGGAGGACGCGCGCTTGGCTAACCTGGCCGAGCGCACTCGACTGGAGAATCTCCAGCGGATACTCGACGAGCAAGCGCGTCAGCGGGCTCCCGAGTCCAGTCGATGACAGCAAGCTCCCGAGTCCAGTCGGCATCAGCTCTTCCCGCTGCCGTAGGTATACCGAACCCCAGTTTAGAATTTGGCTGTTGCGGCCCGTATAGCAGAATCAATTCAGCCCTCCCAGTCGGAGGCGGGCAGAGGCTTGCTGCAGATCAGAGTGCTGCTCCGGGCGGCGGGAAACCAGAATTCTGCTGTCTCTCAGTCGCGAAACAGGATCCACAGTCGATCCGTCACAACGGGTACAGTCGAGTCGGCTCACAGCTCGAGATCGCCCCCGAGGCATGAAGGACATGGCGACCGGCATGATCAGTACAGGAGGAATGAGCAGTATGATCACCGATTCGACCGTGATGATCGACATCGAGTGCCAACCCCTCCCCCGAGGAGTGGGTCATATGCGCCTCGACGGCAAGATGACAGACGCCCTCATAGTGTTGGGCAGAGGATTCCAGTCGACCCCAGGGACCCAGGCTTCGACGCGAGATCTGTCCTCGTTCAAGGCTTGGTTGACAGGAACAGGGCTCAACGGGAAGGCCAGAACAGAGATGCGCCCGCCGGCAGCAGAGCACGTGTTTCAGGGCCAGAGTGCTTCAGTCGAGCCATCAGGGCCGCAGTGATTCCTCCCAACTTCAGGCTGGCGACTGGGGTTAGCAAGTTCACCGGTGAATCTAAGCCTGACACTTGGCTCGAAGATTACCGAGTGGCTGTACAGATTGGTGGCGGCAATGATGAGGTGGCCATGAAACATTTGCCTCTCATGTTAGAGGGCTCAGCCAGAGCGTGGCTGAATCTGTTGGCACCCAGCAGCATCTACACCTGGGAGGACCTCTCCCGAGTGTTTGTTACAACCTTTGAAGGAACCCGCAAGCGACCTGCGGGCCTTACAGAGTTGAGGTCCTGCGTACAGAAGCCGAATGAAACACTCAGGGATTACATCCAAAGGTGGATCACGCTGCATCACACGGTCGAGAATGTGCCACACCATCAAGCAGTTTGTGCCTTCAAGGAAGGCGTTAAATACAGAGAGTTGAATTTGAAGTTCGGTCGAACTGGAGAGATGTCTCTGAATCAGATGATGGAGATTGCCACCAAGTACGCTAATGGTGAAGACGAGGATCGACTCCGAAGCGGCAAGCTCAAGGCAGTCGCCCGAGAAACCGGAGGAAACTCTAGTCGGAAACAGAAGCGGAAGGCCGAGCCAGCCGCTCCTGGGGAGGCCCTGGCCGTAGCCCAGGAAAAATTTCAAGGGAAAACCCAAAGGCCCCTGGAAGCCCAAGAAAGTCAAGGATCAAGATGGGAATGATGTTTTGGATCTGCCATGCCACATCCACACCAAGAAAGACGAAGAGGGTAATTTCATTTACCCAAAGCATACCACTTGACAGTGTTGACTCCTGATCCAGCAGTTTCAGGGAAAACAGCCCAAAGACAAGGAAAAAGAGTCAGACAGAGTTGAGGACAAGGAAGACAGTGACGATGGATACCCCCAAGTCAATTCCACCCTGATGATTTTTGCCAATGTCGAGAGAAAAAGTCGACTGAAAGTCATTAACCGCGAGGTGAACATGGTTGCCCCAACAATGCCCAGTTACCTAAAGTGGTCTCAGACTGCCATCACATTCGACCAGTCCGATCACCCGACGCACATTGCCACCCCTGGGAGGCAAGCTTTGGTGGTCGACCCAATCGTTGAAGGCACTCGACTGACCAAAGTCCTGATGGATGGCGGCAGTGTCTTGAACATACTATATGCTGAAACTTTGAAAGGAATGGGCATTCCGATGTCCAGACTGAGTACCAGTAACATGAGCTTCCACGGAGTCATTCCTGGCAAGAAAGCCGAATCACTCGGCCAGATAGCTCCTGATGTGGTTTTCGGTGATTCAAAAAATTACCGCAAAGAAAAGTTGACATTCGAGGTTGTGGACTTCCAAAGTGCTTATCATGCCATTTTGGGCAGGCCAGCTTACGCGCGCTTCATGGCTCGACCATGTTACGTGTACCTCAAACTGAAGATGTCTGGCCCTAAAGGGGTAATCACTGTTACAGGCAATCGGAAGAAGGCAGAAGAGTGCTTTCAGAAAGGCTCAAAGATTGCAAATGCTCAGATGGCAGTGGTCGAGCTGCAACAGTACCAAAAGACTGCCGATCCAAATGAATTGCTATGGGCCAAGAAGCCTACTTCAGAGTCAGCTTTTCAGTCGTCTGGTGAAACAAAGGCAGCTCACATTCACCCGACCGACCCCGACGCCGCTCCGACTCATATCTCGACGACGCTCGACTCCAAATAGGGAGAAGCGCTCATCCATTTCCTCCGTGAGAACTGGGACGTCTTCGCATGGAAGCCTTCTGACATGCCTAGAGTTCCCAGGGGGCTGGCTGAGCACCGTCTGCGAGTCAACCCGAAGTTCAAGCCTGTGAAAGAACATCTTCGACGGTCCACCGTTCAGAAGAGGAAGGCCATTGGCGAGGAGGTGGCTCGGCTCTTAGCAGCGGAGTTCATCCGAGAGATTTACCACTCCGAGTGGCTCGCCAATGTCGTCCTGGTCCCCAAGAAGGACAAGTCACTTCGCATGTGCATTGATATCAAACATATCAATCGGGCCTGCCCGAAAGATCATTTCCCTCTCCCCCGCATCGACCAGATAGTGGACTCGACCGCGGGATGTGAGCGTTTGTCTTTTCTAGATGCTTATTCAGGGTACCATCAGATTCGTCTGTATGGACCTGACGAGATCAAAACGGCTTTCCTCACCCCATTTGGGTGCTTCTGCTATGTCACCATGCCCTTCAGCCTCAAGAATGCTGGAGCCACGTTCATGAGGATGATTCAGAAGTGTTTGCTCACTCAGATCAGTCGGAACGTAGAAGCATACATGGATGATATTGTGGTTAAGTCACGGAAAGGTTCCGACCTACTGACTGACCTTGCGGAAACCTTTGTTAACCTCAGGAGATATGATATCAAGCTCAATCCATCAAAGTGCACATTCGGAGTTCCAGGTGGAAAGTTACTCGGTTTCCTCGTTTCCGAACGAGGAATCGACGCTAACCCCGAGAAAGTTGGCACCATACTCCGGATGAAGCGCCCTGTGCGTATACACAATGTCCAGAAGCTTACAGGTTGCTTGGCCGCTCTAAGTCGATTCATTTCTCGACTCGGTGAGAAAGCGTTGCCTCTTTACCGACTGATGAAGAAGTCTGACAAGTTCGAGTGGACTCCAGAAGCTGAAGCGGCGTTTGCAAAGCTCAAAGCTCTGCTCTCCACCCAGCCGGTGCTTGCTGCCCCAATCAGCAAAGAGCCTCTGCTGCTGTACATTGCGGCCACGGGACAAGTTGTCAGTACAATACTCACGGTCGAGCGGGAAGAAGAAGGAAAGGCCCTCAGAGGTCAGCGCCTAGTCTATTATGTGTCTGAAGTTTTGACCCCTTCAAAACAAAGATACCCTCACTACCAGAAGCTTGTATATGGGATTTACATGACCACGAAGAATGTTGCACATTACTTCTCTGACCACTCCATTACAGTCGTCAGCGATGCCCCACTGTCAAAGATTCTGCATAACAGAGATGCAACTGGTCGAGTGGCCAAGTGGGTGATTGAACTCCTTCCCTTAGATATCAAGTTTGAAGCAAAGAAGGCTATTAAGTCCCAAGCAATCGCAGATTTCATCGGTGAGTGGATTGAACAGCAGCTTCTGACTCAAGTTCACTCAGAGCACTGGACCATGTTCTTCGATGGATCTAAGATGCTGAATGGTTCCGGTGCTGGGGTAGTTCTAGTCTCCCCCCGAGGAGATAAGCTCAGATACGTTCTCCAGATTCACTTCGATTCCTCCAATAATGAAGCAGAGTCTGAAGCACTTCTGTATGGGTTGCGCGTGGCCATTTCACTCGGTGTCCGTCGCCTCATGGTCTATGGTGACTTAGATTTAGTGGTTAATCAGGTGATGAAGGACTGGGACGTCAGCAGTCCAGCTATGACTGGTTATTGCAACGCAGTGAGAAAGCTAGAAAAGAAATTCGAGGGGTTAGAGCTTCATCACATCCCCCGACTGAAAAATCAAGCAGCTGATGATCTGGCAAAGATAGGCTCCAAGAGAGAAGCCATTCCCAGCAATGTGTTTCTGGAGCACATCCGCTCGCCGTCAGTCCAGAAGGATCCTTTCACAGAAGAAGCCCCACAACCGAAAAGTGCCACAGATCCGATCGAAGTCGAAGTTCCTGCTGTGGTCGACCTAATCATGGAAGTCTTGGCAATCACTCCCGACTGGACGATACCGTACATCGCGTATATCCTAAGGAAAGAGCTCCCAGAGGACGAGGAAGAGGCTCGACAGATCGTCCGCCGATCCAAGGCCTTCACAGTCATAAAGGGGCAGTTGTATAGAGAAAGCGCGACTGGAATCGGTCAGAAGTGCATAACACCAGAAGAAGGTCGGATAATCCTTGATGATATCCACTCGGGAACCTGTGGCCACCATGCGTCCTATCGGACCATTGTGGCTAAAGCATACCGAGCGGGATTTTACTGGCCTAGAGCAAACCAGATGGCGAAAGAGATAGTCGACAAGTGTGGAGGCTGCCAGTTCTACTCCAACATGTCAGACAAGCCTACATCAGCCCTGAAGACCATTCCACTCGTTTGGCCCTTTGCTGTCTGGGGACTGGACATGGTTGGTCCACTGAGAACAGGCAGGAGCGGATTCACGCATGTGCTTGTGGCAGTCGACAAGTTCACCAAATGGATTGAAGCCAAGCCTATCAAAAATCTTGATGCTAGCACTGCTATCGGTTTCATCAGAGAGTTGATATTCAGGTATGGGGTCCCGCAAAGCATCATCACTGACAATGGGTCAAACTTCGATTCAGACAAGTTCAGAGCCTTTTGCTCCTCTCAAGGCACATGAGTCGACTACGCGTCGGTCGCGCATCCTCAGTCGAATGGACAAGCTGAAAGAGCAAATGGTCTGATTCTCAAAGGACTGAAGCCTCGGCTGATGCATGATCTCAAGCACGCGGCAGGTGCTTGGGTCGACGAGCTTCCGTTAGTTCTGTGGGGATTGAGGACCACCCCTAACCGGTCGACTGGAAGAACTCCATTCTTTCTGGTTTATGGAGCCGAAGCGGTTCTGCCAAGTGATCTTCTTCACAACGCGCCCCGAGTTGAGCTTTACACCGAAGATGAAGCAGAACAGGCCCGGCAAGACGCAGTCGACCTCCTAGAAGAAGAGAGGGAGATGGCCATGATCAGATCGACCATCTATCAGCAAGACTTGCGTCGATTCCACGCCCAGAATGTGAAGAGTCGAGCCTTCCAAGAAGGAGATTTGGTCCTCCGAGTGGATCAACAGAAACCACACAAGCTTGCTCCTACTTGGGAAGGCCCCTTCATCGTTACCAGAGTCCTTCACAATGGAGCATATCACCTCTACAATGTTGAGCACCAGATCGACGAGCCACGAGCTTGGAATGCGGAACTACTCCGCCCCTTTTACACTTGAGCTCTCCCTTGGCAGAGATGTAATAAGAAAAATTTCTACAGTTCATTGTTATCAAAGGCAAGATTGTTCCAGTAATTGTTGTCACTTTTTACATACGAAATCCCCTAGTGGGTGACTTAGCTGCGAATCCGTTTCGCCTAAGTTTGAAAAAATCCTATCGAGTGGAGAGCAAACCTCCCACTCGGAGGCTTAGCTGCAGCCCAGGACTCGCCTAAGTTCTCCCACTAAGAGACTTAGCTGCAGTCAGTGCTCGCCTAAGTGTTTAAAAAATCCCACCGAGTGGAGAGCAAACCTCCCACTCGGGGGCTTAGCTGCAGCCCAGGACTCGCCTAAGTTCTCCCACTAAGAGACTTAGCTGCAATCAGTGCTCGCCTAAGTGTTTAAAAAATCCCACCGAGTGGAGGGCAAACCTCCCACTCGGGGGCTTAGCTGCAGCCCAGGACTCGCCTAAGTTCTCCCACTAAGAGACTTAGCCGCAGTCAGTGCTCGCCTAAGTGTTTAAAAAATCCCTCCGAGTGGAGAGCAAACCTCCCACTCGGGGGCTTAGCTGCAGCCCAGGACTCGCCTAAGTTCTCCCACTAAGAGACTTAGCTACAGTCAGTGCTCGCCTAAGTGTTTAAAAAATCCCACCGAGTGGAGAGCAAACCTCCCACTCGGGGGCTTAGCTGCAGCCCAGGACTCGCCTAAGTTCTCCCACTAAGAGACTTAGCTGCAGTCAGTGCTCGCCTAAGTGTTTAAAAAATCCCACCGAGCGGGGAGCAAACCTCCCACTCGGGGGCTTAGCTGCAGTCCAGGACTCGCCTAAGTTCTCCCACTAAGAGACTTAGCTGCAGTCAGTGCTTGCCTAAGTGTTTAAAAAATCCCACCGAGTGGAGAGCAAACGTCCCACTCGGGGGCTTAGCTGCAGCCCAGGACTCGCCTAAGTTCTCCCACTAAGAGACTTAGCTGCAGTCAGTGCTCGCCTAAGTGTTTAAAAAATCCCACCGAGTGGGGAGCAAACCTCTCACTCGGGGGCTTAGCTGCAGTCCAGGACTCGCCTAAGTTCTCCCACTAAGAGACTTAGCTGCAGTCAGTGCTCGCCTAAGTGTTTAAAAATCCTACCGAGTGGAGAGAAAACCTCCCACTCGGGGGCTTAGCTGCAGCACGACGCTCGCCTAAGTATAGGACATAGCCCAATTCGTGAATCGACCGCTACCCTCTCCCTCGGAGCTGCGTCGCAAATAAAAGATTATTCCGAGTGAAGATCCAGTTCCACTCGACGAATCAAACTGTGAAGATATCCAACGAGAAATCTAGTTCAGAAAAAGCCTAAAAGGTCCCAGACCTCAAAATACTCGAGCCCTCAGCTCGGCAGAGTTTAAACGGTTACAAATCCACTCGGCATTCCGAGGTAAATTCAAAGTTTTTTACTCCTCAGGAGGAGGACTGGAAGGGGCGACGATCTCGTCCAAGTCGATCCCGTCGGCAATACGGGTGGCAGCGGCGATGAAAGTCTCCATGAATTCTTGAAAGCTGTGCTTCCTAGTATTGGCAACTTGGATGGCCGCCAGCTTTTCTTCTCGCGCCTCCTTGCAATGGACGCGGACCAGAGACAGAGCGACGTCAGCACCACATCTAGCAGAAGATTTCTTCCATTCCGCCACTCGACCTGGGAGTTCGTTAAGTCGAGCCATTAGAGACTCGAGGTCGTTCTGAAGCGTCGTCCCAGGCCAGAGTGATGTGTCGATCCGCAACATCGCCACCTTCAGCCGAGCCAGATAGTCAACGACGCTGGAAGTACGAGACTCGAGACGGAGCACGTTCATTGCAGCCTCGTCCTTCACAAGAGAGTTAGCAGGGTCCAAGCTTGGCTCCACTCGACTGGTCTCCTCTTCAAAATTCTGGCAAAGTTCTGCATACACGATCCAAGGATAAGTCAATTTTCATAGACTGAGTCGACACAAAAACCAGTCGGAACTGAATATGCACCTTCAAGCTTAAGGTACAACTTCTTGGCAAGGCTCCCCAAGTAGCTCTCCAGGTCGTCCCTCCTGCGAGCGATGCCTTCCAGCTTCTCGCTCAGGGTGAGGTTCTCCTTCTTCCAACGTGAACACTCCCTGTTGGCTTCATTCAGAGCGGTCCTCAGCTTGGTATTCTCTTCTTCTAAGTGGTCGACCGAAGCCAGCTTCTGTGCGGCCAGAGCGGTCTTGTCATCAGCCTCCTTACGGGCAATAGCCAAGTCCTGATCCTTCTTCGCTAGAGCTTCGGTCAGTTTTTCTGCGAAGAAATGATGATTGAATAGGAAATAACAAAAGGGTACTCAAGCCCAAAGACTAACCAATCGACAAAGCCGTCTTACCTGCGGCGCCGTCTCTGACCTTCTGCAGCTCTGTTCTGGCCAGCTCCAGATCAAGGTTCAGTTGAATCTTCTGCTTCTCCAACTCAGTATAGCGAGCTACGAGTTCGCAGGATTTCTGTAAAAGCAAAACCAGTCGACAGACGTCCAAGATAAGTTGCTTCCGAGTAACTAAGAGACAATGACGACGTTTCTAAGACCACAGCCGAATCAAAAACATTCGACAGTAGTCTCGGGGACTACACCCAGTGGGTGCACTCAGCGTGCCCCCACTGGTTTGACCCAAAAAAAAAGTTGACCGCCCGCAGTCGACCTGGCCCGACCAGACCGAGTGAAGAAATACAGCTATAGCAAACACAATGAAAAGACTACAGTCGACTGCCAGCAGTCCACCGTAGTCTCGCGGACTACACCCAGTGGGTGCACTTAGCGTGCCCCCACTCGTCCAAGGATTGGCAAACACACCCAGTGGGTGTACAGATACAAAAGATCTTCGGAAAAGAGACTCTTCAAACAGCATATCATAACAGACCAAGTGTTGAGTCGACTTACCTGGACGTTGCTCTGAAGAGCCGAACTCGCGTCATAGGCTGCTTGGCTGGCCTCCCGAGCCAGCTTCACTTGCTCCATCATGATCCCCGCCTAGCGTATAGCCTCCTTTGCAGCAGCCGCTTGGTCCTCAGGGACGGGGTATGCGGCAAAAAGTGAAGACGGGTCCGTAGTCGATGACGAGGGCCGCGCACTCGCCAGGGGAACGGCGAAGGTCACAGAAGCCCGAGCGGTGTCACCACCATCCCGAGACATGGCCTCGGACGCCGGAGCGGATTGGGAGGTCTTGTCAGCCGACGCCATCTTGTGCCTCCTCACTCTCAACGGACCGTTGTCGTCATCATCCGGGAGGTCGATAACATGAGGAGGGGCTGCAAAGGAAAAGTTCAATCGACCAGAGTTGCAGTAAATGATTAGTCGACTCAATACAGAACGTCAGTAATCGTACCAGGGTTGGAGGTAACAGCATCCTCCAGCTCTTGGTCGTCGTCCTTGGCGGAGACCTCAGAAGTAGCAGCACTGCAAAACTCGAAAGTCAGTCGTTTGGCTCAATGAATCAACCAAGGACCTGTCCATGGTCGACGAAGGAAAACAAGTTTTATTATTACCCAAAAATGGTAGGGACAGCTATCTTCATCTTGGGAAGAGCATTGGGCGGCTTGGACAGCGTCGGGCGTGGGAGCTTGGGGACCTTCCCAGTCGGCGTAGGAGAAGAGGTCCGAGGGCGTTTCGACGACTGCCCAACAGAAGCAGTCGACTTGCCACGTTCCCGCGCTGGGTCGTGTGCGTGCTTGGACCGCCCCTCTGGGCGAGGGGGTTCTACCTCCTCCTCCTCCTCCTCTTCGCTGGAGTAGACATTGTCGTCTCCCTCCCCTTCACCGTCGGACTCCCACTCGCCTTGGTCGTCCCCGCTCTCGCCTCCGCTTGCCTCCCCTTCCTAAGTCGGCCCCTGAGCCCCGTTGGGCGTCGAGTACATCTCGGTAGTCGCCTGGAAAACAACAGACAAGACGAAAGTCAATCGACCAACTCAAAGAAGACCGATGCGGAAAACAAGATTTCAGTCGGAAGCATAAAGACACACCTGGTCCACCTCATACGAATTGTCGAGTGGGACCACCCTCCTAGCTCCTCGGGGGTTGTCTTTGCTCCCCGTAATGCTCGACAGCCACCCCTCCAGCATCTCGTCGGTGACCTCCTCCGGGTGGACCCGAGTGGTGTCGTCGAGGCCCGCGTACAGCCACATCGGGTGGTCACGGGCCTGGAGCGGTTGGATACGCCTCCGGAGGAAGACCTCCAGCAAGTCCATACCAGTCACACCCTCGCGAACGAGCTCAACCACTCGACCCGCCAACACTTTGACCTGGGCCTTTCCTCTGGCGACACTTTCAGAGAAGCAGGCTTTTCGGCTCGGTCGAGAGAGAATGGAGGAAGTCCAGTCGACTGCCCTGGGGTCGCCTGGTCTTGACAGTAGAACCAGGTGGCCTGCCAACCGCGGACCGACTCCGGGAAAGTGATGGAAGGAAAACAACTCTTCCCCCTCGCCTGGATCACCAGACCCCCGCACAGCTGGATCACCTGCGTCCTCTTGTCCGACAGGTAAAGATGTGCTTGAAGAGTCCCCAGTGGGGGCGGCAACCCAAGAAGGCCTCACACATAGAAATGTAAGTGGCGAGGTATACGATGGAGTTGGGAGTGAAGTGATGGAGCTGCGCCCCGAAGAAGTTCAGAAAACTCCGGAAAAAGGGATTGGGCGGCAGAGAAAACCCTCGGTCGATGTGGGTGGCTAGGAGCACGCAATCACCGTCTTGGGGTTGGGGTTCGATCTCTCCCCCTGGAAGACGTGCGGCTTGGTGGGGGATGACTCCCCCCTCGACCATGTCATCGAGATCCTCTTGGCGGAGCACCGACGGCATCCAGTTGCCCTGAATCCAACCTTTGGGCAGAGCGGTTCTAGAGGAGGATCCGCCCCGAGCCAATCTTCATCCCTTCCCCTGCGCCGCCGCCTTCTTCGCGCGCTCCAGAGCGGAGGTCTTGCCCTTCGTCATCGTCACCAGCGAGGTCTCGCTCGAGCCTGCTGCGCTAGGGCGAGAACAGAGGTGGCGGAAGGACTTGCGAAGGGAGAGAGGAAGAAGGAAGGAGGAGAAGAGAGCGCACTGCCTGGAAGCCCCGAGCCGGCGATTTATAAGGGACCACGACAGAGTGGCTGACTGGTAGGCCCAGGCTATCCAGTCAAATCCCGCAGCAGACGCGCGCGCAGTACATGGCGAAAAAGGCGACGCAGAGATCGAGGGGCTTCCGCTTTATCGCTTGCGATTACTGCGGCCGCTCCCGTCCCGCGCGCTTCCCAAAATCCGAATCCCGCGACATCCGTGGGCCACAAAACAACTTGTCAAAACAGAAGACCCCGATCGCGCCGGCGCTCGGTATGTCACAAGCAAATAAATTCACTCGATGGAAGGCCTGGAATGGATCAAGGCGACTGAAAGAGGTTGGCAACGTCACCCGTGACGATTGACCCAAAACGAGGCGCTCACGTAGCCCGAAGAACTAGTCGGAAAGATCTCCAACTCTTTCCCCACTCTAACCTCGATCCATTCGGGGGCTAATGATGAAGACATGTACCTAGGATGGGGACACGGACCTGACCTAAGAGTCCTACCCTAGGACATCCCTAGGAGAAGTCACCTTTCAATCGACTCAAAGGTATCCCACTCGAAGGACTCAAGACACTCGACCTGCAGGCCATCACTCGACCATGAAGCCAACCACTCGACCGCCTGGAGACCTGTAATCACTCCGCAAGCAAACGGTCACCTGTTAAGTAGTCTTAATGGTCATTGTAGCACTTTATTGGGGGCGTTACCAGTAACGCCCGACCTTAAATGTACCTTAAACCCTGCATTACTGAGGGCAGGAGGGGGCCAGCGAACTCTATATAAGCCGCCCCCCTCCTCAGTATGAAGGGTTCGCACCCCTGATATTCACACGCCAGTAATCCAGTCGACCGCCTCCGGGCACCGAGACGTAGGGCTGTTACTTCCTCCACGAAGGGCCTGAACTCGTACATCTTGGTGTGTTTACAACTTCCCAATAGCTGAGATCTAGCCTCTCCATACATACCCCCCTACATCACTGTCAGAGTTAGAACCACGACAGTCGTCGAACATGAGAGATGAAGAGGATAAAAAAAGAAGAGGAAGAAGAAAAAAAGAGGAAAAGAAAGAATAGAGGAGTTCTTCTCCTCTTTTTTTCTTCTTCTTCCTCTTTTTTTTATCGGGAACGAGGGTCGTCGAGGGTCGCCAAGCGGTAGAGGAAGAAGAGGATAAGAAAAAGAAGAGGAAGAAGAAAAAAAGAGGACTTCTCCTCTCTTTTTTCTTCTTCTTCCTCTTTTTTTTATCGGGAACGAGGGTCACCGAGGGGTCGAGGGTCGAGAGGGTGTCAACGGTCGCCAAGGGGTCGAGGGTCGAGAGGGGGTCTAGGGTCGCCGAGGGGTCGAGGGTCGTCGAACATTAGGGGATGAAGAGAACAAAAAAAGAAGAGGAAGAAGAAAAAAAAAAGAGGAGAATAAAGAATAGAGGAGTTCTTCTCCTCTATTCTTTCTTTTCCTCCTTTTTTTCTTCTTCTTCCTTTTTTTATCGGTAACGAGGGTCGTCGAGGGTCGCTGAGCGGTAGAGGAAGAAGAGGATAAAAAAAGAAGGGGAAGAAAAAAAGAGGAGTAAAAGATGAGTTCTTCTCTATTATTTCTTCTCCTCTTTTTTTTCTTTTTCTTCCTCTTTTTTTTATCGGGAACGAGGGTCGTCGAGGGTCGCCGAGGGGTTGAGGGTCGAGAGGGGGTCGACGGTCGCCGAGGGGTCGAGGGTCGAGTGGGGGTCTAGGGTCGCCGAGGGGTCGAGGGTCGTCGAACATGAGAGGATGAAGAGGATAAAAAAATAAGAGGAAAGAAAAAAAGAGGAGAAGAAAGAATAGAGGAGTCTTCTCCTCTATTCTTTCTCCTCCTCTTTTTTTTCTTCTTTTTCCTCTTTTTTTATCGGGAACGAGGGTCGTCGAGGGTCGCCGAGCGGTAGAGGAAGAAGAGGATAAAAAAAGAAGAGGAAGAAGAAAAAAAGGACTTCTCCTCTTTTTTTTCTTCTTCTTCATCATTTTTTTATCGGGAAGGAGGGTCGTCGAGGGTCGCCGAGGGGTCGAGGGTCGAGAGGGGGTCAACGGTCGCCGAGGGTTCGAGGGTCGAGAGGGGGTCTAGGGTCGCCGAGGGGTCGAGGGTCGTCGAACATGAGAGGATGAAGAGGATAAAAAAAGAAGAGGAAGAAGAAAAAAAAGAGGAGAAGAAAGAATAGAGGAAAAAAGAGGAGAAGAGAGAATAGAGGAGTTATTCTCCTCTATTCTTTCTTCTCCTCTTTTTTTCTTCTTCTTCCTCTTTTTTTTATCGGGAACGAGGGTCGGCGAGGGTCGCCGAGCGGTTGAGGAAGCCCTAAATAACAAGTATCGTCGGTGTGAGATACATGTGGCCGTCGGTGTCGGATAAAAAAAGAAGAGGAATAAGAAAAAAAGAGGTGTAAAAGAGGATAAAAAAAGAAGAGGAAGAAGAAAAAAAAGAGCATAAGAAAGAATAGAGGAGTTCTTCCCCTCTATTCTTTGTTCTCCTCTTTTTATTCTTCTTCTTCCTCTTTTTTTTTATCGGGAACGAGGGTCGTCGAGGGTCGCCGAGGGGTCGAGGGTTGAGAGGGGGTCGACGGTCGCCGAGGGGTCGAGGGTCGAGAGGGGGTCTATGGTCGCTGAGGGGTCGAGGTTCGTCGAACATGAGAGGATGAAGAGGATAAAAAAAGAAAAGGAAGAAAAAAAGAGAAGAAGAAAGAATAGAGGAGAAGAACTCCTCTATTCTTTCTTCTCCTCTTTTTTTTCTTCTTCTTCCTCTTTTTTTTATCGGGAACGAGGGTCGTCGAGGGTCGCCGAGCGGTAGAGGAAGAAGAGGATAAAAAAGAAGAGGAAGAAGAAAAAAAGAGGAGTAAAAGAGGTGTTCTTCTCCTCTATTCTTTCTTCTCCTCTTTTTTTTTCTTCTTCCTCTTTTTTTTATCGGGAACGATGGTCGTCGAGGGTCGCCGAGGCGTCGAGGGTCGAGAGGCGATCGACGGTCGCCGAGGGGTCGAGGGTTGAGAGGGGGTCTAGGGTCGCCGAGGGGTCGAGGGTCGTCGAACATGAGAGGATGAAGATGATAAAAAAGAAGAGGAAGAAGAAAAAAAGAGGAGAAGAAAGAATAGAGGAGTTCTTCTCCTCTTTTTTTTCTTCTTCTTCCTCTTTTTTTTATCGGGAACGAGGGTCGGCGAGGGTCGCCGAGGTGTAGAGGAAGAAGAGGATAAAAAGAGAAGAGGAAGAAGAAAAAAAAGGACTTCTCTTTTTTTTCTTCTTCTTCCCTTTTTTTATCGGGAACGAGGGTCGTCGAGGGTCGCCGATGGGTCGATTGTCGAGAGGGGGTCGACGATCGCCGAGGGTTTGAGGGTCGAGAGGGGGTCTACGGTCGCCGAGGGGTCGTGGGTCGTCGAACATGAGAGGATGAAGAGGATAAAAAAAGAAGAGGAAGAAAAAAAAGAGGAGAAGAAAGAATAGAGGAGTTCTTCTCCTCTATTCTTTCTTATCCTCTTTTTTTCTTCTTCTTCTTCCTCTTTTTTTTTATCGGGAACGAGGGTCGTCGAGGGTCGCCGAGCAGTAGAGGAAGAAGAGGATAAAAAAAGAAGAGGAAGAAGAAAAAAAGAGGAGTGAAAGAGGAGTTCTTCTCCTCTATTCTTTCTTCTCCTCTTTTTTTTCTTCTTCTTCCTCTTTTTTTATCGGCAACGAGGGTTGTCGAGGGTCGCCGAGGGGTCGAGGGTCGAGAGGGGATCAACGGTCGCCGAGGGGTCAAGGGTCGAGAGGGGGTCTAGGGTCGCCGAGGGGTCGAGGGTCGTCGAACATGAGAGGATGAAAAGGATAAAAAGAGAAGAGGAAGAAGAAAAAAAGAGGAGAAGAAAGAATAGAGGAGTTCTTCTCCTATTTCTTTCATCTTCTTCCTCATTTTTTTATCGGGAACGAGGGCCGTCGACGGTCGCCGAGCGGTAGAGGAAGAAGAGGATAAAAAAAGAAGAGGAAGAAGAAGAAAAAGAGGACTTCTCCTCTCTTTTTTCTTCTTCTTCCTCTTTTTTTTATCGGGAACGAGGGTCGCCGAGGGGTCGAGGGTCGAGAGGGTGTCAACGGTCGCCAAGGGGTCAAGGGTCGAGAGGGGGTCTAGGGTCACCGAGGGGTCGAGGGTCGAGAGGGGATCTAGGGTCGCCGAGGGGTCGAGGGTCGTCAAAACCGGCGGATCTCGGGTAGGGGGTCCCGAACTGTGCGTCTAGGCCATATGGTAACAGGAGGCAAGGGACACGAAGTTTTACCCAGGTTTGGGTCCTCTCGATGGAGGTAAAACCCTACGTCCTGCTTGATTAATATTGATGATATGGGTAGTACAAGAGTAAATCTACCACGAGATCAGAGACGCTAAACCCTAGTAGCTAGCCTATGGTATGATTGTTGTTCTGTATGTTGTCCTACAGACCTAAACCCTCCGGTTTATATACACACCGGAGAGGGCTAGGGTTACACAAAGTCGGTTACAATGGTAGGAGATCTATATATCCGTATCGCCAAGCTTGCCTTCCACGCCAAGGAAAGTCCCTCCCGGACACGGGATGAAATCTTCAATCTTATATCTTCATAGTCCAGGAGTCCGGCTGAAGGTATAGTCCGGCCATCCGGACACCCCCTAATCCAGGACTCCCTCAGTAGCCCCCGAACCAGGCTTCAATGACGATGATTCCGGCGCGCAGATTGTCTTCGGCATTGCAAGGCGGGTTCTCCTCCAATTTCCGTGTACCTGTTGAATAAAGTTCGGTTTCTTGTAAATGTTGCGCTCCTTGGCTTCTACGCCCAATAATGGCCGTCTCCCACGTGTCAAACGAATATGAAAAGTCTGAGTGTTTTTACATCCACACCCCTAGCCGCGCAAATGAGCCGCCCATTTAAGGGGACGAGGATTTAGATCCAAACCACACCTTCTCCCATTCACGAGTGTTCATCAGAGCGCATCCGACAAAGGTCCATACCAGCATGGCCAGCCGTCGCAACTCCTCCTCTCGCCCTTCCAGCCCTCAGCCTGGATATTGGGAGAGATGCTCCATCCTGCATAGCGAGCTAGTGACGCTCCAGACCAAGGGATTTATCCCCCCGGCCTATATGGTCCCGGTTCGAGCTGGTCTTGCCATCTATAATGGCGGAGAGCAAGCGGAGAGTGCCCCTAATCCCTCCAAAGGAGAGCGGGTGTGCCTCGTCCCTTACTTAATAAGGGGGCTCGGATTTCCAATCCATCAATTTCTCCGGGGGCTCCTGGAGTTCTATGGACTCCAGCTACACAATCTCACGACTGCCTCCGTATTGCATATTGCGGGCTTCGTAGCCCTCTACGAGCTGTTCTTGGGTGTTGAGGCTCATTTCGGGCTGTGGAAAGAGCTATTCTACCTCGTGCCCCATGCTAAGAAGGGGTCAATATATCAAGTGGGCGGAGCCGAAGTGTGGCGCATCGCCGGGACCGGATATCTACCCGGAACCACAAAGAAGGCATCCGAGGACTGGCCTTCCGAATGGTTTTACATAGAGGACGTCCCGGTGCCGGATCCTATCCGGACCGGCCTCCCTGAGTTCGACAGTGCTCCACCAAAGAAGTGCCTAAGTTGGCGTCCACGGAGCCCTCAGAGGGAAAGTGATAAGGACGTCTGTTACCTGATGGGCCGGATAAGATTGTTAGCTCATTCCGGACTGACCATGATCTGGGTCATGGCCGAATGCATTATGCGAGGGGTGCAGCCGCTACAGTATAGAGGCCACCCCATGTGGGACTTCAACGGGGAGGACGACGCCACCCGCTACGGCCATAAGGGGCCGGATTCGGCTGCGGCTCTAACAAAGACCTTGTCCGCTTTGTAAAAGGGAGAGGAGGAGGAATTTCTCCGCGTCGACCCAAAGGGTGGATTTTCTATGTACAATCCCCCAAGCTGGGTAAGTGGCCACATTACCTGCCCATTCGTTTTATATTCCCATTGTTAAATATTCAGTCTAACGACTTCAACGCACGAGCTGCGCCAAGCTGTTAAGGAAATAAACAGCCCTCCTCCACAACCCGAGGACCCCGGACGGTCCCTCGACCCGGCCTCTCAAGAGGATCCGGACATATCTGTGGAGCTGATTGATGGAGTGTTCCATCAATTGAGCAAGGACAACGCCTTGGTGGGTATTATGGCTGATTACCCAGGGCTAATCCTGGCTTCCCAGGTAACTGAGATTGAAGTCCCAGTACCCCGAATAGGGGTCCGCCCTCTCGCGTTTTCAGTTTCCTGATTACAACCGAACTTTGCACGGGATGTTTTTGAGACGGGAGGCCGAACCTGCGACGACAAGCCAACGAGGGGCCGCAGGGCCCCGTGGGCAGAAAAGAAGTGAAGTCCAGACCGAGGCGTCAGCGCAAAGGTATGGCGCGCCCCCTTATCCCAGGTGTTATACCTTCAAGGTATATAAACTCTCATGCTTTCTTCAGGACAAAGAGACCTCACCGGACTATATCCGGAGAGGCTGCCAATCGCGCCTCCACCAGCCAGGCTCCAAAGCCTGGTCCGGAGGTGGAGGCGAACACAAGGCGCGCACCGGACGCTTGTTTATCCTGAGAAGCATTAGACGCCTTCAATTCAGGAGATGCGTACCTCCGTGCCGCTCAAAATGGTCTAGCCAGAGCCACGGAGCAATATGTAAAAGACATACGGGTAAGAAAATTTTGGTAATTATATATATATATATACCAGTAGCCCCCGAGACTTGAAACAGTTAGAATAACCGATTTAAGGATCATGTGTTATGCAGGTTCTTACAGAAAAGAATTCCCTACTGTCCCAGGAGCTGGAAGAGTGCAAAGCCCAACTTGAGGCCGCACTAGCCGCGGCAGGGGAGACCAAGGAGACCCCCTCTGGTAATATACACTTCGAAAGATAAGTATTTTGTGAAGCACGGCATGGGTGCGAATCTGACAAATGAAATTGCAGATGGCGCCGGATTGAATCCGGAAAGGAAACACCTCCTACGCCAGCTGAAGGCTGGTGAGAAGGTGCTGACAAAGGTGAGGTGGGAGAAGAACGATCTCCAAGATGCCAACACCAAGCTGGGCATCGAGCTGAAAGATGTTCGTGCCCAGCTGTCAGACTCCGTTAAGGAGAACCAGCGGCTTCGGCGTGGCATATTTAGTAAGTGCTTGAACGAACCTTTGAAGAGAAAAAAAAAGTTCAGCGGGGAAGTCGACTAACAGAGTAATGTCTGTAGGTGTGCTAACAGGTCGTCCTGCAGAGGAGATGCCCGATTCTACGGGTGACCTTCTTCCCGAGCTCTCGCAACTGCTCGAGCGAGTTCGGAAGCCGATGCGTGGCGTTGCCCAGGCCCTGTGGCCATCCATCTCCGTGCCCGAAGGTCTTGGAGAGCTTGCGGAGAAGCTAAAGGGAGCACGGCGGCGCTTCTGATTGTGGAAGGTATCGGCCTGCCGTCAAGGCGCTAGGGAGGCCTGGGCCATGGTGAAGATGCGGTACACAAAGGCTGACCCCAACCACATGGCCGAGGTCGGTCCTGTGGGGCCCGACGGGAAGGAGATCCCTGTAAGCTTAGTATACGGCCAAGTAGAATTGGCCGCAAAGTATTCCCAGCAGGACTATAAATTAGACAGCCTGTTGGATGGTATTGAAGAGGAATACAATCAGTCAGAATGACTATGTAATTTAAATGACATTTATAATGCCTTCTACCCGGATTGTAGATCGTTTGTCATGGCCGACCTTTTCGCTTCAGCCTCGGGACCTGACGGTCCGGAGTGTGTCCGAATTCCCATGCGGTTATATAAGAACCGGGGAATGCATGGAGACCAGGCGTAGGGGTCATTAGTGCGTGAATAGATAAGTGCCCGACTAGTTATGTTATATTACATGGTTAGTAAGAAACATCTTCCAGGGAGAATAGTTCCGTTAGTGGTTCCTTTCCCTGGGAGGCATGCCCTAAAGTGCATGCCCATTCTGCGAAAAAGAAGTAGGAAAAAGCATCTGGGGGCGCATAAATAAATAAGTGAAAAGATCATCTTTTAGGTCACCGAACGAATATTCCCTTAAGAACGCTAGCTTTCGGCTTCACCCAGTCTGAGGTACACATCCGGCTGATCCGGCAGTAACAATCGTTGAGGTGCTCCCTTTACCACCTAGTCGAATAATCGGGAACGTAGGGGTAAGCACAGGAGCCAGGCAACCCAGCTTGGCCAAAACATAAGTCATATCGATGCATATAATGGTGAAATAAAAGGTACATGCGGAAGTGTAACACATGTGTTGGGCATGAAGCCCGTATAAATAAGCTTCTGTTAAAAGAAGCCCCCAGGTTTAATGAGTGCGAATAGCACGTCATTTCATGAGCGTTTAAAGGTTATAAGAGAAAGGAAGGGGTGAAGGAGAGAAATGTTAGACAGACAGTATATATAAAAAATGGACAGAGGAAGGAGACGAACACAGAGTCCGGCGCTAGGCATAGAATCTTCGGAGACGGGCTGCGTTCCATGGGTTCGGCTCGAGTCGGTTATCCGATGCATCTGGCAGGCGGTACGCTCCACCAGTCAGGACTTGGTCAATTATGAAGGGACCTTCCCACTTGGGCTTGAGTTTGTCCTTTTTCTTGTCTGACAGGCATAGAACTAATTCAACAACGTTGTAATTTTTGGCCCGTACTTCTCTGCTTTGGTATCGTCGAGCCTGCTATTGATCGAATGCGGAACGGGCTTTTGCCACGTCGAGCTCCTCCTCCAATGCGTCTAGACTGTCCCGCTGATCGAGCTCGGCTTCTCTTTCTTCGTACATGCGCACTCGAGGTGAGTCATGAATTATGTCGCAAGGCAAAACTGCCTCTGCGCCGTACACCATAAAGAATGGTGTGTATCCGGTGGTGCGATTCGGCGTGGTCCGCAGCCCCCAGAGTACGGAGTCGAGCTCCTCTACCTAGTGCGTGTTAGATTCCTTGAGGGACCGCACTAATCTGGGTTTGATGCCGCTCATGATAAGGCCATTTGCACATTCGACCTGGCCGTTAGTTTGTGGGTGATAGACGGAAGCATAATCGAGCTTGATGCCCATGTTTTTGCACCAGAGTTTTACCTCGTCGGCCATAAAGTTTGTACCGTTATCAGTGATGATGCTGTGGGGGACGCCGTAACGGTGTACAACCCCGGATATAAAGTCTATCACCGGTCCGGATTCGGCCGTCTTAACAGGCTTGGCTTCTATCCATTTGGTTAAATTATCCACCATGACCAGTAAGTATTTTTGCTTGTGGGTTCTGCCTTTAAGGGGTCCAACCATGTCAAGCCCCCAAACTGCGAAGGGCCAAGTAATGGGGATAGTTTGGAGGGCGGTGGGTGGCATATGGCTTTGGTTTGCAAAGAGCTGGCAACCGGTGCATTGTTGGACTAAGTCCTGGGCATCTGCCCGGGCCGTCGGCCAATAAAAGCCTGTACGGAAGGCCTTGCTTACAAGGGACCGAGCTGCAGCGTGATGACCGCCAAGTCCGGCATGAATTTCAGCCAGGAGGGTTCCGCGCTTCCTCTTCAGAGATGCACCTTTGAAGGACTCCGGTAGTGCTTTTCTTATAAAGCTCTCCCTCGTGGACTCTGTAGGCTTTGGATCGCCGCACTATGCAGCGTGCCTCATTTTGGTCCTCGGGGAGTTCCTGCCTAGCAAGGTAGGCGAGGAATGGTTCTGTCCATGGGGCGATGACGGCCATTATTACGTGGGCTGAAGGTGTTATTTCATTGCCAGAGCCTCCGATTGTGTCAGAATGTTCGGTGTCGGGCAGTGCGGTTGGGTCCAGGCTGTTATTGTTCGGCTCCCCTTCCCATACTACGGATGGCTTGAACAGCCTTTCCAAGAAGATGTGGGGGGGGGGGGACTACATCAAGTTTTGTGCCGATGCGTGCCAGGACATCTGCCGCCTGATTATTTTTCCCGGGCTATATGGTGAAATTCAAGCCCTTCGAACCGAGCTGACGTTTTTAGGACAGCGTTGCGGTAAGCTGCCATTTTTGGATCCTTGGCATCGAAGTCTCCATTTATTTGGGATATTGCGAGGTTCGAGTCCCCGCGCACCTCTAGGCGTTGAATGCCCATGGATACTGCCATCCGGAGACCATGTAAAAGGGCCTCATATTCGGCTGCATTGTTGGAGTCTTTGTACATAATCTGGAGTACGTATTGAACTGTGTCTCCTGTGGGGGACGTCAAAACAACGCCAGCCCTAGTCCGGCCAACATCTTGGAGCCGTCGAAATGCATGATCCAATTTGAATATGTGCTGTACTCTTTAGGGAGTTCGGCCTCCGTCCATTCTGCGACAAAGTCGGCCAAAACTTGCGACTTGATGGCTCGCCGTGGCTTATAAGTTATGTCGAACGGGAGGAGCTCAATGGCCCATTTTGCAATCCGGCCTGTTGCGTCACGGTTGTTTATAATATCGTTAAGTGGTACTTCCGAGGCTACTGTTATTGAACACTCTTGAAAGTAGTGTTGTAGCTTCCGGGATGCCATGAATACCGTGTAAGCAATCTTTTGATAATGCGGGTACCGTGATTTGCACGCAGTGAGGACAGTGGACACATAATAGACCGGCTTTTGAAGGGGGAATTTGTGTCCGTCCGTTTCTCATTCGACGACGAGCACTGCGCTTACCACCTGATGTGTTGCTGCAATGTACAATAGCATTGGTTCGCCAATGTTTGGCGCGGCCAGGACTAGGTTTGTTGCCAATATGGCTTTTATTTCATCGAGTCCGGCCATGGCTGCATCCGTCCATTCGAAGTGTTCGGTGCGCCGAAGGAGGCGGTAAAGGGGTAAGGCCTTTTCTCCCAAGCGGGAGATAAAGCGGCTTAGAGCCGCCATGCATCCGGTTAACTTTTGTATTTGTTTGAGGTCCTTTGGGATATCCAATTGTGACAGAGCTCGGATCTTGGCTGGATTTGCTTCAATTCCTCTACCGGATACAATGAAGCCCAAGAGCTTTCCGGCTGGGACGCTGAAAACGCATTTTTCTGGGTTGAGCTTGATGTCGTATGTTCGGAGGTTATCGAATGTGAGCCTCAAGTCGTCTACTAGAGATTCGACATGTCTTGTTTTGACGACCACATCATCTACATATGCCTCCACCGTTTTGCCAATCTGGTTTGCCAGACATGTCTGAATCATGCGCTGATATGTTGCGCCGGCGTTTTTGAGCCCGAAGGGCATTGTGTTGAAGCAGAATGGGCCGTATGGTGTGATAAATGCCGTTGCGGCTTGGTCTGATTCTGCCATCTTGATTTGATGGTAGCCGGAATATGCGTTGAGGAAGCACAACGAATCGTGTCTTGTGGTAGCGTCGATAATTTGATCGATGCGGGGGAGGGGGAAGGGATCCTTTGGGCAAGCCTTGTTAAGGTCTTTAAAATCAACACACAGGCACCAGGATTTGTCCTTCTTTGGTACCATCACCAGGTTTGCTAGCCAGTCCGGATGTTTTATATCTCTGATGAATCCGGCCTCCAATAGCTTTGCTAGCTCCTCTCCCATGGCCTGTCTCTTAAGTTCGGAAAAATGCCGAAGAGCTTGCTTGACAGGTTTGAATTCTTTTAGGATATTTAAGCTATGCTCGGCCAGCCTGCGTGGGATTCCTGGCATGTCTGAAGGGTGTCAGGCGAAAATGTCCCAGTTCTCTCGTAGGAACTCTCGCAGTGTGGCATCTACATCAGGGTTTAACTGTGCCCCGATGGAAGCTGTTTTATTGGGGTCTGTTGGATGGACCTGGAATTTGACTATTTCGTCCGCCGGTTAAAAGGGGGTGGACTTGGATCTTTTGTCGAGTACCACATCATCTCTATTCACCGTGGAGCGCAACGCAGTTAGTTCCTTAGCCGCTAGGGCTTTGGATAGTGCCTCGAGGGCCAGTGCGGCTGTCTTGTTTTCGGTGCGGAGTGCTATGTCCGGATCACTAGCGAGAGTGATGATCTCGTTGGGCCCGGACATCTTGAGCTTCATGTACCTGTAATGGGGTATTGGTTGGAAGATTTTAAGCGCTTCCCACCCTAGCAGAGCGTGATAACCGCTGCTGAACGGAGCCACATGGAATGTGACCTCTTCGAACCTGTAATTATCTGTCGTGCCGAACACCACATCTAGTGTGATTTTTCCTGTACAGCGCGCTTCCCGACTGGGGATTATTCCTCTAAAGGTTGTGCTGCTTCGCTCAATGCGGTTCCAGTCTATTTCCATTTTTTGGAGGGTTTCCTCATAAATGACGTTCAATCCGCTGCCGCCGTCCATGAGTACCTTGGTAAGACGAAAGCCGTCCACTATTGGACTGAGGACCAATGCAGCTGGTACTCGGGCTGTTCGGAATTTAGGTTCATCACTGGCGTTAAAGGTAATAGCCGTGTCACTCCATGGGTTTATTGTTGCCACTTGGTAGATTTCGGCAAGGCTGCGGAGTGTCCTTTTTCACATGTTATTTGATGCGAAAGTCTCGAAGACTGTTAATACCGTATTGGTGTCTCTGGGGTGGCTTTCTGTGGCCTCTGGAATTAGGAGATCTTCGCCAATTTTGGCCACCTGCCGGAGTATCCAACATGCTCTAAGGCTGTGAGTTGGTGTGGCGTCCTCTGTACTGTGAATTTTACAGGGTACATTAAGCCATCCTTCCAATACGGTTCCATGCCATGTAGAGGGTTTTTGCTTTCTGGTGTTTGACCCGGGTGTCTGGCGATGATGCACCCTTTTATTTCAGACTGGGTTTGTATTCAGGGCCAGATTGTCCCAAAATTTTATTTCGGTTTTCCAGGCGCTTTCCATCACACAGTACTTTCGTACTATGGATGCCAAGTCAGCAAAGCGTGTAATATCACGGTGACTTATGGCGTTGAGGATTCCCTTGTCCGTGCAATTATTGCAGAAGAATGAAATTGCGTCTTCCTCACGGCAGTCCTTTATCCTGTTCATAACCTGGAGGAATCTGGCCCAGCAATGATGTACTGTTTCTTCGGGCTCTTGCCTAATTTGGGATAGATCGCTTATGTTCGGGTGGGTGGGTGGAATTAAATCCGAAGCCTCACCCCATCTGAGGCTCAGAGGACGAGGAATTTCCGAACTCGAAAATTTGGATTCCTGGATGTTCTCCCATGAATCCAGTCCGTCGCCTGACTCTAAGTTCAGGTCTTGAGTGATATCCTCCCCTCCGCAGGTATCCGGCTTGGAGGGATCGGGAATCCGGACGTAGCTAGTCCTTAAAATAGAGGAGGGGTCGCCGCACTGTCCCTCTACCACGGCAACGTGATGGCTGACTTGGGGAGAGTTAATCTATCTCAGATAGGGCTTAGGCCCAATTTGGTCGTAATCCGTAGCGACTCCCAGGGCGGTGATGTGATCCAAGAGCTCGTTTATGGAGGAGAGCTCCATTGGATCTAACTGCTCGGCGAGTTCCGAGCTGACATGAAGATTCTTTTCGATGGCTCGAGAGGTCATCGTTGGTGCAGAAGCCGAACAGGCGGTCATAACAAAACCACCTAGCCAGAGGGTTTGGCCGACAACCAAAGCTCCCTTAGCAATAGTGCCGTCTTTAAAGACGGGGCGAGGCATCCTTCCTGATAGCGACGACACAGAGGAACTCTCAATGAAAGCACCAATGTCAGTGTCAAAACCGGCGGATCTCCGGTAGGTGGTCCCGAACTCTGCGTCTAGGCCAGATGGTAACAGGAGGCAAGGGACACGAAGTTTTACCCAGGTTCGGGCCCTCTCGATGGAGGTAAAACCCTACGTCCCTCTTGATTAATATTGATGATATGGGTAGTACAAGAGTATATCTACCACGAGATCACAGAGGCTAAACCGTAGAAGCTAGCCTATGGTATGATTGTTGTTCTGTATGTTGTTCTACGGACCTAAACCCTCTGGTTTATATAGACACCGGAGAGGGCTAGGGTTACACAAAGTCGGTTACAATGGTAGGAGATCTATATATCCGTATCACCAAGCTTGCCTTTCACGCCAAGGAAAGTCCCTCCCGGACACGGGACGAAGTCTTCAATCTTGTATCTTCATAGTCCTGGAGTCCGGCTGAAGGTATAGTCCGGCCATCCGAACAACCCCTAATCCAGGACTCCCTCAGTCGTCGAGGGTTGCCGAGCGGTAGAGGAAGAAGAGGATAAAAAAAGAAGATGAAGAAGAAAAAAAGAGGAGTTCTTCTCCTCTATTCTTTCTTCTCCTCTTTTTTTTCTTCTTCTTCCTCTTTTTTTTATCGGGAACGAGGGTCGTCGAGGGTCGCCGAGGGGTCGAGGGTCGAGAGGGGGTCAACGGTCGCCAAGGGGTCGAGGGTCGAGAGGGGGTCTAGGGTCGCCGAGGGGTCGAGGGTCGTCGAACATGAGAGGATGAAGAGGATAAAAAAAGAAGAGGAAGAAGAAAAAAAAGAGGAGAAGAAAGAATAGAGGAGTTCTTCTCCTCTATTCTTCTCCTCTTTTTTTTTCTTCTTCTTCCTTTTTTTTATCGGGAACGAGGGTCGTCGAGGGTCGCTGAGCGGTAGAGGAAGAAGAGGATAAAAAAAGAGGAAGAAGAAAAAAAAGAGGAGTAAAAGAGGAGTTCTTCTCCTCTATTCTTTCTTCTCTTCTTTTTTTTCTTCTTCTTCCTCTTTGTTTTATCGGGAATGAGGGTCGTCGAGGGTCGCCGAGGGGTCGAGGGTCGAGAGGGGGTCGACGGTCGCCAAGGGGTCGAGGGTCGAGAGGGGGTCTAGGGTCGCCGAGGGGTCGAGGGTCATCGAACATGAGAGGATGAAGAGGATAAAAAAAGAAGAGGAAGAAGAAAAAAAGAGGAGATTCTTCTCCTCTTTTTTTCTTCTTCTTCCTCTTTTTTGATCGGGAACGAGGGTCGTCGAGGGTCGCCGAGCGGTAGAGGAAGAAGAGGATAAAAAAAAGAAGAAGAAGAAGAAGAAGAAGAAGAAATAGAGGACTTCTCCTCTTTTTTTTTCTTCTTCTTCCTCTTTTTTTATCGGGAACGAGGGTCATCAAGGGTCGCCGAGGGGTCGAGGGTCGAGAGGGGGTCGATGGTCGCCGAGGGTTCAAGGGTCGAGAGGGGGTCTAGGGTCGCCGAGGGGTCGAGGGTCGTCGAACATGAGAGGATGAAGAGGATAAAAAAAGAAGAGGAAGCAGAAAAAAAGACGAGTCCTCTATTCTTTCTTCTCCTCTTTTTTTTCTTCTTCTTCCTCGATAAAAAAAGAGGAAGAAGAAGAAAAAAAGAGGAGCAGAAAGAATAGAGGAGATTTATTCTCCTCTATTCTTTCTTCTCCTATTTTTTTTCTTCTTCTTCCTCTTTTTTTTATCGGTAACAAGGGTCGTCGAGGGTCGCCGAGTGGTAGAGGAAACCCTAAATAGCAAGTATCGTCGGTGTGAGATACATTTGGCCGTCGGTGTCAGCGACTACATCCACGTCCCACAAGTGACGCGGGCTTCGACGCCCACGTCACTTGTGGGACGTGGATGTAGTGTCCGACACCGACGGGCACATGTATCTCACACCCACGATACTTGCTATTTAGGGTTTCCTCTACCACTCGGCGACCCTCGACAATCCTTGTTGCCGATAAAAAGAAAGAGGAAGAAGAAGAAGAAAAAAAGAGGAGAAGAACTCCTCTATTCTTTCTTCTCCTCTTTTTTTTTCTTCTTCCTCTTCTTTTTTTTATCCTTGCAGCGTTGTCGAGGCCACCCCAAACCCTAGAGAAGCAGCGTCGAGGCCACTAATTAATATTAGTTCTACGTTTGCCATTAATATATCCATCTTTCATGTTTGAATAATAATTGCCATGTTGTAAATATTTGTAGAAACTATGGACACCGCTCGAGACGAAGTACAAGTAGAGTTGTTGGGGGACATAATCGCACGAGGAAGTGATGCCGTCTGCTCGTTGTTTCTCAACGACACCGATGGTCTGGAAGCAGCTGGCTATGATTATGATGGCTCCGGTGACCTAATGCCGGTGCAAGAAGGAAACCGTGAGGACGGCTCCGGTCACCCAATGCCGGTGCAAGAAGGAGACCGTGATGACGTCTCCGGTGACCGAACCGAGTCCGGCCAGGTATATATATTAGTTAAGCTTGTGCTGACTAGCTAATTGATGCATTCATTGTTTTGGTATGTACACATATTAATTAAGTCTTTGTTCTTTTTTCTAGCCCTCCGGATCGAGCACAACTTCGGTAAAGAGACGAGGCCCGAAGAGAAAGTTGAGCTCAGATGAAAGATTTGAGATCATAGCAATCGCGCCCGACAGCCAACCGATTGAACCCCTATGGACAAAGAGCGCATTTGTTGCTCAGTGCGGGGTTCTAGTTAGGGACAAGATCCCGATCAGCATCCAGCAATGGTTAAAGCCAGCTAAAGAAGATCCTGAGGTGTCTTATGTCAATGATATGCAGAAAAATGATCTTTGGACTGAGCTGAAGTCAAATTTCACCCTACCGGCAGAGGATGATCCGGAGAAGCCAGTTAAAGAGCAATTAATCAAGTCTTTTGCTCTTAAGAGGATGGCAGAACTATTTAGGAGTTGGAAGAAAGAGCTGAATAAGTTTGTCGAGAACAAAGAGACACCAGAATTGAAGGGCAGATATGAGAAGATCAGAGATCACTGGCCCGCATTTGTGGCCCACAAGACATCGGAAAAGAGTAAGAAGATGTCGGCGACAAGCAAGAAAAATGTTACGAAGAAGAAGCATCACCATCGCACGGGGTCAGGTGGCTACCTCGTAGCCCAGCCTAAGTGGGCCAAGAGTGAGAATGATCTGGTTGATAAAGGGATCGAACCATAGACAATTAACTGGCCAGACCGTTGCCGGACTTGGTTCTTCGGGGCTGGCGGAAACTTGGACCCTGTATCAGGGAAGTGCATTTGGACGGACGAGCAAATGGAAATACCAGTCAAGAGGCTTAAGCACTATATCAAAGCAGCGCAGTAAGGGACGTTCGTTCCAGACAGAGAGAACGACGCGCTCACAATGGCCCTCGGGAATCCTGAGCACCCTGGATGCACACGAGGCATGCCAAGCTCCATTCCATGGAAGGCTGGGTTTCCGAACGCAGGCAGTTACAAATGCCACGAGAGGAGGAAGAAAGTGGAGCAGACCCAACTACATGCGCTGCATGCTAGGGTACAAGCGATAGAGGAACGAGAAGCAAATCGCAGCAAACAAACTGCCGAAGCTTCCCCGAAGCTACCCCGCCATCTCAATGGAGAAGCAGTGTGGCTTCCACCGAGCTGCTTCAGCCGGAGCATGTCTTGACGGCTCCTGCCAGCTATCCCGTGGATGCTATCACGGAGTCTCAAAATTGCCACCTTATGACGCAATGGATTAATATGAAGGTCAAGGCCGCTGTTGGCTCTGTTTTTCCTACTGAACCGGGTGCAACTTTTCACTGCCGGCCAATTCCAGAAGGATATGCTAGGGTGATGGTGGATTAAATAACGGAGGGATTTGAGGACCTCCAGCTTGACCACCCTACCGGTGAAGGGGAGACTTGGCTGGGTTCTGCTCTGAAGACTCCATGCCTATGGCGGAAGGAGCTCATCAACCTTCCGAACTGGATGCCTCCGCCTCCTCCTCCTCCTCCGGCGAGTCAGGGCACTCCGCCTCCTCCTCCAGCGAGTGACGATCAGGGCACTCGGCCGGCTCCTTCTCCGGCGCGTGGCGGCACTCCGCCTCCTTCTCCGCCTGCACCGGCACGCCCGAGCAGCCAGCCTCCTCCTTCTCCGACTCATCAGCAAGGGCGGAAGAGACCCGCCGCCGCTCCGGCTGCTCCAGCGCATCGTAGTCCTTCTCCTCCGCCTCGTAAGCAAGTAAAGAAGACAACCACTCCGTCTGCTTTGCCGGCGTCTAGCAGTACAACCAGAGGCGGGAGGACATACAGATTCGGTCCTTCTCTGAAGACTCCAGAGAAGTTACCATATGAGAGGACCCCAAAGGAGAACACCGAGATCGCGCGAGAAGAAGTGAGGAACTTCTTTGAAGGGGTGAAAGCAAAGAAACATCCACCTCTAGAGGAGAAGGTAGATCCGGTGAAAGCGAAGCGCACTCTGGCTGCCCTGACAAAACCACCCAAGTCTCCGCCGAAAGGCAACTATGATCGCATTATTGGGAAGGAATTTGCCGAAGCAGAGCGGTCGGAAAGAACGACGAGCTGGGAAACAAATTGCCCAGCTCGGCGAACAAGCGAAGCAATCGTGCCCCCCGCTCAAGGTGCCTAGCGACATCGTCTCTAATGATCCAAGGATGGTGCCTGGTTATAGAAATCTTGGAGATTACCTGCCCGACGATGTGCATTATGATTTCATGGAGGTGCAGATACAAAGGTACGAGTACGGGAAGCTTCTCGTCAAAGATGAAAGATCTCTATCAACGATGATGCGAAGATTGCATGATTGGTACTTGAAAATCTGCAAAGAGTCTAGGGGGGAGGAGTACTTTGTATGTGAGAGTTAAAAAGGAGCATGACCTCGTTGGAATTGAATTGTTGCATGTTCCATTTGAGGAGTTCTTTCAGTTTTTCAATCAATTGGCCCATGATAAAGCAACGGTCACCTTCTACTGTCTGTAAGTAGTACTACTTCTGTCATTAAGTCTCTCTATATAGCTCAGCTCTTTCATTGCATGTATTTATAATTATCCTCACTATATTATGCAGATTGAAGATCGCCGAATTGAAGAAAAGACAAATCGGTGATATTGGGTTCATTAACACAAATCTCATAGATGCAACTGAGGTTAAATTACATGCCGCAGATACCGAGGCGAACTTGCTACGATCGTTGGTAATAAATCAAAACAAAGATATAATACTCTTTCCTTACAACTTCAAGTGAGTGTTACTGTCTTGTGCATATTTGGTTTCCCTTATATATTAGTCAAGATTATAGTAATCTAATTAATGAGTTATGCATGCGTGTGTAGTTTCCACTATATTCTCCTAGAGATTAAGCTTGAGCAGGGAATAGTAAGCTTCTTAGACTCAAGACGAAAAGATCCCCGGGACTATGCGGACATGACTCAAATGCTCGAGAAGTAAGTTAAATCGATCATTATCCACCGTATCAGCAACTTTATTCATTTCCTGATATATCAAGTAATTGTTTTCTTTGTCTGGCAGAGTTTGGAAAAAATTCACAAAAAAAGCTCCGGGACTCCCGAAGAAGCTGCAATTTAGACACCCGAAAGTAAGTACTATAGTAGCATGTTCCGTGCATCTCCTAGTGATTCAAGCGCTAGTTTCATCAATACCATTTGGCATTCTTGCTTATTAGTTTGATTGACCTCTATTTCTTGTAAAGTGGTTGTGGCAGGAACAAGGGAATGATTTCTGTGGATACTACGTTTGCGAGTCCATCCGCCACACGACCTGCGAGCGGGGCTACTCTGACGAACAATATGAAGTGCGTAAATAACAACATTCACAATTTTATTTTATTACCATCATTTGTGTTGAGTTTCATTCATTCATATATATATGTATTGACCCCCTTCTTCAAATTAGATGTTTCGGAAGTGGGATGAACTCCTAGCACCAGCTCACATGCGAGCAATTCAAGAGGAATTGGCGGCATTCTTTCTTGACCACGTGATCGCTGAAGACGGAGAATACTATGTGGACCATGCGTCCGTATGTTAGGAGATTATATTTGTAAGAGATAATTATTGTATATATGTAGCCGGTAGTGTCGGATAGATATACGAGAACTTGTTGTTCGACCAATCTCTCGGAGAAGGAGAGGTGGTCGATATCACTTCTCTCTGTATGCATATATGTTCATGACGATCTTCTGTTTCCTTCGTTTGCTTACTAGCTAGCTAGCATGTCTAGTCCTCTCTATACGTATGTATAGTACGTAGTGTCGACCAAGCACGGACATAAGATCGGACACTTCTCTCTATTAATTATAGCTAGCTAACACAATATATGAAACACCTAAATTAACCCAACAAAACCCCCACCCCCCCCCCCCGGTCAAAAAAAAATAAAAACCCCAGCCACAGAAATGCTGACGCGTGGATGTCTATTGATCCCGGTTGGTGCCACCAACCGGGACCAAAGGCCCTCCTGCCTGGGCTCCGCGCACAAGCCACGTGGAGGCCCATCTGTCCCGGTTCTGGATTGAACCGGGACTAAAGGGACAGGGCATTAGTACCGACCCTTTAGTCCCGGTTCAGGAACCGGGACAAAAGGCCCTTACGAACGGGACAATAGGCCCTTTTTCTACTAGTGTTAGCAGAATAAATGGCATAGTTGGCAGCTTCTATGGTACAGCGGATGGTGTTCCATTCACGAAGAAAGCTCTGAGGACTTTGTGTTCGGACATTGCAGCTGAAGCTCTAAAAGATGATGTAAGAAAAACAATTGAGGGTTTCAGAGACAATATAGCTCAGGACAATAGGTTTGTTTTCTCAATGCAGCTGGACGCCAATAAAATCTAAGGTCTCCCATGTGGACAAGTGGTCCGAGCAGAGCTCTATATTCTCACTTTGGTGATGTTGTAACATTCGATACAACGTACGAGACCAACATATACAAGATGCCGTTTGGGATGTTCACTAGAGTGAATATCCACTTCCAGAGTATTATTTTCGCTGGAGTACTTCTTACAAACAAGACTGCAGAATATTTCGATTGGGCTTTCAAGGACTTAGTTCTGATGATGGGTGGTAAAGCACCATGTATGATGTTGACAGGTTTGTCTATCATATTTCAAACAAGTTATTAACCAGCATGAGAAATATATATATCCAATCCTAAAATGACCTTATTTTATTTGAACTGCAGACCAAGCTTTGGCGATGGCAGTGGCAATTAAGAGAACTTTACCCAAGACCACACACCGGTGGTGTAAATGGCATGTCTTGGGTAGGGCTCAGGAAGTATTGGGACATGTATACAAAAAGCATTTAAGTTTTGGTGATGATTTCAACATGGTAGTGAACCATATGCTAACTGTTGATAAGTTCGAGAGGGCATGGGATTTCCTCATCGAAAAATATAACCTCCGTTCCAATCCATTCATGACTAGGGTGTATGAGTGTAGAGCCAAATGGGCAAAACCATACTTCAACGACATCTTCTGTGCCCGACTGACCAACACTCAGCGTAGTGAAAGCGCCAACCATGTATTGAAGATTTACATCGCTGCTCAATCGTCTCTGAATGTTTTTGTAAAACAGTACACCAAACTAATCAGCCAGAGGGAGAAAGATGATAATGTGGCCGAGAAAAACACGAGTCAGGTACACTATGCTTTGCCATACCTATATAATAAAACATTGTATATATAATATTTACTAACAATTGATATCTTCTCTAGAGATCCATAAAGCTGACAATGAGATATCCAATTGAGCATCATGCATCTAAGATATACACGATCAGTGTGTACAAACTTTTTCTTCAAGAACTACTCAAATCAAGCTCTTACATTGTTACTGTTTTGACTGATGGTGCATTATATGAGGTACGACACATTGAATCTGCAACTAGAGAGGCTTGGTCTCGTGTTATTTTCAATATTGAGATCAGCTGCAACGGTCAATTTTACAAATGCCAGTGTGGGTTGTACAGTCATTTTGGCATACTTTGTTGCCATGCACTTAGGGTGAGTCTATTTACTCATAAGAATTCTTTTCGTCACATATATTTATATATATCCCATATTTTGTACCTAATCCAATGTTGTCAAATTTCAGGTTATGCTTCATTTAGGTGTATGTAAAATACCAGATTTGCACATCATGAAGCATTGGACTCAACAAGCTAGGTCTGCAGTCCCTGCCAATCTAGTTGAACCAAATGTTGAAAAGGGACCTATATTGACTAAAGAATTCAGACATGAGATGATACATATGGCAACAATTGAAATTCCAAGCCTTGGTGACCATGACAATGAAACATATGACATAGTTATGAGGAACATCGAGCGATTGAAGAAAGAGGTTTCAGTGTACATGTCCTCCATATCTACCACTTGTCAGATAGGATATGGCTCTCACCAATGAAGCGAAGATGTGAATTCTAGTCACAATTCTGTGATGGATGACTGTAGTGATGTTGATTCCTCAAAAAGTTTATGCATAGTTGATGAGAATAGCAACAAGTCCATATCAATTAGTTCTATTAAAGCACCACTGATAAAGAAGAAAAAGGGAAGGAATCACAACTCGAGGTACAAGTCCAGGTTGGAAGGAATAATACGGAAACCAAGACAATTGCCAGCCATAGATGAGACTTGTAAGCAACCAGGAGGACAGTCCGGCGTCCAGCAGACAAGGTTTTGCGGCTACTGCCGTGGAAAAGGACATGATGTTAGAACATGTGAGACAAGGTTGCAAGATGGTGTGGAAATAACACCCAAGAGGCGGAAGAAGTACACTGGAATACCAGAAAGGTGTATATAGCATCTATTTGGTGTTATTAATATTTGTTAACCTAATAACCTCCCACACATACCTTTATTGTAGTATGGCAGATTATTTATGTCCTGGCAACACGATCACACTATTTGCATTGTAAGCAACGGTTCATCACTTTTGAACCTTGTTTATTTATTACATTTCCTTGCATCTATTTCAAATGCTTCTTCACAGCCATCACCTGGTTACTATAATGTATTTTCGAGACATGCAGGTCAGTTTTTATTTCCAGTGAACATCAGAAAAGATTTTGAACGAAATGCACATGACATCATGTCCTGAAAGAAAAGGCAAGTTCTCTTAAATAAAGAAAAACACCCCTTTAGTTTGAAGCCTGAAGTGAATGGTTGCACTCAAAAATAGTTCATCCATTATCAATTATTCACAATTTGTACTTAGTTTAATTAGTATTAGAAGTAATATCTTGCTCAAATGCACTCTCAGTATGTCACGCTATTGCTAAGGCAACTGACAGAGTACAGAGAACTTTACCTTCCAAAAAATAATTGGATCAACAGTACTTACAACGACTCGTTTCTGTCCGGCTGATGGAAAAGCTTGAATGGCATGGCACAACGTGCATTGATGAATGCCACTATACAGGGCTATATTAATGCAGGGGAATAGCAAATACTATACGTATACGAGAGAGGCTTGCATGCATGCACTCAGATCTTTAATTGAATCAACGGTGCATGCATGCACGGTACCTCCCGTACATGGGAGAATAGCTTTTCTCCTAGACTAACAGAAGATTTGTGCAGCAGGCATTACCGTGTCCAACATGCTATTGAATTGCATTTGCTAATCCCCATGCCATTTAAGATTGAAACTGCCGAATCCTAGGTAAAAGTATTTGTATAGGATGACTATTTATTTCATACCTTATTCTGCATGCATGAAGGCAGTATCTTAATTTTCATACATAACTTATTTGTGGTGTGAGTATCTTAGGGCCTGTTGGTTCCAAATAAGTCACCAACTTATAAGTCGAAAAGTGAAAAAGTGACTTATTTTGCCAAACGGACCCGACTTATAAGTCACCCCAACTTATAAGTCATAAGTTGCTCCACCCCAACTTAAAACTTATAAGTCACCCGCTTTTGCGTGGGTCCCATCACTTTTACATTAAAAAACAAGGTGGAAAGGTGTGGTCAGGTGACTTATAAGTCAGGTGACAACCAAACAGGCGTGACTTATAAGTCATTGGTTTTAAGTCACCTGACTTATAAGTAAGGTGACTTATTGGAATCAAACAAGCCCTTAATTTAGTTCACTCATGAAGGCAGTTGATTAGCAGTCTAAATCAAAACTAGCAGGTAGCTTTCGCACACACAAATGGGATGGTGCACCTTAAAATGAATTCAAGACAGTCATCCGAACCTCTCTAGCCTCCTCATGTATATTTTTTCGAAAAGAGGGACTCCCCGGCCTCTGCATCGAAATGATGCATAGGCCACATTTATAGATAAATAAAGAGGTTCAACAAGGTCTTATAGTTTGAAAACAGAAAAATGGCAAGCTCACAAAGAGCCACAATGCCAAAAACAAAATGCCCAAAAGCCACAAGCGGCTGGCAGAACAACGATAGGTAAACTAATCGCCTATCCTATTACATGACCATCATCCAAACCGGTTGAAGATATCCCGCGCTACCATCTTCCATCGAACAGATCCAGTAACCAAACGCTCACTGGCCTCCGTAGGAGTGAGTAATGACCACATACGGATCAGCGCAGTAGCTCGGAATAAAACCTGCAAAAAATGAATAGTTGTTGTTCTGTTAAAAGCCAAATCGTTTATGCAGTTCCAAATTGCCCATAACAACGCACATATCTCTACGCGAATGTGTCTAGCTGTTTCGGACTCTATCCCAACAAGCCACGTTCCAAATAACGTACTAACCGAATTCGGAGGAGTAATGTTAAAGGAAATTTGCACCGTGCGCTACAAAACTCTCGCCAATGGGCAATCAAAGAAGAGGTGCTTGATAGTTTCATCCCGATCACAAAAACTACACCTAGTAGATCCTGTTCAGTTGCACTTAATCAAATTATCCTTTGTTAAAATGACTTGTTTATGTACAAACCACATAAACACTTTAATTTTCTAAGGAACTTTGACTTTCCAAACATGTTTGGAACTAGGAATAGAACTAGAGTTAATGACATCGATATACATCGACTTGACTGTGAACTCTCCAGACCTAATAAGCTTCCAACACAACTGATCGGGCTGATGAGCTAGCTGAACCTCCATCAGTCTACTCACCAAATGATGCCATGCTTCCCACCGGTCGCCAACAAGCACCCTCCTAAACTGAATATTAAGGGGAATTGACTGCATAATCATTGCAACAAGAGCATCACATCGTTGAACAATACGATACAGGGGTGGATACTGAAGCGCCAATGGCGTTTCACCAAGCCAAGTATCCTCCCAGAAGCGAGTGGTGTTTCCATTACCGACAATAAACTTTATTCTATTAAAGAAGGCAGCTTTGACTCTCATAAGCCCCTTCCAAAACGGCGAGTCAGTCGGTCTCACTGTCACCTGGGACAAAGTCTTGGACTGCAGATATTTACTACGGAGAATCTGCACCCATGTTGCCTCAGTCTTAACTGATAACTTATACAGCCACTTACTGAGAAGACATCTGTTGTTGACTTCAAGATTCTCAATACCAAGGCCCCCTGGTCCTTTGGTCGATAGATGATATCCCATTTAGCGAGTCGGCATTTTCTCTTTAGTTCATCACTCTGCCAGAAGAATCGGGATCGATAGAAGTCCATCCTTTTCCTAACCCCAACTGGTACTTTGAAGAAAGATAAGAGAAACATAGGCATACTCGTGAGCACCGAATTAATAAGAATCAATCGGCTTCCATATGACATGAGTTTGCCCTTCCAGCAACTCAGTTTCTTCTCTAACCGAGCCCTGATGCACTTCCATTCTCTGTTTGTCAGCTTACGATGGTGAATGGGTATACCTAAGTAGGTGAAAGGTAGTGCCCCCAATTCGCATCCAAACAATTGCCTATAAGCCTCTTGTTCCTCATTGGCTCCACCAAAACAGAACACCTCGCTTTTATGGAAGTTAATCTTCAATCCGGTCAATTGTTCAAATAAGCATAACACCAGCTTCATATTTCTCGCTTTTGCCAAGTCATGCTCCATAAAGATGATTGTATCATCAGCGCACTACAGGATGGACACACCACCATCAACTAGATGAGGCACCAAGCCAACTACCCGACCGGCCTCCTTTGCCCTACCTATCAGGATTGCCAACATATCAACCACAATGTTGAACAGAATAGGAGACATTGGATCACCTTGTCGCAGGCCCTTATGTGTCTAGAAATAATGACCTATGTCGTTAATCACTTTAATTCCAACACTCCCTTTTTACGTGAAAGATTCTACCTGGCGTCGCCAAGCTTCATCAAAACCCTTCATGCGTAAGGCCTATTGAAGGAAAGGCCATTTGACTTTATCGTACGCTTTCTCGAAATCAACCTTGAAAACAACACCATCAAGTTTTTTCGTGTGAATATCATGGAGCGTTTCATGAAGAACCACAACCCCTTCTAGGATGTTCCTGTCCGGCATGAAAACAGTTTGAGTAGGCTGCACCACAGCATGCGCAATCTGTGTGAGCCTAATAGTCCCGACCTTGGTAATTTTTTTGAAACTAACATTAAGAAGATAGAAGGGCCTGAATTGCTCGATTCTCACAGCCTCTGTTTTCTTAGGAAGCAGGGTTATCGTTCCAAAATTCAGTTGAAATAGCTGATGTTGTCCAGAGAATAAATCATGGAACATCGGCAACAGATCCGCTTTAATGATATGTCAGCACTTCTTATAAAACTCAGAAAAAGGAGCAGCTAAAATATCATTCTCAACAACAGTAAGTTGAGACATATCCTCAATCCTAGACTCGTCCAGAGACACACAGTTATCCTCTGGAGGCCCAAACAACTGCTTGTAATACTCAGTAATGTATAATTTTAGGTTCTCCTGACCAAGAATCGTTCCTTCATCTTGTTCAAGCTGAAAGATCCTCTTCTTCCTGTGTTTTCCATTGGCGATCATGTGAAAGAATTGAGTGTTCGCATCCCCCTGCACTACTCTTCGGACCTTGGCCCGCAATGCCCACTTTAATTCTTCTTCACGAAGAAGCTCTTTCAGCCTCATCTCTGCGTCAAGCTCGGCATGAAGCTCTGGGGCTGGCAGAACCGTGGTTTCTGCTTTTACATCTAGGGACTGAATAAGGGTAAGGAGTCGTTCCTTTCCGACCTTATAGATCCCGCTAAGATGCTTAGCCCACCCACGTAGAAAACTTCTCAGGTGCCTAATCTTATTCAGCCGACGCTCAAGCGAAGTGCTGCCTCCTACATCCTTAGCCCACTCTCTGGCTACAAGATCAAGGAATCCTTCTCTTTCAAACCAAGCAAGTTCGAATGAAAATAAATTTTTGTTACCCAAGTGTGTGGCCTCACCAGAGTCAACAAATAAAGGCGTGTGGTCAGAAATACCACGAGAAAGTGCCTGAACTATTACACAGGGAAATTTATGTTCCCATTCGACACTAGCCAGTACATGATCCAACTTTACAAACGTCAGATTTGGCATCGCGTTAGCCCAGGTGAACTTTCTTCCCAAAAGCTCTATCTCTCTCAGATCCAATCTTTCAATGATAGTATTAAACATGAACGACCATCTGCCGTCAAAGTTATCATTGTTCTTCTCATCACGCCTTCTAATGATGTTAAAATCACCCCCACCAGGATTGGAAGCTGCTCAGAGCCGCAAATCCGAACTAGATCAGCCAAGAAATCAGGTTTGAGTTCGGGCTGTGCGGCACCATATACCGCCACCAGAGCCCAATTAAACCCATTAGCCTTCGACTGCACCCTAAACTTAACAGTAAAATCTCCCATGAACACACTTCGGACTTCGAGTGAATCACATCTAACTCCGACTAAGATCCCACCCGATCTTCTTCGCGGTGGTAGACAATGCGAGTCAAAATCAATACCGCCCGATAAAGTATAGCAAAATTGTGGCGAAAAACTATCTCTATCGGTTTCCAATAATGCGATAAAGTCCAACCTATGCTCGATAGATGCCTCTGCAAGAAACCTTCTTTTAGCCAAGTCTTTGAGACCTCTGCTGTTCCAAAAGATTCCTTTCATATCTCGTCATGGAATTTTTTAGCCGTGCGGATCCTAGCACTCCTACGCACTGCGGACGTCGGGTAGATCTTCCGCTTCCATTTGCGTTTAGGAATGATCTCACTTTCCAGCCGGTCCTCACAACCAGGCTCAGGAGGTCTTGCTACAACATTCTCAAAACTCTCATCCTCCTCCTCAGGCTCACGGAAGGTAGGAGCAAGATCCGCACAAAAATTATCAAGCACCTGCACCCCCAAAGCATCAGTATCGGAATCATTCATGGGTTTAACCGCGGCTAAGTTACGAATCATCTCGAAAGCCCGCTCTGCCTCTAAATCCAGGATATCATTAACGGAATTTGAAATTTCACTATCATTATTACCTAGAGAAATTCCTAATTGGTTTGCATTATTAACAATCCCATCAATAAAAAATGCAAGATGGAATTTGAGGTATTAACCGACATACCAGTAGTGACCTCAACGTCACAAAGCTTGGCCGCCCTCATGGCGCACCGCTGCTGTATGTCGTCAACCTCCGGATAGTCCTGAAGACGGCAACTCAACCGTCGCCCCTCAGCAACCGGGTCTGGAATCCCGTCGAACGCAATCTCCTCCTCCCGAGAGATCCTACCCGGGGTGGGGCCTCCAGCTTCACCCCGAACACGCAGTCGGTCATCCTCCAGCGACGGGCCAGCGGGACCACCGGGAAATAGTGGGGTGCTCAACGGCACCGCCGACGTCTGTGGCGCTCCATGGCAGAGAGACGGCACCAAGCCGGTGGATGGGGGAGCATGCACTGGTAGAAAAAGGGCCTGTTGTCCCGGTTCGTAAGGGCCTTTTGTCCAGGTTCCTGAACCGGGACTAAAGGGTCGGTACTAATGCCCTGTCCCTTTAGTCCCGGTTCAATCCAGAACCGGGACTGATGGGCCTCCACATGGCCTGTGCGTGGAGCCCAGGCAGGAGACCCTTTGGTCCCGGTTGGTGGCACCAACCGGGACCAATAGGCATCCACACATCAGCATTTCTGTGGCTGGGGTTTTTTTTTGAAAGGGGGGCGGGTTTTGGGGGTTTTGGGGGGTTAATTTAGGTATTTCATATATTGTGTTAGCTAACTATAATTAATAGAGAAAAGTGTCGTCTCTTATGTCCGTGCTTGGTCGACGCTACGTACTATACATACGTATAGAGAGGACTAGACACGCTAGCTAGCTAGTAAGCAAACGAAGGAAACAGAAGATCGTCATGAACATAGATGCATACAGAGAGAAGTGATATCGACCACCTCTCCTTCTCCGAGAGATTGGTCGAACAACAAGTTCTCGTATATCTATCCGACACTACCGGCTACATATATACAATAATTATCTCTTACAAATATAATCATACGGACTCATGGTCCACATAGTATTCTCCGTCTTCAGCGATCACGTGGTCAAGAAAGAATGCCGCCAATTCCTCTTGAATTGCTCGCATGTGAGCTGGTGCTAGGAGTTCAACCCGCTTCCGAAACATCTAATTTGAAGAAGGGGGTCAATACATATATATATGAATGAATGAAACTCAACACAAATGATGGTAATAAAATAAAATTGTGAATTTTGTTATTTACGTACTTCATATTGTTCGTAAGTGCAGCCCCGCTCACAGGTCGTGTGGCGGATGGACTCGCAAATGTAGTATCCACAGAAATCATTCCCTTGTTCCTGCCACAACCACTTTACAAGAAATAGAGGTCAATCAAACTGATAAGCAAGAATGCCAAATCAATAGGAGATGCGCGGAACATGCTACTATAGTACTTACTTTCGGGTGTCTAAATTGCAGCTTCTTCGGGAGTCCTGGAGCTTTTTTGGAGAATTTTTTGCAAACCCTGCCAGACAAACAAAACAATTACTTGATATATCAGGAAATGAACAAAGTTGCTGATATGGTGGATAATGATCGATTTAACTTACTTCTCGATCATTTGAGTCATGTCCGCATAGTCCTGGGGATCTTTTTGTATTGAGTCTAAGACGGTTACTAGTCCCTGCTCAAGCTTAATCTCTAGGAGAATATAGTGGTAACTGCACAGGCATGCATAACTCATCAGTTACATTACTATAACCTTGACTAATATATAAGGGAAACCGAATATGCACAAAACAGTAACACTCACTTGAAGTTGTAAGGAAAGAGTATTATATCTTTGTTTTCATTTATTACCAACGATCGTAGCAAGTTGGCCTCGGTAGCTGCGGCATGAAATTTAACCTGAGTTGCATCTATGAGATATGTGTTAATGAACCCAATATCACCGACTTGTCTTTTCTTCAATTCAGCAATCTTCAAGCTGCATAATATAGTGAGGATGATTATAAATACATCCAATGAAAGAGCTTATCTATATAGAGAGATTTAATGACAGAAGTAGTACTACTTACAGACAGTAGCAGGTGACCATTGTTTTATCGAGGGCCAATTGATTGAAAAACTGAAAGAACTCCTCAAATGGAACAGGCAACAGTTCAATTCCAATGAGGTCATGCTCCTTTTTAACTTTCACATACAAAGTACTGCTCCCCCCAGAGTCTCTGCAGATTTTCATGTACCAATCATGCAATCTTCGCATTATCGTTGATAGAGATCTTTCATCTTTGACGAGAGGCTTCCCGTACTCGTATCTTTGTATCTGCACCTCCATGAAATCATAATGTACATCGTCGGGCAGGTAATCGCCAAGATTGCTATAACCGGGCACCATCCTCGGATCATTAGCGACGTTGTCACTTGGCACCTTGAGCGGGGGGCACGATTGCATCGCTTGTTCGCCGAGCTGGGCAATTTGTTTCCCAGCTCGTCGTTCTTTCAGCCTTTGATCACTGACAGTACTTCCCGACCGCTCCGCTTCGGCAAATTCCTTTCCAATAATGCGCTCATAGTTTCCTTTCGGCGGAGACTTGGGTGGTTTGCCAGGGCAGCCAGAGTGCGCTTCGCTTTCACCGGATCTACCTTCTCCTCCGGAGGTGGATGTTTCTTTGCTTTCACCCCTTCAAAGTAGTTCCTCACTTCTTCTCGTGCGATCTCGGTGTTCTCCTCTGGGGTCCTCTCGTATGGTAACTTCTCTGGAGTCTTCAGAGAAGGACCGAATCTGTATTTCCTCCCGCCTCTGGCTGTACTGCTAGACGCCGGCAGAGCAGACAGAGCGGTTGTCTTCTTTACTTTCTTACGAGGCGGAGGAGAAGGACTACGACGCGCCGGAGCAGCCGGAGCGGCGGCAGGTCTCTTCTGCCCTTGCTGACGAGGCGGAGAAGGAGGAGGCTGGCAGCTCGGGCGCGTCGGCGTAGGCGGAGAAGGAGGCGGAGTGCCGCCACGCGCGGAGAAGGAGCCGGTCGAGTGCCCTGATCGTCACTCGCTGGAGGAGGAGGCGGTGGAGGAGGCGGGGTGCCCTGACTCGTCGGAGGAGGAGGCGGTGGAGGAGACGGAGTGCCCTGACTTGCCGGAGGAGGAGGAGGAGGCGGAGGCGTCCAGTTTGGAAGGTTGATGAGCTCCTTCCGCCATAGGCATGGAGTCTTCAGAGCAGACCCCAGCCTAGTCTCCCCTTCACCGGTAGGGTGGTCAAGCTGGAGGTCCTCAAATCCCTTCATTATTTCATCCACCATCACCCTAGCATATCCTTCTGGAATCGGCCGCAGTGAAAAGTTGCGCCGGGTTCAGTAGGATAAACAGAGCCAACAGCCGCCTTAACCTTCAAATTCATCCATTGCGTCATAACGTGGCAATTTTGAGACTCCGTGATAGCATCCACGGGATAGCTGGCAGGAGCCGTCAAGGCATGCTCCGGCTGAAGCAGCTCGGTGGAAGCCATGCTGCTTCTCCGCTGAGATGGCGTGGTAGCTTCGGGGGAAGCTTCGGCAGTACGTTTGCTGCGATTTGCTTCTCGTTCCTCTATCGCTTATACCCATGCTTGCAGCGCCTGCATTTCGGTCTGATGCAATTTTTTCCTCCTCTCCTGGGATTTGTAACCGCCTGCGTCCGGAAACCCAACCTTCCATGGAATGGAGCCTGGCATGCCTCGTGTCCGTCCAGGGTGCTCAGGATTCCCGAGGGCCATTGTGAGCTCGTCGTTCTCTCTATCTGGAAAGAATGTCCCTTGCTGCGCTGCTTCGATATACTGCTGAAGCTTCCTGATTGGTATGTCCATTTGATCGTTCGTCCAAATGCACTTCCCTGTTACAGGGTCCAAGGTTCCGCCAGCCCCGAAGAACCAAGTCCGGCAACGGTCTGGCCAGTTAATTGTCTCTGGTTCGATCCCTTTATCAACCAGATCATTCTCAGTCTTGGCCCACTTAGGCCGGGCTACGAGATAGCCACCTGACGCCGTGCGATGGTGATGCTTCTTCTTCGCAGCATTTTGCTTGTTTGTCGCCGACATCTTCTTACTCTTTTCCGATATCTTGTGGGCCACAAATGCGGACCAGTGATCTCTGATCTTCTCATATCTGGCCTTGAATTCTGGTGTCTCTTTATTTTCGACAAACGTATTCAGCTCTTTCTTCCACCTCCTGAATAGTCCTACCATCCTTTTAAGAGCAAAAGACTTGATTAATTGCTCTTTAACTGGCTTCTCTGGATCATCCTCTGGCGGTAGGGTGAAATTTGACTTGAGCTCAGTCCAAAGATCATTTTTCTGCATATCATTGACATAAGACACCTCAGGGTCTTTTGTAGCCGGCTTTAACCATTGCTGGATTGTGATCGGGATCTTCTCCCTAACCAAAACCCCGCACTAAGCAACAAAAGCGCTCTTTGTCCGGAGGGGTTCAATCGGTTGGCCGTCGGGCGCGATTGCTATGATCTCAAACTTTTCATCCGAGCTCAACTTTTTCTTCGGGCCTCATCTCTTTACCGAAGTTGTGCTCGATTCGGAGGGCTAGAAAAAAGAACAAAGACTAGTGATCTACACATTTGTAAATTTATTATATAAATCTTCTGCCTAATTAAGCCTTTAATATACTTTGCCAATAGGAACTTGTTCCCAGAAAAGGATTAGTACAATATAACTGTAGGTATGCACACTGTCATCCAAACATTGTAATAGTGCATTATATAAAACAATTTATGTTACATTTGTGTAGCACAAAAATTTCCAAGCTTGGCTCATAAATATGCTAACCTAATTAAATTAATCAGGATTCAATCCAAAAGAAAAAGGACAACAACCAATATAAGTTATCAGTATCACTTAATTTTGAATGATATTTTAGTTGTGATAACAAAAAATACGTTTGACGACTTTGACTTCATAGTTGGATAACTAACAATCAATGACTTTTCTACAGAAAGTAAACTACTAATGTATAAGAAAATCAACATCCATGTTATGTTAGTTATCGCTACTATGTCACCCTCTATATGTTACTTAACCGAATATTCAATTGAACCTTATGAAAATTATTTCACTTTCGAGATATTTCATTAAAAAACTGTAGGTCAACATTTTTCCAAAATGAACAGTTCTTTTTGCATAAGGATAAACATGCATTGCTTTTTTTAAATAATTGTTAGCTCTTCTGAAGCCAATGCTTTACTAAGATTTCAGTCCTACTCAACTTCATCCTAACAGATGTACGGAGGATGACTTGAGTAGGCAATAGTCTGTGTGGAAAAAATACATGGTATTTATTGCAAATATAAATTAGTTTAAACATGAATTATATTTTTATGAGATATTAATTCCTTTACACGTACAAAAAAATTTGGCGACTGGGGTTTTCTATTTTTCTCAGACGGCAACATATTATGTTTGCCTTGCCTCTAGTACTAATTTTTATACTCCAATACAAACTACTAATTACGTAAAACAATAAATCGCTAGTAAAGAAAAATAAATCATGGAAAATAGATGCATGTAGCGTGACATACATGATTTTGCAAACAGACCACTGAATACTTCTCAGTCGGATCACCTAATAGCCACTTGTTTAATACGACTGTTGTTACTGAACTATTTCCTACTCTACAGAAGATAACACATTTTTCTTTGCCTAAGGTCAGAATTTAATAGTTTGAACATATATTAATGTGGTCTACGATTGAATGAAAGGAAACATATCTTCAGACCCATTCAGTGAAGGCTTCAGCTTCGGCAAGACTTTCAAAACTTGTAAGTTGCAGCCACATGAAGCATCGGCATAACATAACTGCCACCACACGAACAGGTCAATCGATGAATCTACCATTGTTGTCTGTGTGCGACTTCTCGGTCGAAAATGCTACAATGGCTAGACGACCTACCATGCTGCATCAATCTCGAGTATCGACATAGCCAACATCATAAATGCCAACTACAGGACCGATGTGATCGTCACCAAGGACATTAGCAAATGATGCACATGCTGGACTTGACGGAAGTCTACTGGAGCACTTCATCGCCGTTTTGATCAGTCGTGGTGGATGGACTCAGCTTGGCTAAGAATTTTGTGGTGGCCGTTTGTAGCAAGACTGAAGGTGCTGTGAAGAGGAGACTGTTGTACATGACAAAGGAGGAGACAGTAGCATATGCGTGGCAGGTGAAAAGATAGAACCACAGAAGCGTGTGAGGTACTTTGACGACAGCACGGCCCGATTGTTCTGATGTAGATCCTCCCTTCTGCAGCATCATCAACAATGCGGCTGTTCCTTCTGATTAAACGTTTAAACTACCGTCAATGAACCCTCTTCTCTGATACATGGTATGCACAGCAGAATCAATCAGCCAAGATTGTTCTGTACGTGTGTGTTCAAATTATTAGAGTCAACTTTCTGCAACGATCGATCAAGCAAATATTGAACGTCAAGTTTGAGTACGTGCATGCTGCTGTTATAAAATAGCACAGGCTAGTAGTAATGTAAGAGCACAAATCAGCTTGCTTCGCCGACTCTTCATTGTTGTTTCCGAAAACACTCTAGCATGAGGATGTGCTAACTGATTGTATGCATAAACAAATTTGCATCCCTTAATCACAAAGTATATCTTCCAAATAGGTTTGGCATCTAGAACGAACATGAACTTGTGTTTGGACTTCGATGGGGCAAGAGTTTGGTTGAAGCTAGAGCGGAAATCAGATTGGTTTCGTCAACTCTTCGTTGTTGTCTCTGAAAACACTCTAGCGTGAGGATGTGGCGATGTGCAATCTCATTTTAAGCATCAACTAATTTGCATCCTTTAATCACAAAGTATCTTCCAAATAGGATTGGCATGAAGAACAAACATGAACCTGAGTTTGGACTTTGATGGGGCTAGAGGACCACCACCATCCCACATCATGACCTTAAGCAGGCGTCAACCCCCTGTCATCCAACTATCAAGAACGGCTTGAATTTATCCTGCTGGATGTTGGAGGGTAGGAGCATGCCCTACATCTTTACAAACCCTAGCTCCAGGTACGGTGGACAACTTGGAGGCGATGCATACTAGATTGTAGTTTAGTTGGGACCTCCTGCTCTGCCGCATCAATCAACATGGATAGAAGCCAATGCATCGTGGTTGTGACGTCCTCGTCCATAAGGTCTTTGAGATTGTAGAAGTACGGAAGAAGGAGGATGTGGAGGACCAGCGCATTGGGGAGGATGAGGAGGAGCATATTGGGGAGGATGAGAAGGACCAGCACTCACACGTGGATATCTCGATCTGCAGAGCCGGAAGTTTCTCAAGATCTTGGAAACCATAGGATTTGGTGGTAGACCTGCTAAAATTTCAGTTTTTTTAGTCTATCCTAGATTGAACGTGCAGTATATATAGAGTCCAACCGTGAAAGGGTTTGTTTTTCCCAGGATTGAATCGTGCATGCTATATAGAGTACGTGAAGGATTATGGGAGTTCTCTGAAAAAGAGAAAAGAGTGCGTGGGTTCCTAGAATAATAATAGAATAGAATAGATGTGTACATACCAAAACAATGAATGCATAAATTAGCTAGTCAGCAGAAGCTTAACTAATATATATACCTGGCCGGACTCGGTTCAGTCACCGGAGAGGTCATCACGGTCTCCTTCTTGCACCGGCATTGGGTCACCGGAGCCGTCCTCACGGTCTCCTTCTTGCACCGGCATTAGGTCACCGGAGCCATCATAATCATAGCCAGCTGCTTCCAGACCATCGGTGTCGTTGAGAAACAACGAGACGACGGCATCACTTCCTTGTGCGATTATGTCCCCCAACAACTCTTCTTGTACTTCGTCTCGGGCGGTGTCCATAGTTTCTACAAATATTGACAACATGGCAATTATTATTCAAACATGACAGATGGATATATTAGTGGCAAACGTAGAACTAATATTAATTAATGGCCTCGACGGTGCTTCTCTAGGGTTTGGGGTGGCCTCGACGCTGCTTCTCTAGGGTTTGGGGTGGCCTCGACAACGCTTCAAGGATAAAAAAAGAAGAGGAAGAAGAAGAAAAAAAGAGGTGAAGAAAGAATAGAGGAGTAAGAACTCCTCTATTCTTTCTTCACCTCTTTTTTTCTTCTTCTTCCTCTTTTTTTTTATCGGGAACGAGGGTCGTCGAGGGTCACCGAGCGGTAGAGGAAACCCTAAATAGCAAGTATCGTCGGTGTGAGATACATGTGGCCGTCGGTGTCGGACACTACATCCACGTCCCACAAGTGACGCGGGCTTCGACGCCCACGTCACTTGTGGGACGTGGATGTAGTGTCCGACACCGACGGCCACATGTATCTCACACGCACGATACTTGCTATATAGGGTTTCCTCTACCGCTCGGCGACCCTCGACGACCCTCGTTCCCGATAAAAACAGAGGAAGAAGAACTCCTCTATTCTTTCTTCTCCTCTTTTTTTTGTCTTCCTCTTCTTTTTTTATCCTCTTCTTCCTCTCATGTTCGACGACCCTCGACCCCTCGGCGACCCGAGACCCCCTCTCGACCCCCTCATGTCGAAGTTATCGGGTAGGGGGTATATCGACAATGACATACCCGATACATACATACATACATACATACATACATACATACATACATACATACATACATACATGAACAAAATTAATATCTACTAATTAACATCCTAAATAAAAAAACTAATACATATAGGAAGAAGAAGAAAAAAGAAGAGAAGAAAGAATAGAGGAGAAGACTTCCTCTTCTTCCTCTCCTCTTCTTCTCCCTCTTCTTCCCCTTCTTCCCTCGACCCCCTAAACTAGTTCTCAACCCTCGACCCCCTAAACTAGTTCTCAACCCTCAACCCCCTAAACTAGTTCTCAACCCTCGACCCCCTAAACTAGTTCTCGACCCCCCCCCCCTCATGTCGAAGTTATCAAGGAGGGGGTATATCGACCCCCCCTCATGTCGAAGTTATCGGGGAGGGTTATATCGACCCCCCCTCCTATCGAAGTTAACGAGGAGGGGGTATATCGACAATGACATGCATACATGGAAAAAAATGCTATCCATCTATACGCACATAGCCACATACATATATACATGGAAATAATTCTATGAAAAAAATATGAAAAAAAATGCTATGAACAAAAAAATAATACACATAAACAAAACAATACATATATGAACAAAAAATGCTCTGAACAAAAAAAATAATACACATATATGAACATCTATACATACATATAGCCACATACATATATACATTATATATACAAACAAAAAAATGAAAAAAATGATAAACAAGTGGCGGCGGCTCACAGCAGCGAGGTTGACCGGCGAGGGTGACGGCGGGGGCGGCGAGGGCGTCGGCGAGGGTGGCAGCGAGGGCGGCGGATGGCTCGGGGAGGAGGGCGGCGAGGGCGGCACGGGCTCGGGGAGGAGGGCTCGGGGACGACGGCGAGATCGGGGGCGGCGCGGGCTTGGGGACAATGGCGAGCTCGAGGGGCGGCGTGAGCTCGGGAAGGAGGGCTCAGGGACGACGGCGAGCTCCGGGGCGGCGCGGGCTCGAGGGCGGCGCGGGCTCGAGGGCGGCAAGGGCTCGGGGGCAGCGCGGGCTCGAGGAGCAGGCGGCGGCGGCGACGAGGAGCGGGCGGTGACGGCGACGGCGACCTCGGGGCGGCGACGGCGAGCACGGGCAGCCTGGCGGCGTCGTCGGGGCGGGATCGAAGAAACTGAACCAAATTTTTCACAAGCGTGGCTTATATAGACGGAGCATTGGTCACGGTTCATGGCACAAACCGTGACCAATGCCCCCCTTTAGTCCCGGTTGGTGCCACCAACCGAGACCAAAGGCCTCTTTTCAGCAGCCCAAAGGGCGGGAAGCGGCGGCCTTTGGTCTCAGTTGGTGGCACCAACCGGGACTAAAGGGAGGCATTGGTCACGGTTTGTGCCACGAACCATGACCAATGCCCCCCTTTAGTCCCGGTTGGTGCCGCCAACCGAGACCAAAGGCCTTGTGCGGCTGCTGCGTCGAAATTTTAGTCTCACCTCGCTAGTTGAGAGGGGTGCGCAGTGGTTTATAAGCCCCACTGCCACACCCCTCTCGAGCTCCTCTCCATTGCAGGCTTACGGGCCTAATTGTCACTGCTATGCCTGTGGGCCTACTGGGCCTCCTGCGGGCCTGAATCCTGGCCCTTGGATGGGTTTCTAGTCGTATTCAGGCCGTGGGGACCCAGTAGGTGGCATTTGTTTTTTGTTTTTTGTTGCTTTATTTATTTTTCTTTTGTTTTTTGCTTTATTTTTTAATTCTTTATGCTTTTAGTTTTAGAAAAATAATAAACTTTTTGTTAATGCCATTAGTTTTCAAATTTGAAAACACTTTTTTTGTTTTTTTTTGTTTTCTTTGTTGCTTTATTTATTTTATTTTGTTTCTACTTACAACAAAATACTTATTGCTGCTATTGTTTCCAGTTTTTTTGTTTTGTTTTCTGCATTATTTATTTTCTTTTGTTTTTTGCTTTATCTTTTTATTCTTTTTGCTTCTGGTTTTAGAAAAATTATAAACTTTCTGTTAGTGCCATTAGTTTTCAAATTTGAAAACACTTTTTTAGGTTTTTTGTTTTCTTTGTTGCTTTATTTATTTTATTTTGTGATTAACTTTACTATAAAAATAGTTTTTTTCCTATTTTTTTGATTTGTTTTTTGCATTATTTATTTTCTTTTGTTTTTTGCTTTAATTTTTAATTCTGCTTGCTTTTAGGTTAGCAAAATTATAAACTTTCTGTTAGTGCCATTTTGTTTTAGAAAAATTATAAACTTTCTGTTAGTGCCATTAGTTTTCAAATTTGAATAGTTAAAATTTGAATTCTTTGAAATTTGTGTGAATCACAAGTTTGTGATTAACTTACTAAAAAAATGAGAATAGATGCGCTTATAGAGAAAATTCAACCTAAATTCATAGTAAATTTCTATGAATTTCAGAGAAATTCACTATGAATTTAGGTTAAACTTTTCTCTATTAGGGCATCTATTTTCACTTTGGGAGGAGCTTAACAAGGCAGAGAGGGGAGGGCTTATAAACCGGTGTAAGCCCCCTTCGGTTGGCGAGGTGGGACTAAACTCTGCCCGCAACGAGGACCAACCCTTTAGTCCCGGTTTGTGGCCCAAACCGGGACTAATGGTTAAGGGCCAGGGGCGAGAAGCAAAATTATAAACTTTCTGTTAGTGCGATTAGTTTTAGAAAGTTGAAAGTTGAAAGTTGGCATGGGCCAGGGACTAATGGTCATGGTATTACGAGGGCCGAACCATAAGACATTAAAGCATTTCAAATGAACTCTGAAAAAGTTGAAAGTTGGCATGGTATCATAATTTCACCCACATAGCATGTGCATGTACAAAATGGACAATGGTAGCATGTTCGTGTGTTACAAAGTTGGCATGGTATCATCATAATAGTTGCGGGAGAAAGTCTTCACTTTTTCTTCGCATGTGTCATTTGCTTATTGCGCCGTAATCATGGATAATCTTCATTGTTTATCAGGATGCTTGGGTCAGCCTTGACATTGAAGGGAGGAATTTCATGAAACTTTTTATAATCTTCAGACATGTTTGTCTTGCCGTCCACTCCCAGGATGTCCCTTTTTCCTGAAAGAACTATGTGGCGCTTTGGCTCATCGTATGATGTATTCGCTTCCTTATCTTTTCTTTTTCTCGGTTTGGTAGACATGTCCTTCACATAGATAACCTGTGCCACATCATTGGCTAGGACGAACAGTTCGTCAGTGTACCTAAGATTTTTCAGATCCACTGTTGTCATTCCATACTGTGGGTCTACCTGTACCCCGCTGCCTGACAGATTGACCCATTTGCACTTAAACAAAGGGACCTTAAAATCAGGTCCGTAGTCAAGTTCCCATATGTCCACTATGTAACCATAATATGTGTCCTTTCCGCTCTCGGTTGCTGCATCAAAGCGGACACTGCTGTTTTGGTTGGTGCTCTTTTGATCTTGGGCGATCGTGTAAAATGTATTCCCATTTATCTCGTATCCTTTGTAAGTCAATACAGTCAAAGATGGTCCCCTGGGCAACAAGTACAACTCATCACAAACAGTGTTGTCACCTCTGAGACGTGTTTCCAACCAACTGCTGAAAGTCCTGATGTGTTCACATGTAATCCAGTCGTCGCACTGCTCCGGGTGTTTGGAGCGCAGACTGTTCTTGTGTTCATCGACATACGGGGTCACCAAATAGAGTTCTGTAGAACTGTGTAGTGTGCTTGAGACCAAGAAAATCCGTCCCTGCATATTATTGAGTCTCTTCCAAGAGTGCCTTTTCCAGTCAGTCTCCCCTCATACCGCGATTTAGGGAGACCTATCTTCTTAAGGCCAGGAATGAAGTCAACACAAAACCCGATAACATCCTCTATTTGATGGCCCATGGAGATGCTTCCTTCTGGCCTAGCACGGTTACGGACATATTTCTTTAGGACTCCCATGAACCTCTCAAAAGGGAACATATTGTGTAGAAATACGGGCCCCAAGATGAACTAGGACGTGCGTCATGATATTGAAGAAGGATGGTGGGAACACCAGCTCGAAACTGACAAGACATTGCGCCACATCACTCCTTAGCCTTGGTCCGATTTCTGGATTGATCACCTTCTGAGAGATTGCATTGAGGAATGCACGTAGCTTCACAATGGCTAATCAGATGTTTTCCGGTAGAAGCCCCCTCAATGCAACCGGAAGCAGTTGCGTCATAATCACGTGGCAGTCATGAGACTTTAGGTTCTGAAACTTTTTCTCTGGCATATTTATTATTCCCTTTATATTCGACGAGAAGCCAGTCGTGACCTTCATACTGAGCAGGCATTCAAAGAAGATTTCTTTCTCTTCTTTCGTAAGAGCGTAGCTGGCAGGACCTTTATACTGCTTCGGAGGCATGCCGTCTTTTTCGTGCAAACATTGCAGGTCCTCCCGTGCCTCAGGTGTATCTTTTTTCTTCCCATACACGCCCAAGAAGCCTAGCAGCTTCACGCAAAGGTTCTTCGTCACGTGCATCACGTCGATTGAAGAGCGGACCTCTAGGTCTTTCCAGTAGGGTAGGTCCCAAAATATAGATTTCTTCTTCCACATGGGTGCGTGTCCCTCAGCATCATTCGGAACAGCTAGTCCACCGGGACCCTTTCCAAAGATTACGTAGTGTAAATCATTGACCATAGCAACTACGTGATCATCGGTACGCATGGCGGGCTTCTTCCGGTGATCTGCCTCGCCTTTGAAATGCTTGCCTTTCTTTCGACATTGATGGTTGGTCGGAAGAAATCGACGATGGCCCAGGTACACATTCTTCCTGCATTTGTCCAGGTATATACTTTTAGTGTCATCTAAACAGTGCATGCATGCGTGGTATCCTTTGTTTGTCTGTCCTGAAAGGTTACTGAGAGCGGGCCAATCATTGATGGTCACGAACAGCAACGCCTTAAGGTTAAATTCCTCCTGTCTGTGCTCATCCCACGTACGTACACCGTTTCCATTCCACAGTTGTAAAAGTTCTTCAACTAATGGCCTTAGGTACACATCAATGTCGTTGCCGGGTTGCTTAGGGCATTGGATGAGAACTGGCATCATAATGAACTTCTGCTTCATGCACATCCAAGGAAGAAGGTTATACATACATAGAGTCACGGGCCAGGTGCTGTGATTGCTGCTCTGCTCCCCGAAAGGATTAATGCCATCCACGCTTAAAGCAAACCATACATTCCTTGGGTCCTTTGCAAACTCATCCTAGTACTTTATCTCGATTTTTCTCCACTGCGACCCGTCAGCGGGTGCTCTCAACTTCCCATCTTACTTTTGGTTCTCACTGTGCCATCGCATCAACTTGGCATGCTCTTCGTTTCTGAACAGACGTTTCAACCGTGCTATTATAGGAGCATACCACATCACCTTCGCTGGAACCCTCTTCCTGGGAGGCTCGCCGTCAACATCACCAGGGTCATCTCGTCTGATCTTATACCGCAATGCACCGCATACCGGGCATGCGTTCAGATCCTTGTATGCACCGCGGTAGAGGATGCAGTCATTAGGGCATGCATGTATCTTCTCCACCTCCAATCCTAGAGGGCATACGACCTTCTTTGCTGCGTATGTACTATCGGGCAATTCGTTATCCTTTGGAAGCTTATTCTTCAATATTTTCAGTAGCTTCTCACATCCTTTGTCAGCCACAGCATTCTCTGCCTTCCACTGCAGCAATTCCAGTACGGTACCGAGCTTTGTGTTGCCATCTTCGCAATTGGGGTATAACCCTTTTTTGTGATCCTCTAACATGCGATCGAACTTCAGCTTCTCCTTTTGACTTTCGCATTGCGTCCTTGCATCGACAATGACCCGGCGAAGATCATCATCATCGGGCACATCGTCTGGTTCCTCTTGATCTTCAGCAGCTTCACCCGTTGTAGCATCATTGGGCACATCGTTTGGTTCCTCTTGATCTTCACCAGCTCCCCCCGTTGCAGCATCACCGTATTCAGGGGACACATAGTTGTCATCGTACTCTTCTTCTTCGTCGTCTTCCATCATAACCCCTATTTCTCCGTGCCTCGTCCAAACATTATAGTGTGGCATGAAACCCTTGTAAAGTAGGTGGGAGTGAAGGATTTTCCGGTTAGAGTAAGACCTTGTATTCCCACATTCAGTGCATGGACAACACATAAAACCATTCTGCTTGTCTGCCTCAGCCGCATCGAGAAACTCATGCACACCCTTAATGTACTCGCAGGTGTGTCTGTCACCGTACATCCATTGCCGGTTCATCTGTGTGCATTATATATAATTAAGTGTCCAAATTAATAGAAGTTCATCATCACATTAAAACCAAAGTGCATACATAGTTCTCATCTAACAACATATAGCTCTCCAGAGCATCTAATTAATTAAACCATACATTGAAACTATGTAAAAAAATTCAATGCGAAAACAAATGCGATCATAATCACAACCAAGGTAACAATTGATCCAACGGCATAATGATACCAAGCCTCGGTATGAATGGCATATTTTCTAATCTTTCTAATCTTCAAGTGCATTGCATCCATCTTGATCTTGTGATCATCGACGACATCCGCAACATGCAACTCCAATATCATCTTCTCCTCCTTAATTTTTTTATTTTTTCCTTCAACAAATTGTTTTCTTCTTCAACTAAATTTAACCTCTCGACAATGGGGTCGGTTGGCATTTCCGATTCACATACATCCTACATAAATAAAATCTATGTCACGTTGGTCGGCATAATTTTCATAAACAATAAATGAACCAATAGTTATAAAGATAATATATATACCACATCCGAATCATAGACAGGACGAGGGCCGACGGGGGCGGATACCAAAACCATCGCACTATATAAGATGCAATAATAAAAGTAAGAAAACAATACAAGTATCTATGTAAACATACAAGTAAGAATATTTTTCCTTTCAGAAAGAAGATAAGAACAAGAGGCTCACCACGGTGGTGCCGGCGATGAGCTCGGCGCGGGTGATCGACGGCGGTGAAGATGGGGACGGGGCATGCCGGACCGCTAAACCTAGACAAATATTATGGAAAATGGAGCTTGGAGGTCGAGCTTGGAGAGGAGAAAGCTTAAGTAGTGTGCCTCGGGCATTCCATCGAACACCTTGTGTGCATAGGAGGTGAGCTAGAGCACCACCAAGCCCTCTCCCCCTCGGCCAGAGAAAAACAGAGCACTGGGGTGCTCTGCTCTCGAGCGAGGGGTATATATAGGCACCTCATTGGTCCCGGTTGGTGACATGAACCGGGACTAAAGGGGAGCCTTTGGTCCCGGTTCAAGCCACCAACCGGGACCAATGGTGGTGGGCCAGGAGCGAGGCCCATTGGTCCCGGTTCATCCCACCAACCGGGACCAAAAGGTCCAGATGAACCGGGACCAATGGCCCACGTGGCCCGGCCGCCCCCCTGGGCTCACGAACCGGGACCAAAGCCCCCATTGGTACCGGTTCTGGACTGAACCGGGACTAATGGGCTGACCCGGCCTGGACCAAAGCCCTGTTTTCTACTAGTGATGGGCAACCTGCCCGAGCTCCCCTCCCACCCCGGCCCGCCGGCAAGGACTCACCGACACCAGAGGAGGGCTGGCCACTCTAGGTGCTGCAGGAGAAGAGGGCCCCGAGCCCACCTGCCCCGAGCCCCCTCCAGAAAGCCGAACTGCCGCATGCAGCTCCGGCCTCACGAGAGGAGAAGAGGGTGCCGAGGCCACCTGCCCTGGACCCCCTCCCGAAGATAAAGCCTCCATCCCCGAATCCTCGTCCACCGCAATAGGAGAAGTGGGCGCCGAGGCCACCTACCCCGAGCCCCCTTCATAAAACGGGACCACCACCTGCAGCTCCGTCATCGCGACCGGAGAAGCGGCAACCGAGACCACCAGCCCCGGACCCCCTCCCGAGGGAAAGACCTCCACCGCCGGACCCTCGATCTGAGGAGAATCAACAACGTGGGAAGGAGCCTCCTCCTCCTCCTCTCCCCTGACCAAGATCGGCGAAGCCCCAAGGACGGGACTTGCAACATCCTCAAAATCCAAAGCAGGTAACGTGTGCTCAAGAACCTCGCCAGACTCCACTCACTCACTCCAAAGTCTCGGAGGCGCAGAAGCAAGCTCGAAAGACCCAAATCTTAGAGAAGTCGAAGGCACCGAAGAGGGTGGAACCGTCCCATCCCCGGTCGTCTGAGAAACAGACCCCGGTCCCTTGGACAACTCTCGTCCAGGATCATCGACCAGTGTCTCCTTAGCTCCCGCGCTATTATCTCCCTCGTGCATATCAACATCAGTCCCGTTAGCCACCTCGGCGAACATGCTCTCATCCTCAAACTCAATTACTAGGCTGTAAATCTAGTCTCGATATGACCACTTGTCCACATCAGGCACGAACTCAGTGTCCAAAATACTAACCAGTAGCCGAGCTACCCCGTGAGCTCTGGTAAAAGCCATATCCACTCGCTCAAGTTTCCCCACCATAATGCCCAAGCTAGCCGCGACCCTAGCATTTTGCATAGGCTTCGAGGGAGCCCCGGAAAAACGCAGCTAAGCCTGAGTAAGAGGCTTACCCTGAGGCTCAACCAGCTTCCACTCATGGAACTCGAGGATACCATTTGTACCCGGCACTTTGCACACCCCAAAACTCAACAGTCTCTGCAAATCCTCCACCGAAGGGAACTCAACCCTAAACACCTTTGCCTCGAGACTGACAAGCTCCCAATGGAAGTCCCTTGGAGCTAACTCCCGGAGCCGTTGCACTATCTGGGTCTCAGAGATCTCTCCTCTGGCCACTTTGATAATCCCAGTGGTCATGCTCTGAGCGTCGTCAGGAACCTCCCTCTCATTTGGAGACTCAAAGAACGTGAGTTCAGCACAATACACTCCATACATCATAAGAGACGGTGCCTGATCCCGCAAAAGCGGACATTCCCCCGAGTCATGTGCCGGTTTGCCACAAGTATCACATAATTCCGCCATGCACTCAGCGATAAAATGGCCCTTCTCGCCACAACGACAGCATAACATTTTTTCCTTCTTGCGTGCCCACTTGGACGCCCTATCTGAATCAGCCATGTCTGATGCCTCCACAGACACAGACCCCATGGTCTCATTCCCAGGTACCTCAACAATAGCGAGAGCCGTCACCACCTCCATAGCCTGACCGGACAACCCCGGCTCCTCGGCAGCCCCGCCAACGGCCGTCTGCTCAACAACAGCAGTCGGGGGAAGCTATCATGGACGATAGCGGCCACCTTGACCGCCTCGACCACCACGATGAGCACGGAAACCACCCCGGTGTCGATGTCCCAGGCCAGACGCCCCTTCAACAAAACCACTAGTAGGACCCATAAAAGGTCTCTCTGCCGAACCATCGCTCTGCCAAGCATATCCCCGACCACCACCCGTGGACGAGGAGCCCCAGTGTTGACCATCTTCATATGCATCAGCACCGGCGCCACCTGATTCTGTGACGGCCGGGCGACAAAGTGAGGCGGCCTCGCCCCGTACTGAGGCGTCGCCAGTCAAGGCTGCAGGCCGTTCGCCGGGGGCGCCGGCCTCAGTCCATGGGCCATGCCACCTCTGCCTGCAGCAGCAATCGAGGCCGAGTTCGGCCCCGGCGGACGAGCAACGACGTTCACTCCACCCCGACCCGCCACCGGCTGCGGCACCGCAACCGGCACCGGAGGCCGAGTACCCGGGGTAACACCACCGCGCCCAACCGCGCCATGCGACGCCCCGCCACCCACCTGCGGCCTAGGGCCGGTCAACTACGGGGCAGCCCGGCCAGCACCAGCACCAGGCAGCGGGGCAGTCCCACCGCGACCAGTTCCCGGCGGCGGACCATTCCCATCGCGGCCAGCTCCCGGCAGCGGAGCGATCCCACCGCGGCCAGCACCACCCGCCGTGAGACTTTTGCCAGATGGCGCAGCAGGCCCTCGGCCAGCCATGGCCACGAGGGGAGGGATGCGCCTAGCACGCCCAGCACCACGCTCGTGGAACCCCGGCCTGCCGCATCGAGGAACCCTAGCCCAAGACGATGGCAGAAACACTTGAGCGATCGTGCATGGGGCGATGCAGTGAAGAGGTGTAGGGATCGGGTTAGACTGGGCCACATACCCAGCTAACCCTGGCCCAACTACACTCTGGCCCAACTCACTCAGAACCGGCCCATCCACTCGCGCACCCAGCTCACAGCCCAGGAGGCGATTCAAAAGGTGCGCCCGCACCGCCGAGATCGCGATCGCTTGCCCAGCCGGCAATGGCGCCGCAGCCGCCACCGGCGTCCGGGAAGCGACAGCCCGGCGCGCAAATTTCTTTTTCCTCTTAACTGTAATCCAAGATTCCGTCCTAATCAAATCAAAAAGAGTAAGATTCGGAAGACTTACCGTCGGGAGGGGACCCTTCCACGGTCTGATTGCCGTCGCCGCCGTTTTCCGGTGAACTACGCGACGGATCATCTCTTTCTTCTCTCCCGCGTGCAGTCCAATTCTAGCCGGATCATCAGGTGGCAGAACTCTGTCGATCGTCGTAGCCACCTCGTCTTCGTCGTACCCTGAATTAAAAAACTCACATATCAGATCAGATGGAGTCGGTGATGGTGGAGAAGCCGCCGGGATCCCATCGTCGTCGCCGTCTGCATCCTCCTCATCGGAATCTGCAAGGGCCCAAAAACGGCCTCCAGTATGCCGGCGATCACCGGCGGTTAGGGGCGTCGTAGCCGCGGTCGCACCCACTTTCGCCCGCCCTGTCGCCCGCGCCTGCCAGTCGCCCATCTCGTGCCCCATACCTCATGTATATGGTAGGGTTATATTTGCTACCAGAGGGTGTTCCTGACTCGTTCGATAAAGACCTCTCTCGGTTTTTCTGACAAGCGATGAACAGCCGTCGGCAATACCATATGGTTAAGTGAGCCAAGATTTGCTTGCCTAAGAATCTAGGTGGGTTGGGCATCACTGACTCCCATCGTATGAATGTGTCTCTCATGCTTAGGTGGATGTGGAGTATCATCCGTGGGGAAGGGGCCTTTGGCAGCAGCTTCTTGAGGCAAAATACCTTCAGGGTGTGCCGTTACTTGTGTGCCCTTGCGTGGAGGGCTCCCAGTTTTAGAGGTCCATCCAGAAGATCAAGCTGGAGATTCATCTATGATTGTCCATTTCCATTGGCAATGGTGAAGGGGCCATTCTGGCTGGACCGCTAGGCCGATGATGCCCCACTATGCACGAGGTTCCCACGCCTCTTTGCCATCTACGTTGACCGTCGCTCATGTTGACCGTCGCTCATGGTCTCCGCGGCGGTCCAAAATGGAGACTGGAACATTTTGTTTTGTCGTTCATTGGGACCGGCGGAGGTGTTGGAATGGTCCACTTTACATGCCACCATCCAACCGATGCTTGCGGGCTACCCGAATTCTGATTCTTAGCGCCCCTCTCTCTTTCTCGGGAGATTTTTTGTTGTGTGTGCCTAATATGCTCTTTGTCGTAGGCCGACTATCACGTGGGTCGCGCCTTTTTGAAAGGCGCCACTCCCATTGAAGATTAAAAAATTTGTGTGACAATTGCTGAGGGGTCGCCTACCATCAGGGATGGAGGTCCTCAAGAGGCACGACAGCGTAATGGGTTGTGCCTCTTGTGTGGGGTCCCGGAAATTGGGAGACACGTCCTGTTCACGTGCACGGCTACATGATTTTTGTAGTGCTTTGTCTAGGAGGCTCTTAGGCCAGTTTGGAAGGCTCAAGATTGGGCAGGCTTTCTCCCGGCCAGTTATCCTGACATGGCAAAAAAATGGCTTTTCTGGCTAGTTTTTGCGATGTTAGCTTGGACTCTCTAGACGGCACATAATAAAATGGTGATTGAGCAGGTCTTCCTTCATAAGGTCTTTGACTCCTACTTCAAATTTCTCGCCTTCTTACAGGATTGTCACCCGCTAGCTAGGTAGCGGGACCGCGACCGGCTGGGCAAGATGTTGGATGCGCTTCACGGCACGTCTCGTCGCGTCGCTTCGCCAGCATCTTCCTGATAGGGTGCCCACTTGGTGGTCTTTTTCGTGCTTTCTTTCATGTGTTTCTTGGGGTGTTTGTGTTGAGGCCTCAGCAGACATTTTTATTTCGCTTTTGTCGTACCTGGGGGCTGTTTGGTTTGAGCCCCAATTTGCCCCACCAAAATTTTGGCATGACCAATGCAAGGGAATGACCAAAAACTTGGCAAGTTATTGTTGTTTGTTGTGACCATTGTAGCAAAAAAAAATTGGGAAGTTGTTGTTTGGATTGTGACCATTACAAAGCGTCGGTAATTAGTTACAAGCCAAAATAGTCAGCATGTACTATTGCATGCACGCGGAGCCCACCAACCAACAGCCAGAGTAAGAGGAAGCCTATTTGAGGCTGCTCTACTCATTAAAATTCAGTAAGGTATATATAGGACACTAGGGCGGCGGCGGTTGCCGTTATATGGGCAGCGATAGCGGCTCTGGTGGGTGCTCCTCTAACGCACGGAATCAGGGCAACGACCCTTCTTCTGTGATGGCTGTGGACTCCATGGTCGTGTGGGCGACTCGGAGATTGGATCTTGACGTGGTGATGGCCTTTTTTAGGCTGGCGGCGGCATGAGACGTCCCCTTCGTCAACAGATCAGGTTTGATGCAGCTCGCCAGGTGACACATGCGTCTCTTCTGGAGACATTGGTTAATGCCTGTTGCCAGCAGGTGAAGCCGTTGGCAGATGCGCCGCTGGCGGATGCTACACACAATGTCTGATGCGGAAGCGTCAAGTCATGTCTGGTACTGGCAGGTGATGCACGGTGCCTCTGGCAGATGTGTCATGTTTAGCCTGTTGCTGCTGGATTGAAGGTGGTGTGACAATGGCGGTAGGCAGGCGGTATGGACATCGTTGTCTTCCGGTGTCTTGTCTAGAGGAATCCAGTTATCGAGGCGTCGATTGCCAGATAAGGGATGATCGTACATACGGCCTCAACGGTGCGTTTATGCACTCTGGTGGAAACACAAGATGTCTGATCATACCATGACGACGCATGCTTGCATCATAACCTTGTGCAAGGTGGTGGATTGAAGCTTGGCTTTGCTGATGAGAATCCGGAGTTCAACCTTGTGTTGGACTCGCCATCATCGACGCAATGTGGCGTTTCCTTCTTGAAGGGCGTAGTTTAAGAATTGTGTATTTTTCGTTTTGATGTCGTCTTCTAACCTAGAGTTAGTGACTATGATGGAGTTATTGTCAGGATGCATGTCGTCTCTTTGTTTTTTTGCTTTATTTCGGGTCGATGTTGTTCAGCCGTTGGATTTTGCATTCTTAATAATATATCGTTGCATGCATCATCCTGATGCCAGGGTCCCCCCCCCCCCCCCCTCTTCCAAAAAAGAAAGGTTTGCACGCGCATGACCTTAACTTACATGTATTCGAAATACTGGTCATCTTCTTGAATATCTCAAAGAATCATAGGATTGTTAAAATAAAACCACTAATCATGGGCATGCAGGTTGAGTTTCTGCGTCAATTTGAACTGAACTGCCAAAAGTCAAGTATTCTCCGTAGGGCGAGGAGCCGAGGATGAGGGCGGACGTATTACCAACCTACTAAATTGCCAAAAGGACGAGCTCCCTATGTCTTATCTAGGACTCTCGTGTACTGATAGAACGTTGCAGGAATATGATTGGGTCCCACGGTGCTTAAAGTTTTTTTTGACGGGTCGGTGCTTAAAGTTCACTCAGTATGCGACAGGTGGCAAGGAAAACTAATGTCTTCTGGGACTAGGCTTACCTTTACGAACGCTTGCCTCTCGGTCATCCCCACTTTTGCGATGGGGCTGTTTATTCTAGATGAAGGAATAAAGCGAGAGCTAGATTTTTAAGGGAAACCGACACAAAAAAAATGTAAATATCACATGGTTCGGTGGGCAGATCTGTGTTATAAGGCGCTAATGAATTTAGCCCCACCAATGGTTTTCACTTTCAGTGAGATTTCGATGAAATTCAGTGAATTTCGTTTATTCCGGCACTCACTGAAATATTGACCTTTCGGCCAAAATATTTCAACAATTTCACTACTACACATGAATTCAAATATTTTTCAAAAAAACAAATATTTTTCAAAAAAAATCAAATATTTTTCAAAAAAATCAAATATTTAATTGAATTCACCTGAATATTTCGGCCTTTTGGCTGAAACGCAAACTGAAATCACTGAAATTCACTAAATTTCGGTGATTTCGGTTGGTGCAGAAATTTTTTGAAACTGAAAGTGAGTGTTCACCTCTGGGGAGGCCCAAATCGGCTTTCTTCGAGGCCTTAACCAACAAGAACAGCCGGCCTTGGAATCCCTCTTGTACGCACTGCATATCGTTAACATTTCTGCCGCGAAGGATAAGGTGTCCTGGTCGCTCGAATCTTCGGGCAAAATTTCGGTCAAGTACATGTATGCTAAGTTGATCCTCGGAGCTAAAATAAAGTGCGCTAAGGCCCTCTGGGCTGCACGTGTTCCTCCGAATGTTTGGATTTTTCTTTGGCAAGCGTCTCTCCATTGTTTGCCCTCGGCCATGAACCTGTTAAAACTCCATGGGCCGGGCAACGGCTGTTGTGCTTTTTATTGGGCCATGGAGGACGCCGACCATATCCTCTTTTGGTGTGCCCCGGCTATGTTCTTATGGAGCTGTATGCGTGATTGATTTGGGTAAACGTGGAACCCCGGGTCTATGAATGATCTTTTAACGCTTCTCCAACAATCACACGGCCAGCGAAGGAGGCTCGCGTGGAGATCTTCTGGGGCCTTAGCCTTGGCGCATTGGACCACCCGTAACACACTAGCCATTGAAGGCATTATTCCTTCCCATTCCGCTGGTTATGTTTTTAAATGGACTATGTTTTCTCAGCAATGGCGGCCTCCAGGGAAGAGGGAGGAAGTGCTCTGGAGGATCAAATAAGTAAACACTTTTCATAGGAGCACTTAAGGCCATAGTATCTATTCGCTTTATCCATTCAGCGCTCACTTTGAGTCGCGAGATGTACCCTTGTGGTTGTTCTTGTAGTTGAACTACTTCATCCTTGGTCTGTAATAACTCGTACTTTGGTTGGCCTATGTTGGCTTTATGAATTTAAAGCCAGGCGCTGCTTGTGCCTGTTTCTAAAAAAGTTTCTGCGCTGTCTGATCGGAAAACAGTGCTCCGATGCACTGCAAGTGCCCGATGGATGAAAGAGATGTTGTCAATCAACCTAAACCGTCACATGCTTTCTCAGTTCTATGTTCAATTTCCTTGAGCATGAGTAAACAGATTTAAGGGACCGCCACAAGCAAAACCAACTAAGATACAACTCACTCAGAGTGGCGTTATTGTAGTATTGAAGAGGGCAGTCCCATGCTATCTAATGTTCTGCGAACCTGAACTTAACTGCGACTCCACATAAGCTATGTTACACTAAACTTTCTAATCGTTGTCTTTTGCTGTTGCTAGGAAAACTAGAGGCCCTGATGTAAGGAGACAATGGAAGTGTGACAGAGTCAATGCTTCAAAGGTGATATGCTGTTGAAACATTCTTTATTCAAGTCACAATATTTATGGTTTCACCTTTATTGTTAATTGTTAAGTAACATTGCATCCTCTGGGAATTTGATAGTTGCACAGCTTGAAAATGGAAGGCATTAGTCTGGCTACATCAACGTATGGAATTACTTTGGAGTTTCTTCGGTATGATTAGGAAAGGAAGAAACCAAACGGTTAGGTAATCTGCTGTTCCTATATTTGTATCGCCACAACTACAGTAGGTGTACCCGTATTGTTTCCACGTACTTATTAGCAGGGGGCATCCCATCCAGACCTATTGTTGTATGTATTGATCAAGCGTGTACATTTTCTCCATCTCCTATGTATTCAGGCAATTAAAGAAGGGAGTAAATAATGTTAAATTCAAGTTACCCTTCACTATATTTACATATAGAACAATAACTAAATTTAAGGATCATTATAAGAATTTTTTTTGCGGTTAAGGATCATTATAAGATTGTTTTAACGTATTTCTGAAAAATAAGCTTATCACTTATAAACATCACAAACAGCTAATGTTCACCAATATCACCCTTCACTATATTCACACAGATATTTCTAATAAAAAATGTTTTCAATAAATAATTTGCTCAAACTGTAAGAATGATGTCAGCACATATGTCGCGGCCACTGTGCTAATGTGGAAACAGCATGAAGAGTGCAAGCAAGGAAAAGGTTTTCCATACGCGGTAGAGCAAAAGATCATGTCGAGTTTCCATAAGATCACGTCCTCCCTTTCGTAGGCCACATGAAGCACATCGTCACAACATCACCATCCATCATACATAAATATTCACTCGTCATCAAATAGGTAATTATTCCCATGCTCATAGTTAAGGAGCTAATAGTTATGCAAACTGAAAATAAACTGACTTGACTTGTGGGAGAGTAAACATGCAAAGAATAATGATACAAGGTATTTCGTGGATCTCCTCGAAGCTTACAATCCAGCTGACGGGATCCTAAATTCCTAATATCTACCCCGCAAAAAAAATCCTAATATCTAATTTTCCTTAGGCTCAGCTGGTGCTTTCTTCAGTTGCATCAACATCGACTAGGCGCTGCAATGCTAGGCTCACAAAAGATGGCAAGAACAACGGCACGATCATGGAGAAGGCCACAACCAAAATCGCGCTTAAGCTGCATTTCCTGGAGTTGGGGGAGGAACCAAGAGAAGATTCCTTGCAGAAGCCCATCTCTCTCTTCGAGGCGCCTCTTATGCAGGCTATCATCGGCGACTTAGCCATCCTGGATGGAGCGAAAGGACGTGTGGCACGGCCTGTGTCAAAGGTTTAGCGGAGGACGCACTCATCCTAGCCGGTGACACGATCATGTGAGTCAATTAGGTCTTTATGTTAGCTCTATCGTCCTAGGCGGTAATCAGGTTCCAATCGGTGTCGTGGTACTGTTTGTGTCTATTGTAGGAGTATCCAAGCCATGGCGCATGTGCCTGCTTCGGTTCGTCCTTGTCGTGCCCATGAGGTCTTAGCCCGGCCTAACTAGGTTGTGTGCCCCATGGTGGTTATTTAATGTCGCGAAAAAATGTTTCTGTCACAGATGGAACGTTTGTGGGCTAAACGGCCTAGCTCGTTGCGCAACGGTCAGAGAGGCAGTCAAGTTGTGTGGGGAAAACCCTGTTTGCCTACAGGAAACTAAACTCGAGCATGTAATGGACATGCACGTTACGGATATGTTGGGGCCGACATTTACTGTGAACTCTGCCGATCTTCCGGCATTAGGAACTTGTAGTGGTGTGTCCTAATTACTGGACTGGAAAACATTTTCTCGTTCTACAATCATTATCTTTTTTTGAAAAGGAGGATAATCCGGGCTCTGCATCAGAACGATGCATGCAGTTATATATTATTAATTATGCAAAATCCAACAGTCGAACACCATTGACCCGAAAATAAAGCAGAAAACAGACCCAGAGGCCATATACCTCACGACAGTAACTCTCAGATAACCACTAACCCTATGATACAAGACAAAACATAAACTATAAAAATACAAATCCTACATTGTACCTTTAAGAAGGAATCACCGCACGTGCGCCGACGATGGCGAGTCCGTCACAAGGTTGAACTACGGATTCTCGTCCCAAAGCCAAGCTTCAATCCACCACGTTCAGAAAGGATACGACGTAGGCGCGACGACATAGCCCGGAAGCAAGCATGACTTGATGTCTCCGTATAAGATGTTGTGTGTAGCATCCGCCGGTTGCACATCCACAAGTGGTTTCACCTGACAACGATAGGCACCGCCCGAAAACTCCGAAAGAGGCACATGTTTCACCTGGCGAACCGCATCGAACTCGATCTATTGATGGAAGGGATGTGCCATACCACCATCAGCCTCAGAAGGCTGTCACCACCTCGAGATCTGGGCTCCGAGTCGCCGACACGACCCCGGAGTCCGCCGCCGTTGATGAAGAGGGGTCGCCGCCCCGATTTCGGGCACTACAGGGAGCATCCATGTCGCGCCAGCTGCTGTTGTCATCCATACAATCGCAATCGCCGCCGCAATCCTGCATCACGCATCCTTCGACGAATCCGGACACGGGATCCTAAGATCCGCCACCACCGGCGCCGCCACAAGACCCACCACCTGGCCTGTCATCCCCAGCGGAGGCGACACTGCCACCACCATGGCCGGATCAGGGCCAACTGTTGTCGTCCCCACCGCCAAGGCCGGATCCGGGCTGGACGCCGCCGGCCACGCCCAGCCCCACCTCCATCCTCTAGTCACGCCCAGCCGAGCTCCACCTGCGCCACCAAGCGCCGCCTTGCCCTGGATCAGCATGACGCAATCACTGGAGCCGTCGTCCCGTGCCGCGCGACATCGAGCGAGGAGAAGGGAGATCCCCGCCGCCGCCTACGCCAACAGGATCGGAAGTGCGCACGGGCGGCGGCGAGGAAGGGGGCTGGAGGAGAAAGACTAGCGCCGACAGCTAGGGTTCACCCACTCGGTCGCTCCCGGGAGCGATGCGAGGTGGTACGAGAGGATGGATGGATGTCTCAGTTATTGTAAGGATGCGGGATTTGGAGGAGGACCGGGTCTGCTCATGATCTCGGGTCTATGGCCCCAGGAGGACAATGATATGCTGGCATCTGTGCAAGAATTACATCATGTAAAGCTAGTGGATCAGGAACGGTGGATACTGATGGGAGATTTCAACATTATTCTTAAAGCTCAAGACAAAATAACAACAATTTCAACATGCGAGTCATGGGATCTTTCTATGCCATGATTGATAGGATGGACCTGAAAGTGATCCATTTAAAAGAAACATTCAGTATGCTTAGAAGATCTGCTACAATAGGTTCCATAGAATGTCTAAAGATACCAAGAAGGCAAATGACCGCTAGAAACAACTAGGACAAGAAACGGACAAGTGATCACTAAGTTCCCAACTTCTCTCAAGCCCATGATTTCCTAACATGTCATGTCCTATCCTAATGTCCATAGCATGGTAGTAAAATTATATGGTTGTAGCATCAAGTTTTCCCCATGCCATCTTTTATAACATGGATTGGTTAGATGCAGTTTATATGATGCCCCTAATGAATGCTACTGCGACAGGGCCGCACGGCGCTTGGCCACCATATTAATCCTCTGTTATAAAGTGTTTGTTCTTCTACCAATGGATATCTAGTGTTGAGCAGCTACAGTTATCACTACAAGAGTCACCTACGAGGTCGCAAAAGCTTAGGCTAATTGTACATATTATTTTCATTGTGTTCTACATAGCTCATTTTGGAAGAGATGGTGATGATCCATCAAACTAGTGTAGTACAAAATATAATGCTCATTCACGAATGGCACTAGCAACTCATGTTTGCCTCTTCGTGAACATCATCCCCCCCCACTGGAGCCGTCGTCCCGTGCCGCGCGACATCGAGCGAGGAGAAGGGAGATCCCCGCCGCCGCCTACGCCAACAGGATCGGAAGTGCGCACGGGCGGCGGCGAGGAAGGGGGCTGGAGGAGAAAGACTAGCGCCGACAGCTAGGGTTCACCCACTCGGTCGCTCCCGGGAGCGATGCGAGGTGGTACGAGAGGATGGATGGATGTCTCAGTTATTGTAAGGATGCGGGATTTGGAGGAGGACCGGGTCTGCTCATGATCTCGGGTCTATGGCCCCAGGAGGACAATGATATGCTGGCATCTGTGCAAGAATTACATCATGTAAAGCTAGTGGATCAGGAACGGTGGATACTGATGGGAGATTTCAACATTATTCTTAAAGCTCAAGAAAAATAACAACAATTTCAACATGCGAGTCATGGGATCTTTCTATGCCATGATTGATAGGATGGACCTGAAAGTGATCCATTTAAAAGAAACATTCAGTATGCTTAGAAGATCTGCTACAATAGGTTCCATAGAATGTCTAAAGATACCAAGAAGGCAAATGACCGCTAGAAACAACTAGGACAAGAAACGGACAAGTGATCACTAAGTTCCCAACTTCTCTCAAGCCCATGATTTCCTAACATGTCATGTCCTATCCTAATGTCCATAGCATGGTAGTAAAATTATATGGTGGTAGCATCAAGTTTTCCCCATGCCATCTTTTATAACATGGATTGGTTAGATGCAGTTTATATGATGCCCCTAATGAATGCTACTGCGACAGGGCCGCACGGCGCTTGGCCACCATATTAATCCTCTGTTATAAAGTGTTTGTTCTTCTACCAATGGATATCTAGTGTTGAGCAGCTACAGTTATCACTACAAGAGTCACCTACGAGGTCGCAAAAGCTTAGGCTAATTGTACATATTATTTTCATTGTGTTCTACATAGCTCATTTTGGAAGAGATGGTGATGATCCATCAAACTAGTGTAGTACAAAATATAATGCTCATTCACGAATGGCACTAGCAACTCATGTTTGCCTCTTCGTGAACATCATCCCCCCCCCCCTAAAATTAATTCAAGTGCTTCTCAGTACGATAGGCATAAATGAGCTTCAAGACACCAGAATCAATACTGACATGACAATTAATTATTGGTCTAAACTTTGTCTAAATAAAACCCGCTTGCAACCAAGAGAGTACTCCTAGTTAGGCTGGTCATAGTGAGGAGTAACTTATACTAGTGTCATGCATATGACACTATTCTAAGTTACTGCTCCCTCCTTCTATCTATATAGGGCCTAATGTGTTTTTTAAGACCGTCTTTGACTATTGACAAGATTAATAGTACATGACATACACAATGTAAAAATTATATCATTGATAGCTCCTTTCACACATGAATTTAACGGTGTGCTTTGTGTAAGTTGCATGTCATATATTATTACTCTAATATTTGGTCAAAGTTAGCCTCGAAAAACGCATTAGGCCCTCTATAGATGGAAGGAGGGAGTACCTTCATAGTTTAAAGTAACATACTAGTAGTGTCATATGTGGCTTCATTTAATGGCTTGGAGACTCATCTTGTCTTGAAAAGCGCTATGTTACAGTAACATATTATGTTACCACTTCTCATTAACTACATGCCACATAAGCAAAAAAATTCTCGAAGTGTGTTATGTTACTACTTAAGTTACTCTCACTATGACTTATAGTGAGAAGCACAAGCATAGAGAAAAGAGTGTATTAATTATAGCCAAATTTCAAGAGATCGGCAGTACACGCAGTCAAGAACAATAAAGTAGTACAATTGCATTCACATTTCTCTTTTTTTGGAAAAAGGATGATGACCTCCGGCCTCTGCATCTGGGAGATGCATTGTGATTGCCTGGCTTATTAGGGGTGATAGACTACTCATATCAATAAGGAATTCCTTCTTTTCCGGGAGCCCATTCGGACAGAATTCTAAAGTTAAGCGTGCTCAGCTTGGAGTGGTGTCAGGATGGGTGACCGACCGGGAAGTTGCTCCCGGGTGCGCACGAGTAAGGACAAAGTGCGCAGAAAAGACTAGTATTGATCTATGGGGCCAGTCTAGATCCCTCCAGGAGTAACGACCACCGGCGGGTGTGTCCGGGGCGTTACAAGTTGGTATCAGAGCCGACCCTCACGGTTACACGGATGTTTGCGGACAGGTGCGCGGTCATGTTGTTCATGACGTTTGTGACCCGTCGTGGCACGCGGCATGGTACATGCACCGGACTGGATGCACAGACGTATGTGCCAAGAGGGAACGTTCCTGTGGCCCGACGAGGACGTCGGTTCCTCTGAGTGGGGGTGTATGTGATGGCCTGGCTTATTAGGGGTGATAGACTACTCATATCAATAAGGAATTCCTTCTTTTCCGGGAGCCCATTCGGACAGAACTCCAAAGTTAAGCGTACTCATCTTGGAGTAGTGTCAGGATGGGTGACCGACCGGGAAGTTGCTCCCGGGTGCGCACGAGTGAGCACAAAGTGCGCAGAAAAGACTAGTATTGATCTGTGGGGCCAGTCTAGATCCCTCCAGGAGTAACGACAACCGACGGGTGTGTCCGGGGCGTTAAATGCATGCGGCCATTTTATTAATTATTCTCGAGGACTTTACAAACTAGAACAACAATATGCCTGAATCCGCCATCTTGGAAACATCTGCCGCTACTCCTATCCAAATGATGAAGGGGTGCAAGCTGGGCCACATACCCAGACCTCTCACCTAAACCCAACATCTAAAGCCAGAGGCCCCGACCGAGCAATCTACCAGGCCCGCGGCTCAAACCGGTCCGACGCACTCACATGTGTCGTCGCTGCCATCTTCCGCTAGTGCATCTTTAGAGCAGATTGAGGTGACAACCTTGGCAGGTCCTCCACCATCGACGCTGCCACGACACCAAACGACGACCTCCACCTACGCGAAGCTAGGCAGGTCCTCCGCTATTGACACCACCATGACGCCAGCCGACGACCTCCACCTACGCCAGTCCATCCAAGCAACGGACGTAAATCCATACTAGGATAGGGCCGCACCACCGACGTCGCCCACCACCCACAAGCGCCACCCAACCCCAAGGTTCCCAAAGCGGCGCCTTTAAGAAGGAAACGACGCCTTGAGCGCCGCCGCCGCCCAACAAAGTTAGGGCTTTCGCCCGAGAGACCTAGGGGAAGGTGAAGTGAGGAGATCAGTCCATACCGACGCCTCCAAGGAGGGCAGCGACGCCTAAGGCATCGCCGTAGGCGTTGCTGGTCATGGCCGGTCAGGGATTTCGCTCGAACTAGATCTCCGCCACAAGCAGCACCTCCTGTATAGAACCGGCGACCAAGAGGAAGCACGGCCCGACCAGGCTGGCCCGCGCGCCGAACAGGGGAGGAGGGGAGGCACCAGATCGCGCGCACCATCCACTGCAGAAGCCGCCGCCGACCGCCAACGACCACCAGATCCCGCAGCCCACGTGACCGGGACACCAGATCCATCGCCCGCACGGCTGGTAGCCGGCCGTGCCTTGCCAATGGAGCCGTCGCTCCAGATCTGGGGTTCCCCACGCAGAAGTAGGGCAACTGAGGCCCCACCACCACCATCCTTGGCGCCCCGGGCTTGCCTGACGGCTACCTCAAGCGGCGGCAAGGAGTTGGGATGAGGTGGGGAGGGGGCCGTGGCGGCGCGGCTAGGGTTCCCCCGCCGTCGCCAGGGGAGGCGACGCGGGGATCGCGAGAGGAGGGGGTCCGCATTCCCATTCCTGTAGAAATCAACATCTGATTGCTTATCATAGTAAGATGATTACTTGGGTTGTTGGTCAAATAGGAAAGTCCATTTTACAACCCTGAACTTGCCACCTGGTTTAGAATTCAATCCCCAACTTTGAAACATGTTGTCCCACATCCCGAACTTGTCACTCGATTGTTGGAAACAAGCTCTCGCCCTGATTTATATATAAAGCAACATTACCAAGTTACACAGTGAAACGATACAATGTGGTGAGGCAACCCTCTGATACAACAGATCCCTAAATAACTGGTCAACATAACCACACACAACTACATTGTTGTACAACTAATCACAAACGACCAGAAATACTACACCATGACACGACTAGAACACCTAGCCTCCACGACAATGCGCTCATGAGGGGAACGAAAGCACTATTGTTGCCGAGCCCAAAAGGACAAAGGTTTTCACCCGGAGAGGAGAACCATGAGGACGTCTTCAAGAAGATGACGACGCCCACCGATATTGTCGCCGTCGATGCCAAAGCACGGAGCTTTCGCTCGGCAGCTCACCCGTGTCATCATGAGGCACCCAAACAAGTCACGGCGAGAACCGGCCTTCAGATCTGGATCTATGCAACACCACTGTCGGGGACAGAATGTGTGCTCGAACCACCCACCGCTACACCCTCATCGTCCAGACGACCTAGAAGTGTAGCCACCACTGCCATCATGGGACCTGCCGAAAAGCCACCATACAGGCCGCCATCTAGGGCCACTGCCCCGGCATCCATGTCCCGGGTCGCCCCCAACCATCGACATCACAACACACAACCACGGTAGGAGAAACGGAAGGCACCTTCTTCCGCTCCTAGCCCAGCATCAGCCGCATGACCTGGGTGAGCACATCCATAGTAGAAAGCGTCCACACCTGCGTCCCCAGGTAATCCCGGAGGACCGAGCGGGACACGGCCTAGTAGCTGCTGACGGCCACCGCCGAGCACGACCCAACACTGACCCTTGAGCTTGGTCGACCGAAACTCGCATGCCGCCACACCTCAAGATGGCAATGGGGCCCCGAAACCCGTGTCCCCATGGGTTTTTACCCTATTAGGGGACGGGGATGGGCGACTTTCTATCCCCGCGGGGCTGCTCGTGGGTACATTATAAAACCCGGCATGTTTCGCGGGTTTAAACCTGTTTGAGTACTACCCGAACCCGAAACCCCACAAAACCTGTCAAACTACATTATTTAGCATGCACCGATCCATCTTGACTCAAGTGGCCCAAAGCCACAGTGCCCGAGCAGCCGAGCCCCACAGTGTCGAGGCCTTGAAGTACAAACCAACCCCTTGCTCGGTCGCTGCAGTGTTGCTCACTCTTTAGGACTCTCTCTCCCGCACAACACGACACCTAAACCTAAACCTAGGTCCCCCAGCCGTCGCCTGCTGCTGTAATATGCTCCTGTTTTTCTTCCAAATGTTGCTGTTTTCATTGACTGCTCGTGGGGATGGGTTCTCCGTGGGTTTTGAAAGCCCGATGGGTTTAGGGGACGGGCAAAAATTTAACCCCGCGCGCGTTGATGGGGACGGGGACGGGTTTGCAATTTTCTCGTGGGGATGGGTTTGGGCAAGCAAAACCTGGTGGGTTTCGTCCCTGTTGCCATCTTGAGCCACACCTGTGGCCATCGACATCAATCTGGCCTCCAACATAGCAACAACAAGGGCACCTACCACCACAATGGAGCAACAAGGTCAGAGAGCACTAACACGAGGGCATACCAGCACGGACTAGGTCGCCCCCTGCACCTGCAGTCCACCGGGAGCCATCCACCACCGCAAAACAGATCCATACCACCCCGCCGGCACCGCGCAGCCACCCGAAGGAGCACAAGTAGCAGGCCGCCAAGTAGAGACTCCAAGCAGCTCCACCTTGCCGAGGACTCCATGCACCGCCGCCGGCCCACGCTGACATAGCCCTCGCCGCCAGTGGCCGCCACACGCTAGATCTAGGCAGAGCCCGCACCGTCGCCGAACGCCACAACCAACACAACCCACCTCCGTCCACACCACCCATCATGAAGCAGACACACCTACCCTCGTCCTCGACGCATGTGCGCCGCCATGCTGCGGTGCCTTGCCACGGCGCAACGTCCTGCCTGTCAGAGCCGCCCCGCACTTGCCTAGCACAAGGAGAAGAGGTCGCCCGCCGCCGTCGGCTCCAGTCGAGCTTTGCCCGACCGAGCATGCTGGCAGCGGCAGGGAAGGGGGGAGGAGGAGTTCCCAGCAGCAGCGTGCTAGGGTTCCCTCCCCGTTGCCTTGTGGGGGGCGACGAGGGAGGGGTTGGATGAGTATTGGATTGGTGGTCAACCAACTTGTCACTCGGTTCAGAAATCAACCCCCCCCCCCCACACACACACGAGGCCTATGGTGCTGGCTTCACGTCTGGTGGCCGAGAGTTAAGCAGATTGTTTTGCTGTGGTGATTACCTCCGGCCTCTTCTCTATTTATATTCACGTACATGGTACAGGATAGATATAGGTAGTTAGGATTACAACGTGTGCTGGGATTAGATAAGAATGACTCGCACAACAAACTCAATCTAATCCTAACTATACAACTTGACGTACACGTTTAACATTCCCCCGCAATCTCACCCGGTAGTGAGGTTGAGATTGGTGCGCAGGCGCTCGAGCATAGTCTTGGTGAGAGGTTTGGTGAAATGCATCAGCTACTTGATCAGCCGAGGCGACGAACCGTACTTCAAGTGCTCCCATGGCCACCTTCTCTCTTACGAAGTGAAAATCAACCTCGATGTGCTTAGTACGAGCATGGAACACCGGATTAGCAGTCAGGTACGTGGCACCGAGGTTGTCACACCATAAGACGGGTGCTCGAGGTTGTGAGACGTGCAGTTCTTTCAACAAGGACTGTATCCAGGTAGCTTCAGATGTACCATTTGCGAGGGCCTTGTACTCAGCTTCAGTCGATGAACGTGAAACAGTTGGCTGTTTCCTTGCACTCCATGAGACAAGGTTGGGCCCGAAGAAGAGCGCAAAACCTCCGGTTGATCGCCGATCGTCGCTGCACCCTGCCCAATCGGCGTCAGTAAACATGCTAATGAGCGTTGATGAGGAGCGTCGAATGGTCCGGCCGGTGGTGACTGTTCCCTTTACAAAACGCAGAATCCGCTTTACAGCTTCCCAGTGCACATCTGTGGGCCGCGACAGGTACTGACAGACCTTGTTCACCGCAAAGGAAAGATCTGGTCGAGTCAGAGTTAAGTATTGAAGTGCGCCAACTGTACTGCGGTACCTGAATGCCTCTTCCTCATTCAGACTATGACCCAACTCACGAGACAGCTTCTGATGTGTGCACATAGGAGTAGAAACTGGTTTGCAATTCGCCATATTTGTGCGCTGCAGCAAATCTAGAGCATACTTCTGCTGTGTGAGATTTATTCCCCCTGGATTGCGAACCACTTCAACTCCAAGAAAATAATTCAGAGTACCAAGATCCTTAACAGGAAAAGTGGCAGAGAGCTGGCGAAGAAGAGAATCCATAGCCTGGGAGGACGAGCTGACAATGACAATGTCATCCACGTATACCAGCATATAAATAGTCACACCATCATGCATAAAAATGAAGAGGGAAGTATCAGCGGCAGAGGGAACAAAGCCGAGTTGTTGCAGTCGATCACTGAGACGAGCATACCATGCTCGCGGGGATTGCTTTAAACCATAGATGGACTTGTGGAGCTTGCAGACATGGTGTGGCCGAGACGGATCCTGAAAACCAGGAGGTTGCTGCATGTAGGCGTCCTCTTTGAGAATCCTGTGAAGGAATGCATTGCTTATGTCAACTTGACGAAGATGCCAGCCTCTAGAGATGGCAAGGGAGAGCACAAGACGAACCGTAGCAGGCTTAACAACAGGGGAGAAAGTCTCAGAATAGTCAATACCATGCTGCTGTGTGAATCCACGAGCGACGAGCCGAGCCTTGAATTTATCCAGCGAGCCATTCGACTTGTGCTTGACCTTAAAAACCCACTTATAGCTGATGATGTTCTGCCCTGGCGGCCAAGGAACGAGAGTCCAGGTGTGATTCTGCTGGAGAGCATCGAACTCAGCATCCATTGCCTGACGCCAATGAGAGTCGGCGAGGGCATCACGATATGTGCGCGGCTCAGCATGAAAGGCGCGACGCCGAGGATCATATCTCACGGTGCCGTCGGACGGGACCAGTGTCTTGACAATGTTGTCACGGAGCCGGGTCTTCATCGGATGTGTCGTAGCATCAGGAACAGCTGCAACCGGAGACGACGCGGCTGGAGACGGCGTCGCTGCCGGAGTGTCCAAGTCCAGCGGACGGGTAGGCAAGCTCGCGTGGGGACTCGGCGGAGACGAGCACGCAGGAGAGCTCGCTCCAGGCGAGCGTGCGGAGGGGTCCCTCACAGAGGAGGCGAGCGGACCGTCGCGGGAGCCCTGCCCAGGCGTGGACGCGGGGATGCAGGTGACGAAGATGCCGGGCTACCGGGGCCAGGCAAGGGAGGCTCATCTGCATGGTGAGGCGCGGACGTGCATGGCGACGTCAGTGTTGAGGAGCTGCTGGGTGGCGTCCGATCTGCACAGGTCTCATAGCTGCTCGAGGCAGGGTTAGCCAACAGGGAAAAATCATATTTTCTCATGCGATCATCAACAACAGCAGGCTCAGAAACAGGAAACAGTGAAGATGATGGCGTAGGTAAAAGTGGAGCCGAACTGGATGTAGCAAAAGGATATACGTTCTCATCGAACACAACATCACGTGAGATGTAGATGCGCCCACTCGACCGATCCAAACATTTATAGCCTTTGTGCATTGAGCTATAGCCAAGGAAAACACACTGCCTAGATCGGAACTCAAGTTTTCTATTGTTATAAGGGCGCAAATTAGGCCAACAGGCACATCCAAATGCGCAAAGAAAAGTATAGTCTGGGCGCTCATTTAAAAGACAGCTGATGGGTGTAGCATTTTGGAGAACTCGAGTAGGCATGCGATTAATAAGGTAACACGCGGTGAGAAATGCTTCGTCCCAAAAGCGCACAGGAAGTGAGGAGTGGGCGAGCAAGGCAATGCCCGTCTCGACAATGTGCCGATGCTTGCGTTCGGCAATCCCATTTTGTTGGGACGTGTGTGGGCAAGAGACATGATGGTGTATACCCTCACGCTGAAAATACCGAGATAAGAGGTGGTATTCACCACCCCAGTCGGATTGAACAGATCGAATTTTGGTGTTAAGCATACGCTCGACATGTTTCTGGAAATTCTAGAATGCTTGTTCTACATCAGATTTGCGTTTGAGCAAAAAAATCCAGGTGAACCGGCTGAAATCATCTAAAAAACTCACATAATACTTAAACCCGCCGACAGAGGTAATGGCAGGCCCCCATACATCGGAATGAATAAGTTCAAGAGGAGTATGAGTTACATGAGTTGAATCTCGAAAAGGTAATTGATGAACTTTCGCACGTTGACATGCGTCACAAACACTAGACTCGGAAGGTGCACAAGCAAATTTATTTGATCTAAGAACAGACTCAACGACGTCTTTGGACGGATGACCTAATCTTCGATGCCAATGTTCGATGGAGAGCTTGACACCAGAGAGAGCACGATGACTGGACACAAAGGAAGTGGACTTGAGGCTTGGCACCGGGTAGAGACCTCCATGTCATCTACCTTGCAGAAGAACCCTCTTCGTTGCTCGGTCCTTCAAATAAAAAAATTTAGGATGGAATTCGGCAAAGGCATCATTATCAGAAACAAGCTTGTTTACGGAAAGAAGGTGTTTGCTAACATGTGGGACGTGCAAAACATTACGTAAGTATAGAGGTCTAGATGAGCCGGAAATAGTTGAATGACCAACATGAGAAATATGCAGACCTGCACCGTTGGCGACGTGAACCTGGTCCTTGCCGCCGTAACGCTCCTGGAACGAGAGACGATCGAGGTCGCTTGTCAGATGGTCCGTCGCACCGGTGTCCGCATACCAGTGAGGATCGACGTAGTATGAGCCAGTGTTGGCCGAGTTGCCGGAACGCTCCTTGTTGTCCTCCGGCTGGAAGGCATGGTTGAAGCGATTGCGGCAGTGAAGGGCGTCATGGCCAAACTTGCTGCACACCTGACACTTCAAGTTGGAGCGGCCGTTGCCGCAGCCACGCCCGCCGCGGCCACGCCCCTGTCCGCCGCCTTGTCCGCCATGTCCGCCGCCTTGTCCGCCATGTCCACCGCGTGCACCATTGCCGCCGCGGTCATTGCCACGAGCAGCAGCGTTGGCGGAAGGATGGATTCCACCTGACGAGTTCTGCTGCTCTAGGCGAAGTTCAGCGCTAAGGAGGTACGCATAGAAACTGTTGAGACTTACTGGATCATCCCGCGCCGTGATCGACGCGATGAGGGGCTCGAACTCGGAGCCCAGCCCGGCGAGCATGTAGCCGAGCACTTCGTCGTCAGTGAGGGGCTTGCCGATGGAAGCCATTGCATCAGCGAACCCCTTCATCTTGCGGTAGTAGTCGGAGGCAGAGAGGTCCTTCTTCTTCAGGTTGGAAAGCTGATACCTGAGCTGCATGATGCGGGCGCGATTCTGCGAAGCGAACATGTCGTGCAGTGCAGTCCAAACGGCGGCGGAGGTCGTCAGCTGGGTCATCTGGCCGAGGATGTCCTCGGTCATGGACCCGAGGAGGGCGATCATGACAAGCTGGTCCTGCTGGTACCAGCGAAGAAACTCTGGATTGGCCACATCGACGGCTGCATCACCAGTTCCTTCCTTGATGGTGTGCGGCGGGGCTGCGTTGGTGCCGGCAACATAGCCGAACAGGCCGTTTGCAGTAAGGGCGGGGACGGCTTGGGTCTTCCATAGCAAGAAGTTCTCGCGTGTAAGGCACAGAGTGATCAGGCTACCGAGCGAGGTGACTGAGATCGGAGCGGAAGTGGAGGAGCCGACGGACAGGGTGCCGGCGTTGAGGGTGGTGAGGGCGCCAGCGGTGCCGGAGGGGGAAGCAGGGGTGGTGCCCGTCATGGTGGAAGAAAGGAGATTGGATCTTTGGCTCTGTATACCAAGTTAAGCAGATTGTTTTGCCGTGGTGATTACCTCCGGCCTCTTCTCTATTTATTTTCACGTACATGGTACAGGATAGATACAGGTAGTTAGGATTACAACGTGTGCTGGGATTGGATAAGAATGACTCGCACAACAAACTCAATCTAATCCTAACTATACAACTTGACGTACACGTTTAACACCGAGACGGTGGGAAAAAATGAAATATTTCATTGTGCTCGGAAGAAACAACCAAAAAGGTCCTGACATTGGTTTTGATGGAGCAAACTTCGACCATTTAGTGACCTAGATCTCCATGGAGATGTGTTGAAGGCTAGATACTGAGAGTGGTGCCCTGCTACAGCAGAGCCAGGATGACCGCCTCTGCTTGCCCCTATGGTAGGTCCTTCACTAAATTGACGTGAACCTTATGTTCCCCAAGTCTCACAAGCTCATGACTTGCTAGAATGTCCCTATCCGAATGTCCAACATGGTAGCAAACTTTCCGCCGCCCTTCCTACCTCTTCCGTTCTCTTTTCTCCTTACATACAAAATCAATTGGTGGTAGCATCAAGTTTGCTCTATGCCACCTTTTATAACCTGGTTTGGTTAGATGCATATGTACAATGTCCTACCAAATAAAAATTAACGATTTTCAATGAATGGCCAAGGTAGAGCACATGGCCACAATTTATAACGTGTCTTGTAAAGTTATTACGGTTGTATTTCTGATGCTTGTACTGATGGAGATATAGTGTTCAGAAACTATAGTTATGTCTACTAGAGTCACACCGAGGTTATAAAGCCTAGGCTACTAGTACGTACTATTATTTGCATGGCCATCTACACTGAGCTCATTCGAAAGAGAGGGTGATTATTTGTTGGACTACTGTACAAAATCCAATACCCAACACATATAGCAGGTTAGAGCATCTACAGCAGGGCACCATAAATCGGCCTCACACGCCTGAGCGTGCCACCAGGTCACTAACCAGTCATTAAATTTTGACCCACGCGGGCACCTCAAACGCCCGAGCTAACTGGCGCCCCTCATATCCAGCCCAAATATGGGGTGGATGTGGGGTGCCCGGGCGCGTTTGCCATGTCGGACTGACGTTGGGGTCCTACGCGGAATCGCCCGGAAACCCGGTGGTTCAACAGAGGTCTCCTTCGGTTGGGGGGGGGGGGGGGTGAACGCCGTGTGGCGCCGGTCCGGCTCACCGTCTGGGGCCAAATTCAGCTATTTAAGCCTGTCAGCGTCCCCAACCCTAGCCCATCCACCTCCTCCCACTCCGTGTCGCCAGCCCGAGTCTGTTCGCCTCCTCTCTCCCGCTCTGGCTCTTCCCACGCTCTCCGGCTTCGCGATGGTCCGAAAGAAGATAACCACCTACACCATGCTCACGTCGGAGCACCGGTACGAGATTGAGCAAGAGATCCTGACGGGGCGCATTGTGCGCGCCGCCCTCGTCGCTGTCGGGCTGCCTTTGGACTCATCGGAGCCGGAGGAGGAGGAGGAGGAGCAGAAGGAGGAGGAGGTGGTGGGAGAGGAGCAGCAGCTGGCTCTGATGGAGGTGGCGGATCCGGGGGACTAACAACTCATGTTTTCCTTTTCGTGAATACATTGTACACATCTGAAATACAGTGCTTCTCAAATGATTGATACATAAATGAGCTTACAGACACCATATTGCCAGGCTAAAAATATTCCCCCTATTGCAAAGTACTATATAGCAGACATTTTAAAAAGGAAAAAGGAAATATATTAATATCGCAAAGATACCAATTACACCTAGCATCTGCACGAACAAGAAGTCACAAAGATATCTAGGATGCACACAGCCCGAAAAAAAAAGAAAAAAATGGGAAAAATGGCCTCGCCAAAGTGATCAACTCCTCTCAGCATCAGCACACAACCACCACCAAAAGACAGCACCCGGAAAACATAAAAGGCCTCCAATCGCGACGCCTTTAAGAAGGAAACAGTGCACAAGTGCTGTCGTCGCCCGATCCAAGATCATAGGTTTTCACCCTCAAGAAAGACCGATCTGTCACAACAATACCTTCAGCAAGGCAATTGCCAGGCACAACCAATGAAGGCCAGACCTTAGGTTTTTACCCTGAAAGTCGCGACTCGACACCTGAGGAGCACCTCCAAAAATGAAATCCTCTTGTGCTACTGCCCCCACTTGATATTGCTGCCATTGAAATTTATCAAACGTCTGGCTGACTCCATCACCTACAAGGCCCCCTCCACCTTACTGGTCTTTCGATCTCAGCCATCAAGATTTTCTCCGCCGCTGTCTGTGCCATGGAAATCGAGATGTCGACATGTCTCATGGTGTCAACAAACAACAGAGCTTTGCGTCCTCCTGGAGCCACGTAGGCTGATATGGACGCGCATGACCAAACACTACTAGGGAAAACCAACACTAGTTAATTGTACTTAACACATAATGAGTACTAAATGGCGTCCAGTGTGAGATGTTTGTTGGCGGTGGTGCAGCAGGCGTCCTCATGACTGATTGTACTACGTCTCAGAGGCGGAGACTTATTGCTGGGATGAAAACCTGTTCTGGATTTGCCAGGCCGACAGTGGTGACACCTATGGGTGTCGTCTCGTTCTTGAAGGCATTTCTACGGTTCTTCTTTGTCCTCCATATTTCTCCGAGGGGAACCCTGATCCCTGGATAGGGCAGTGATTTTTCCTTGGAGTACACGGTTCATCATGAGCGGTATCGTCTCTTTGTGTTGACGTGTTCACGGTTGAGGGCTCCGGAGACTTCAAGAGGTAACCTTGTATCCTGTCTTGAGTGCATGTGTTGGGGTGTCGTATTATATGTGTTGGGTTGTATGATGTTCATTGCTTTATCTGTAAACCGGGGCGAGAGCCTTTTCTGGTAGAAGTAGCAAGTAAAATTGTTACGTTGCCAATCCTGAATGGAAATGCAGCAACCGATTCCTTATCATAGTAAGTTGAGCATAATGACAACTTTCAAACTGTTGATCAAATGATTCAATATCTCCTTAGCTTCCCTTGACTTCGACAATTGACAATAACCCACCCAGTTTTTTTCCCTTTTCCAATGGGCGAAACGGGAATGCCATATTGGATTGGCAAGTTGGGGCAGTGTAGCATAAGCATGCCAAAGTATTGAACCATATTGCAACATTTACATGTTACAAATTGCATATAAGGTATTTTTTTCGAGTACGCAACTCAACACAAACGTTAATAACACCAACAAAGCTGGGAAGTTGGTTGTACTGAAGTTCAAAACAAAGCATAAATACAGATTTCTTACCGTGTTTCTTCCGTAACTTCTGAGAATAATACCCATATGAGGTTGTTACAAAATTTTGAAGTGTTTATGATCAATTCGACCCAGCACGACAACATTCATCCATCCTAAATCAAGGAACATGGGCAAGTATGAAGTCTGACAGTGTATCTCGGCTAATCATATTCTTGGTGCTGCATAAGATACCAGCACATGTGTTAGGTCACCTATTTACCACATGGCAACTTCTCATAGCCACACAACTCTGCTTGTTGATCCGCTGCCTTGGTCCTATGGGAGCTAACTGGTATGTAGTTTAGCTAACAATAAATTTGATAGCAAAAGAAAAGGTTCTCCTAACAAGGAAGCATGCAGCTAGTTCCCCATGTCTCTCAATCCCAGTGGTTGGCTCTATTTTCGGTTCTCATCCAAAGGCCAGGTCAAAACCATGGCAATCGTTGTTTCGCCTGATTTTCTTTGTTCAGACTTTGCAATGACTATAGGCAGTAGTATCATGCTTGCTCTATGCTACTCCATCCACTTCTTGTAGCATTGTTTGGCTGTGTACAGATGTAGGCACACTTTTATTTATTTTTTGACACTGTAATAATGTTGTGTTATACAATGGCTACCAATTATTTATTGCACCTTTGGGGAGCATGTGGTTCTTATCTGGTGTCACTTTTATTTTCTCTCTAGGATTTTGGTGCTCGTGTTTATGAAGCTTCAGTAGCAGCAATGCAGTTATCATCTTACAAAGCTTAAGCTACTAGTGCATCTTAGTACATGCATTGCAGGTGAAATACTACTCTGTGGCACGCCCATCTAGAAGAAATGTATTAGACACAAATGTATAAGTATTCAAATCTAACAACAAAAATTGTTGTGCATATCTACCAAAAATAATGTTGCACTTTGACATATTCCATGTTCCAGTTCAAGAATTCTCCAAGAAATATTTACGTTTGTTTTGTACATAGTACTTATTCTTTGTAATGAAAAGGTAACGCTTCGTTCTCTAGCTCGGAAAAAAGTTATAGGTTTGTTGTTGCATTACAAGTTCTCGAAAGCTTACTAACATCCAGGAATGAGAGAGCAAGTACAAGGACAATCTTATTTTCTAAGGATAGGCGGTTTTCCATAATTAACATAGTTCGGTTAGATCCTTAGGCGGGTATCCTGACTATCTGCGACGGTTCCTGTTTGTTCTATGCTTCCATGGCAATTTTTAATCGAAACAATAACATGGCACATTTCGACCTCAAGATGGCTCAACGGAAATCACCGAGCAACATTGTGCCTACCATACCATATCTACTCACCAGCTCTGCCATCTCTGTGACCAACTTTCCTAAACCCCGGCACACTTGAATACTTGATATCTTTCAATGTCTCTACACATGGGGGTATAGCAGCTGACTGCGGACTAGGATGAGGAGCCAAGGTTGCAGCTAAAATACAACACAAATATCGATCATCCTAAGGTACTTGTGGGCCCCATAAGCTGGTAAGCGTGATATATTTCTACAAGTAGATGTGGTTGAAAGAAACTGTTGAATGTGTGGCCCATCAGTTGCTGGCCCAAGAGGCCCAGGACCATACTGGCCTAGTGGTCATTGACCTACGGGAAGCACGATTCAACTCTGTCTATTGGTAATATGAAGTTCACTAGGGGATAATGAGAAGGTCGTGCGCATGATTACTTTTAGTATTGAACTTGTAAAGCTGCTGATGTGCCTCCTCTGGGGTTGTAACTATGAAGTTGTAATACTTTGTTTGTGTTTAAATGCATTGGCAGTGGTAGGAGAACTCGACAAGTGAAAGGTTGCACAAGAAAAACAAGTCAAAGGTGTATGATAGAAAGCACTCATTGATCAGACGTGGATCAAGAACATCCATGGCAGGCTGATGTGACGTCTTACAAATGGTCAAAGCCAACTGAACCGTGTTGTTTTTCTGCATCAGTGCAATCTGTAACATTATTCGATTCTACTGGTTTAAACTTTTAACACTAACACAGATAGTTCTAGCTAATTGCAGCTATTCTAATAAAATCTAGGTTAAAGGTCCACTCAGAGCCTTAGGTTCCATCGGACGTGCCGCACACGCATGTGAAAGCAACATCAACGGCTTCTGACGCAACACATCAAATAACATAAGTGAGGTAATGTGGCAAAAAGAGAGAGCCAATGACCATAACAAAGCAGCTGAGGCTATACCATAGTTGAAGAGAGAAAAAAGCTCGTTGACCATGAAATTACCTAGCAACTTATCCCTGCATACCCGATGTCTCTCAAGTCCGCGAATTAAGTTGCTAACCTTTTTTCTCCCATCCAAGGTTAGCTCGGAAGCGTCCCAATCAACTTCTTATCTATATTTCTTCCTTCCACTCTTGCGCTTCACAGAAACTATTATATATCATGGTTTGTTCTATACTACTTGACCTCTTATACATGGCTCAGCCGGATGCATTTTTTTAACCACGTTCTCTGACTAAATGAAGGTTATTGATTATCTATCATGTCCACATGCAAAGAGCATGTGGTTACAATTGAGGACCATTTTCCTTTACTCCGGTAGGAGAAGTTCTCATGCACAGTATTTATGGAACTTTAGTGCCGAGCAACTATAATAATCACCACATGGGCCATAGCCCCAGCCTAGGTTGCTACTTCGTACTAGTTGCATCACAAACAGAATACCCCACACAAGATCAGTCATAATAATTTTAAAGATTTAGTGGGAATTATAAACACGTTGTTTGAAGCATTCAACTTACTAGTAATCATAGAAAAGGGTACACTAACTGTCAAGCTTTCGCAGAAACCTATATCATCTCAGCTTTCTCATGGCTACAACTAGGGTGGGATACTTACCTGGCACATACTATTTTCTCTGAAATAATTGTGCACATTAGAGTGCGTCTAAAACAATTTGAAGACCTCAAACACTTGAGTCCTGACTAAGTATTCAGTTCACACAAAAATCATAGTGTACACTTGTCTTGCGGAACAATGAATTATTTTTGGATAAATATTTTTTTATACCAAACATGTTTCTTGTACTTTTGGATAAATAAAAAGCTAGCGATGAAATTCGTATCCCCATTGGAGTACAATTACATAGAACAAAGCAGCTAGCAGTTTTCGGGTGGGCAACTTTGCCTCACAGTTGTGCAAGTAACATGTCCCATGTTTGGGTGGTGGATTGGACACAATGCAATCTCAAAGAATCAGAAATCACGGACGGTACATCAGAAAAACAGAGAGCAAATAGAAGCCACTGGCCAGTAGTAACACATGATTCCCTTTTCTCAAAAAACCACTTGGCACATTAACAACAATCCAAAATAACTTGGTAGAGCTTCTGAACTATTGAAATCCAACAAATGATGAGAATCTTTAAGCCTGGATTGTACTTACATAAAAGCAACAAAAATGGCTTGGTTGGCTGGATGCAGCTATACGACGTTTCTTAAAATAAAATTCACTACTGGCCACTTTAGTCTACAACTATTCTTGCACGTGAACAAGCTTGTAAAGCTAGGTGGCTATATCATCTTATTATTTGCATTTTATGCAGAGTGCACTATTCCTGATCGTCAGAAGAACACAACGACAAGTAAAGAAAATGGAATACCCATTAAATGTAGTATTCCACTAGTAACACATATTTACTTTTTCTCTCTCTAAAAGAATTGTTCCTTTTGATACAGGTGAATGAAGGTAAATCCGCCCCTGATGATTCTACTTATACAACATTAACTTGGTTGTTTTGGGGCTGATCGCTAGCTCTCTTTGTGGTTTCCATGTGAGTCAACAATTTCCATAACCTGATTAAAGTTTGTTGCTTTCTCGGGCATACTTGTCATGTCTATTTGGAGAAAACAATGACAATATTCGTTCCACCCGAAATCCAAGTGAACCCTAAGTTCCTGGAGTCTCTCAGGCCCACGATTAGCAAACATGGCACTATCCCAGTGTCTAGGGTACAGTAATAAACTTTCTGTCTCCCTTCCTACCTCTAGCATTCTCTATTCAGTTTACAAAATTATGTGGCGAAGCTTGCTCTATATATGCCACCTTTTATAGCATGGTTTGGTTGGATGTGGACGCACAATTTTCTACTATACAAAGGTCAATCATTCTCTACCATGGCCAATGACAGAGACCATGTGTCCATAATTTTTGTTTTTGTCCTGTAAAGTTATTGTATCATGGAGCTTTGGCGTTGATCAACCATAGTTATCACTACATGAGTCATACATGAGCTTATAAAGCTTAGGCTATGAGTACATCTCATTATTTGCATTGCATTCTCTATTGAGCTCATTTCAGAACAGATAGTTTACAAAATCCAAAACCCCAGCACGTATATTGGCTTGCCAATTGCGTGTACTGAACCAGAAGCATGCCAAATTATTGAACCATATGTCAACAGGTGCAGATTACATATGAGATGTTCGTGAGACATGAATCTACAACTCAACACCAACATTAACACACCAAGTGCACTGGCAAGTTGGCTACAGTTCAGTTTTAAACGAAGGACAAGGAAACATATCTTCTAAAGTTTCCTTCAAAAATTATGAAAACAATGTCCTAAGGAGGTTGATACATAATTTTGAAGTGGTTACAATCAGCTCAATTCAGCACGGCAGTACTCATATCCATCCTAAATCAAGGAATTTGGGCAAGTGCAATAGTGTATTCAGGCTAATCGGATTCTTGGTGCTGCATAGAAGACCAGAACATGCATTAGGTCATGGATTTACCACAGCCAATATAAAATAAACAGAACATAAAAATAAATAGAAACTGACACTAGAGCAAGCTATATATTATTACCTCCACCAATTGTAGCTTCAAGGAGTGATCATTCTATCGAGTACCTATACTGGGTGATATACATGATTGGAACGCCAGGAACCTGCAAAATCAACAGTATGTACACGTTAATTATCAGCGTAAGGGCATGGCTTTGGTGTCCTGGTGGGCTGGTTCTAAACTTTAAGGGAGCAAGTATACCTTTCTTATTCTCCTCTTTAAATCTCTATCACAAGTGGCGACAATGTAGCATTTGTGCTGTTACAGAAAACATGTGGTTTCAAATTATTAAACTTAAATCCATTGTTTAACATAAAAGGTAACATATGCCAAAATGATTATTGACTTTCTATCTAAGGATGAACTTTAAGGGAGCAAGTATACCTTTCTTATTCTCCTTTTAAATCTCTATCACAAGTGGCGACAATGTAGCATTTGTGCTGTTACAGTAAACATGTGGTTTCAAATTATTAAACTTAAATCCATTATTTAACATAAAAGGTAACATATGCCAAAATGATTATTGACTTTCTATCTAAGGATGAACTATGCAATCCAAAGCAATCAAAAAGGTATTACTCCCTCCGTTCCAAAATAGATGACCCAACTTACAAAGTTGGGTCATCTATTTTGGAACGGAGGGAGTACCTACGAGTAAGTTGAACGATATCTGACCATTTAGTTTTGTATGAATATGTGTGCACAAGCTTGTACTAAACCATTCTACAAATCTGATGGCACAACTCCTATCGTTAACAAAATCCAAATTTCTTTTTATTAATTAGTGGTCGGATATAGAGAATTCTGATAGCATACTTTATAGGAATCATATATTTTCGAATGGAGATAGTACATGCCATGATACGGTATATGGTCACATGACACAATATATGGTAGCAGCAGTGTCGGCGGGCGTCCTCGGGGAAGCTCTTGCGGTGGCGATCGGAGGAGGTGGTGGCGCGGTGCTTCACCGGCGATGGGGGCGGGGGGGGGGGGGGGGGGCTTGGATCGGAGGAGCGCCACTTTGGATGACGAACCCTGGCGCTTGCGGGGATGGGCGGTGGAGGCTTGAATAGCGACGGGCGTGAGACAGCCGGCAATGAGATCTGCTTGAGGGGTTGGCGCGTCCATGACTTCCACGGTGACGGGTGATGACTGGGAGGTATCCATGGCGACGCTATAGAGCCGGAGAAGGTGGTCCGGTGCGGGCGGAGGAAGATCAATGGCGGCGGAGGGAAAGGAGAGCAGGAACTGCCGCGCGGAAATGTCCCTCCCGCCAAATCTCACTAGCGATAGGGGTAACCCCGTGTTTCTAAAGGTTGAGGGGAAGAATTTGTCGCACCCCGCAAAATTTTTTTAAAGGCTGCAGTATGATACGGTATTTGTCCAGGCCACCTTTTTTGCGCAAAACAGTAAACCGGCGGTTATTTTGCAGTTCGGCACGATATAATGAGTCTGCTAGAGATGCTCTAAAGGTCTGGGGATGAGCCAAGAATCGTGCCAGAAGACAATGGAATTACGGTTGTTGAGAAAGACAAAGGAGATGTTTTTAAGTGGTTTTAGATGATCATGCATAACCTTCCAAATGAAGGATCGAGAGGTAGGTTTTGCGGTGAGGTCGTGAGAATATTGTTAAAAGAACCACTGAACCCAGGGGAGGTCTGCCGTCTGGAGTAGTTTGTATACGAATTTTATGAGGAGGTAGTTGTTTTGAAGTTGCAGGTTTTTTATGCCCAAGACACCTGTCTCTTTTGGCTGGCAGACATCTTTCCACGCAAAGATATTTTTTTTAGCAATATTCCTGCCAGAGATAAAGCATGTTTGAACGAGGAGAGGGATCATGGGTTTCAATATGTTGGTGACATGTTTGGCGAAGACTTTTGGAGGGCAGTTTTGGAGTGAGTTCAGGCGGAAGTCTTCTCGAGATCCAGCAAAAAAACAATTACGGAAGGATCATATGTGCCAGGTTAAACCGGTCAATATCAGCATGAAGCCGGCGGAAATCGTCAAAAAAGGGGATGATTGTGTGTTTAATGGAGCAACATGATCTAGTAATAACATCCCTTTGAACATCGTTGTTGAATAAAGTGCAGCCAAGTTCCCTAAAACAAAAGGCTAACTTAGCACGTACACGTACGTGTTGCTCCAGGTTTCGGATCTAGCGTTCTAAAACCAACATGCGGCCTAGAACTAAAGATAGCATGGCAATGTGGAAAAAGGAGAGAGCCAAGGAACACAACGGAGCAGCCGATGAGAGATTTACTAGACACATCTGCATCAGCTGGAGAAAGAAAAGCGCTCGTTGACCATCAAAGCATCTAGAAACTTGTCGCTACGTACCCGATGTCTCTCAAGCCCACGATTTAAGTTGCTACATTTTGTGTCCTATCCAGTGTGCTTAGGTCCAAAGCATGGCAATCAACTTCCTTATCTTTTTCTTCCTTCCACACTTCCACTTAGAAAATCTACTATATATATTAGTTTCCTCTATGCTACTCGACCTCTTATGCATGGCTTGGCTGGATGATTTTGTTAACCATATTGTCCCACTAAATGATGGCCATTAATTATCTATCATTGCCCGGGCAAGGAGCATGTGGTCCCTATTGAGGATCATTTTTCTCTTCTCGGGTGCGAGTGAAGTTCATGTGCTCAATATTTATGGAGCTTTAGTGCCGGGCAATTACAGTAATCTCCACACATATCCCCAGCTTAGGTTGCTACTTCGTATTAATTGCATCACAAACAGAATGCCCTAGACAAGCTCATTCGTGAGAATTTCAAGTGATTTAGTGGGCCAGGCAAGCATGTTGTTTTGAAGCATTCAACTCACTAATAATCAAACCAAAGAGTACACTATCTGTAGAGGTTTCACATGATGATCCAGAACCATATATCGTCTCAGCATGGTCCTCAACAAGCTCATTCAGAAGAAACTATGGTCGTCTAAAAAAACTATGGTGGATGAGATACATATGTAACCCATACTACTCTTTTCTCATAGCATCTCCAACAAGGGCGGTAGATTAACCGCGCGCCGGAAAAAACAACTTTTTGCGCGCGCGACCAAAACCGGTACTCCAGCAGACACTCTAAAATCCCGCGCGCGGCAAAGTTGGTTCAGTGGCCTGCTTATTTGGTGTGCCTGCTCCCGCACCCTGGACATGCCAATCGGGCACGTGAATCTCACCAACCGCCTGATTTGAAACCTCCAGGTGATGGTGCCTCCACCCGCGCCTTTCCCATTCACTCCAGCGACCCGTCGGCACTTCCCCCGCCAATCCCCGTGCCGCCGCCGCTTCCTCCACGTTCTCTCCTCGCCGCCACCCCTTGTGCGCCATCGCCGCTGCTGACTCCGACGAAGAGCGGCCGGTGGCCATTTGCAGCTCGCCGCCCACAAGGTGTTCGACAAAATGCTTGCAAGGTATATATTGCTAACTTTTATATTTGTAGATGAATTTGGTCCATGTTATTTCTAGTTTGAAATTAGTTTAAATTCAACTTTGTAGATGACTTCAGCCCATGATTTGATCTTCAAGAGGAGGAGGACGTCGCAATGATCCTAACTATGCACGTCAACAAAAAGCCGAAACACGGTGGTTCGGTTATTGGTCGTTAGAAATTGTGGAGGGATGGGATCTATGCCCACAATAGATTGATGAGGTACTATTTTATGGAGAATCCCATGTACCCCGAGTCCTATTTTGTGGAAAATTTACATACAAATGCAAGTCTACTAATCTAATATCCATGAAGTTAAAACGTAAATAGTCCTAAAAAGTTCTTAGAAACAACTAATGTGCACTCCCATGTTGCTTCAATTGCTCACTCGATGCCACAATATAATCCTAGAATCCAAGCAAGACATACGAAATCATGAATTCATTTGCACAAGTGTGGTGTGCGATAACAATTTTATATTTTGCTCAGTTGGTAGTGCAAGCCTCTGGGGAATGATCTACAAAAACTAAGTGGATACTAAATTTGAGTGTCATCTATATTTTTGTACTGTATGTACACATAAAATTCAAACATGGGGAATTGCAGATGTGGCGTGCATGCATGCGGTCCTTGCGGCTTCCTCTGCCGGTGCCCGGAGCAGAGAGAGTAGTCGATCAGGGATCAGGTCGGCAGGTGACAGTGGAGCCGTGAGGGAGGAGTTGTGCATCCATCAGAGGAAGATGTGTCCAACGGCGCCAGTGGCGTAAAGGTGGAGGAGGCATGGGTTCATGGAGGAGTTGTTTTTCCACCGGCGGTATGGAGCAGTGGGTCCAGCAGCTTTTGCGTCTGGGTTCCCTGACCGTCTTGACCAGACAGATCAGTGAGGTCACTTGTTGATGACGTCCATGTCCCTCTCACCATATTGGTAACCTTGGTGGGCAGAACGGCCATGTGCATCTTGGGGTTACAATAGGTCATACATGGTCGAGCTCACCATTGCACCAGATAACACATAATGCCGAACAACGGTGCCCAGGGAGAAGATTTCAAATCACACAACCCCCGTTCCCAAGGTCTCTCAATCCCATCAGTTGTTTTTGCCCCGATCCAAAGGCCAGGGTAGAACCATGGCAATTAACTTGTTCCGGCACTCTTCCTTCTCTTTTTCACTTCCCAAACATTATAGGTGGTAGTATTATGTTTGCTCTATGCTACTACGTCCACCTTTTATAACATTGCTTGGCTATGCGCATATGTAGGCCCTTCCACGCTTTCTTTTATTTTGTATATGCAATACAATAATGTGCTACTACTAAATAATGGCTACAGTGAGTCAGGGAGCATGTGGCCTTGTCTACGAGACGAACATTCATCACTGCTTATGGTTTATTGCTTGTGTTTATGAAGCTTCAATGGCAGAAATGATATACACAGGGACCGAGCGCAACACGGGGGGAGGGCAGCGCCGGGTCGGCAGGAGCGGGGAGCGGCTGGCCGGATATGGGCAACCCTCGGATCTAGTGACCGGCGTGGAAGGACATGATGTCATGCCGCCTAGAGGAGGCAAAATTCACTATTTTGACCCTTTTGGCAATGTTTAGCAAGATCTGACACCATTTGTGAAAAAAAAATCGGATCTGATCCTTTTCCTACCGCCACCCGATCTGACGGTAGGCTAGAATAGGCTACCTCTATAGGCTCGGGTAGTCGGGGTTGGGTCAACATAGACGGCGCCGCCCGCCAGGCTGAAGTGGATAAGTGTCTATCGCCATAGACAACGGCGGTAGGGTGTCGAGCAGGCTTTTCTCCCGTGTGGCTGTGGGTGGGCCCCACCCACCCCACCAGCCTGTTCTTCATCCTCTCTTCATCACGAACAGAGGCCGGGCGGCGCCTCTCTCCTCCTCCCGACCCCCTCCATCGATCTCCCACTCCCCTCCACCATTTTTGCGGATCTTTAGGGCAAATCGAAGAGGCCGGTAAGCTCCTCCAATCCCTCTGTCACGGGATATCCGCGGGCACCTATGGGACCGGGTGGCCCCTTGCTGGTTCGGCAGGGGGGCGTCGCGTTGCACAAAGAGCATAACGGCGTACGACAGCACGACAGAGAGCACACAAACAATTTACCCAGGTTTGGGCCGCCGTGAGGCGTAAGACCCTACTAGCTCCTGCTTTGGTGGATTGATGGTGGAATGAACGTGGTGATGCGTAGTACACTTTCCCGACAGGGTTGGCCTCGGGGCCGCAATGACTACGCGCATGTGGTGGCTTGGGTTCATCAGCTTTCCAACCTTCTAACCCCTCCTACGGGTGCCATGGGCCTCCTTTTATAGATTAGAGGGGTCACCACAATGGAAAAGTAGTCATTATCCACTGATATGATAGCGAACAGTGCTATCATACCTAACTCTGCGGGCGAAGAGGGTGCATTAAATGTGCCGCTTGGTGTCACATCACTGGTCACCCGGCAAGGCTTGCCGGGCCATCTTGCTAGCTTCGCGCGTGTTTCCTTGACACATTGCAGGACGGGTGTCACCTGCAGGCTTCTTCTGTAGGAAATGGCTGACATGTGGCGAACGGCTGCTACTTAATCATCTTGCGGCTTGACACCGCATTGATTGACGATGTGGGTCGCGCTTAAGTGGTTGGTGGGGTGGTTCTGCCCCCGCGAGCCCCGGCAGACCTTGCCGGGGTGCCTCGGTTGCCTGCTCCTTGCGGTGGCCTTGCCCCTTGCCGGGCTCACCTGCCCAGGAAGGGAGGCCCTTTCTCTTGCTGATATCTTGCTCTTCTGGCTCGATCTTGGTCTTTTCAGACTGCATGTTGGTTCCTCAAATCTCTTGATCCTTCAATCTCTAACTTGGGTTGGTGCTTCAATCTTGATCTCGTGCCTATGCACATTCTGGGCAACAGACCCAGGGTTTGTTGCACCGACACCCTCCAATCACTTTTCACAATGATTTTGTATTTTTGAAGCTATTTTCGGCACTAGGTGCAATATGGGTTTTCAAGTAATTTTTTTGTTGAGGATTTATTTGTTTAGTATGAGATGATTTTGTAGTAGACTTATGTGAGGACGAGTGCATTGCAAAATAGGTTTTAGTAGTAGATCTTATGTAAGGATATGTGTTCTAAATTTTGTTCAATGCAATGTATAAATATCAATTGTATGACGATTTTTTCCATATGGTGAATGCAAAATTGTATTGATGATGGAAAACGCATTGCATGATTGTGAGTATGAATGCATTGCAAAATTGCAAGTTGGTGGGTTCAAAAGATGTAAATTTGTGTATTTCCTACATAATACATATTACTTGGTTGTTATTTTCCCAATATTTGCAATTTGTAATTGATGATGTATGGATATAATTTCTTTCCGTGTAGTGGCCTATAGTTTCTTTCTATTCATATCTATAGATGATGTTGTCTAATAATTTAAAAAATATAAATTATTTTAGGATGGCCGGGGATGAGGACAATGGGCGTTTGTATACAAGGCTTGACCTTGCTTTCGACAAGGATCATCGTGCCCGTGCTATCGAGCATAGAGAGGTAACAATTTTGACTGACTTGCTTTCGACATTTTCGTGTTATTGTTTTTTTATGAAGGAAGCTTTAGACATATTTGTTTAATTTTGACAGACACTTGGGGTAGTGCGAATGAGGAGCCACACGTTGGCTAACCAGATGCGATACGACGTGCGCTACGAGCAAGGCCGCCCCTGAGGGGGGCGAGAGGGGCGGCCGCCCCGGGCCCCAGATCCAAGGGGATCCCATCCTAGCTATGTCCGAGGAGCTCTATTCCCAAATCCCAAGGGATGCGCAATTAGGGCACTCGAAGCTGACCTATGTCTCCGTGATGAAGAAGAAAGCAGAAACATCCATTCCTGTAATGAACTGGGCCTTGGGCTTTTCTATTTTGCGTCAAACGTGCATGCTTTAGTGGTAGTGGGCTGCTTTAAAAAGAAGTGGTAGTTGGGCGTTCCCCGCTTTCCCATCCGCGAACATCATGTCTGCAACCCACAGAGAGTCACACCTTGAGCAGTTGTTGCGCAGCGCACAGGCAGAGGTGGCCGATGCTCGGCATTTCGGGGTCATCGTTGCCATGTGCTCGAGCAACCTCGACGTTGTTGGATTTGATCTCCATTTTCTTTCAAGGTCTTTTGTCAAATTTTGGTAAATTTTCATTCAAATTTTGATATTCTTTCGTTCAGAAATTCAAATTTTTTATTGTTCCTTTCATCCGAGATTCTCCGAAAAAATTCTGAATTCCAAAATTCATCCAATCAGTTCAAGGGCGGTAAAATCTGCAAAACGAAACCCAAAATCTTTAAAAAAGCTTAAGCTTATAGAACATCATAATACTCACATTACAGAGGGATACTACTCGTAGCAAGCCCATCTTAAAAAAACAATGATGATGATTGGACACAAGTGCAATGGTGGATCCACAACCTGAACTTAGTCGGGGCAGACATTTTAGGTCTGGAAAATTTTACATAGCAAGTCTAGTATACTAAAATCCATGAAATTCAATTACCCAAAACGTAAATAAGCATAAAAAGTACTTAGAAAATGCTAAGGTGGACTCTTGTTGCTTCAATTGCTCACTTGATGCCACAATGTAATCCTACAATTCCAAGCAAGACATACAAAATTATGAATGCATTTGCACAAGTGTGAGGTGCGATAACAATTGTATATTTTCCTAAGCTGGTAGTGCAAGCCTCGTGGAATGATCTACAAAAAGAAAGCGCATACTAAATTTGAGTGCCCTATATATTTTTGTATTGTATGTATACATGAAATTCAATCATTGGGAATTGCAGCTGTGGTGGTGGTCATTGCAGCTGTGGCATGCATGCTTGCGGTCCATGCACTACGGCACGTCCACCTCTTCCTGCAATCTCTTCAGATCAAGGTGACTCGGCAACTAACTTTCTCTATCGTCAATTCGTCATGATCATCCCCAATGAAAAGTTCCTAAATAAGCCACAAGTACATCAATCTCTAGCTTAGATCAGTTATTTAGTAAGTAACCTTACCGAAGGTTGAACAGTTGTTCTGAAGCTGCAGGTTTTTTTATGTCCAGGCCATCAGACTCTTTGGGCTGGCAGACATCTTTCCACGCAGGACAAAATTTCCAGCAATAAAGCCTGTTTGATCACCATGAACGAGGAGAGGGATCATGGGTTTCAATATGTTGGTGATAAGTTTGGCGAAGGCTTTTGGAGGACAGTTTTGGAGTGAGTTCAGGCGGAAGTCATCCGGAGATCCGGCAAAAAAACAATTGCGGAAGGATCATATGTGCCAGCTTAAACCGGTCAACATTAGCATGAAGCCGGTGGAAATCATCGAAAAAGGGGATGGTTGTGTGTTTAATGGAGCCACATGATCTAGTAATAACATCCCTTTGAACATCGTTGTTGAATAAAGTGCAGCCAAGTTCTGTAAAACAAAAGGCTAACTTAGCACGTACACGTACGTGTTGCTCCAGGTTTCGGATCTAGCGTTCTAAAACCAACATGCGGCCTAGAACTAAAGATAGCATGGCAATGTGGAAAAAGGAGAGAGCCAAGGAACAAAATGGAGCAGCCGATGAGAGATTTACTAGACACATCTGCATCAGCTGGAGAAAGAAAAGCGCTCGTTGACCATCAAAGCATCTAGAAACTTGTCGCTACGTACCCGATGTCTCTCAAGCCCACGATTTAAGTTGCTCACATTTTGTGTCCTATCCAGTGTGCTTAGGTCCAAAGCATGGCAATCAACTTCCTTATCTTTTTCTTCCTTCCACACTTCCACTTAGAAAATCTACTATATATATTAGTTTCCTCTATGCTACTCGACCTCTTATGCATGGCTTGGCTGGATGATTTTGTTAACCATATTGTCCCACTAAATGATGGCCATTAATTATCTATCATTGCCCGGGCAAGGAGCATGTGGTCCCTATTGAGGATCATTTTTCTCTTCTCGGGTGCGAGTGAAGTTCATGTGCTCAATATTTATGGAGCTTTAGTGCCGGGCAATTACAGTAATCTCCACACATATCCCCAGCTTAGGTTGCTACTTCGTATTAATTGCATCACAAACAGAATGCCCTAGACAAGCTCATTCGTGAGAATTTCAAGTGATTTAGTGGGCCAGGCAAGCATGTTGTTTTGAAGCATTCAACTCACTAATAATCAAACCAAAGAGTACACTATCTGTAGAGGTTTCACACGACTAGTATAAGAACTTATATATAGAACGGTTTAAACCGAGGAGATGCCCTATCACATATTGTGAGGAATGAAATTATATGAACAATTTACCTTGTAATGGTTGTCATCTAACTCGGTAGGAAAGAGAGCTAAACATGCATGGTGTTTGGAGGGCCTATTTGTGCTATTTTTAAATATTGTTACCAACGTGAGACTGAATTAAGATGAAGCTAGCTACTATACAGATTGGGCATATAAGCCTAGTAGATGTGTTTTTAGGAGTGTAATGTGTTTACAACAATGTATCAATCTAGTTATAGGAGGAAACACAAGTGAAAATAGCACAATAGCTAAATCACACCATTGGGAAACCCTGGATGTACTTGCAGATGTCATCAGGGATGTAACCAACAACACAGTAACTCATACATCGCCTTGAAAATTATTCTGCAGCACCAAATATAAGCTTTGCAACTCCAGTTTTATTTATAACGAATTCCTGGTATCAGTAAAACTGTTGTAGTTTCTTTTCTGGACCATGCACAAGGGTTTTAAAATGCAGATTATTTTCATGTTAATCCCAGATGAATATCAAAGTCATTCCTATTTATATGAAGTGTTGAGCTAATCATTTTATCTCTGTGAGTTGTTTCCGCTTAAATTTAGAAGCATCTGAATGTACAACGACAGAAATAAAACAATTAAGTGCAACCAAAAGCTACAGAGGCATTCTCTGAAATCAGTTTGCTTCCTCAAGACTAAACAGTCAAATAAGAGGGAGATGGGAAAAATCCAGTGATAATTATAGTAGGTATTTTATGAAAACCAATCTGTGTGCTCTATATTGAACACTGAAATGAAGTGTTAATTTTGAACTTTGTATTTCAATTGAAATTGAAAGAAGGACAAAAAGAATCATCAAGTTCTATTTAGCCTGTATCTGCATGATCCATTGAAGAAGCCAATTAACAGTATAGGAACCACTCACTTAAGAACAGGATGAGACCAACAAAGTGAAAAAAATCTGACACACTCTATTTGGATAGGCAGTCAAGAAGAAGACCTAACAAAGTAGCAAACCTTGTCAGGAAATTCACAACAGCGACCGAGAGGCGCGGCGATCGCTGGAAGGTCGCGGTGATCACTTGTCAACTGATATGGAGCTGAGAGGCAGCTGTAAGAGCAGGGCTTTCTTTCCTAAAGAAAACAATGCATTCAAAAAATGTATCCTACAAAATGTCCGAAGTCCGAATAAGAAAATTGCAGGAGGAAAAACATGCTTGACTTACATTAGTACATCGAGAAACCATGAACCAAATATAGGATATCCTTTTTACAGAAATAAATCAGAGACAAAACATATATGCCAAAGGAAGCAGTATATTTATCAATTTTCCCCAAAGATGTAGCCAGATAATCAACATAGCCCCGAGTAAACTTTTAAGTATATTCCCTCCTATAATAATGACTGGAATTTCATGCTTACAACCATCAAATGGTAATAAGCTTTCCAAAGTATTTCTCAACCTTGGTAAAAAGAGATAACCAAACTGCTGCAACAATATACAGGATCGAGTACTTCCAGGTCAATGATGCGCAAGCACCAAGGAGTAAAATTACACAATCACACATTGGCAAACAGTTTAGTTGGGCTTATAGACAAGCATTATATACTTCCCCATCTGCAGCTAGGATCATTTTATTTGATGCTAAGTTTGACGCAAAGAGTGGATACCAAACATTCAAAAGTGGGATGCAAGCCATTTACCTTCTTGTTATCCCAATTCCATGGATAAGTGAATTAATTGCAGCTGCTGACGCTCCCGGTCACCTCAGTCCCGCCAGTGCTAACAAACGAGGGATCTATCAAAGGAAAACCTGCAACATCAGTAATCTGAATATTCAAGTAGAAAAACCGCAAATGCAAAGGAGTTTAGACTTACCTACCAACACCATGGTCTAGATACCCGATTAAGCTATGTAGTATAGAAAGCGTCGAAATAAATGTCACAAACAATTGGTTCTTTCTCAATAGACAACAAGAAGAACATAGTGTAGAAATAAATCTTGCTTCTCTAGAGCTTTAATTAAGCTATGAAGGACGTAATGTCGAAATGATAAATGCTGAAAAAGGAAATCATGGCCGTCCATGTGTATATGTGACTGAGGTTAATGCCAAGCAAAATACTGAAGCTTCTATGCACATAGCAACATTAAAATCTGGAACTATTTCTTGGTATAGACCAGACACCAGACCTACGGAATCTATGACAAAGCATGATACAATCTATTTCTGCACATGCAAATGAACACCATAATGAGAAGGTCAAATTTATAATCATCCATTGGTTGACAAAGTATATCGCAACCTCTAGATCAGACGGACACCATGCGAATGTGACAACAAATCACTGAATCTAAGCTTGTAGAAACAGTCACACATAGATTGCAGGGGTGAAAGAAGTACCTCTGAAGATTTTGAACATGATGCTCGACAGTCTCTGCCAGTCCACGACAGGGCCTCCCTCAGCAGCTCTGCAGGCGTAGTTTCATTCTGTGAAAGATGGCATTTTCCTATAAGGTTTTAGAATCCATAGTTCCATACCAATACAGATAAATCATGACTGTAAAATATTGCCACAGTTGCTGAGAGCATCGCGTAATGCATCCTCTGTAAGGTACCAAACAACACAGATATCTCTTCTTAATCATATATGCTCAGTACTATCAAAATCCTCAAAACATCAGACCACTAAATGGAACTGAAAAAAAACCTGAGCAATCACACTCTCATGCAAACCCATTGAGAGAGGATTTCTATATCTTCAGCCAAAGCACAATTTTTGTTGCTTAGGTGCTATTTCAAACAAATAATATTTAGAATTTCTAGCCCACTCATTAGGATCAGGCTATATTGTCAGCATTAATTTAGTGGTATAACTTGAATATGAGTACGAAAGTCAGATACTGCAGATATACATCATAATTTTAATTTTCCATCAATCCCAATGGTTACTGTTGATCTCTTTGTAGCTTCATATAAACAGGTGTTAACACGTCCATTTTAAGAATGAGTCCAAAAAGTCATGTACTCACCTCCATCCCATTTATGAAGATGGTCATGTCAGCCAGACCGGTGAGCAAGGGATGTGGCACTGTCCTGCTCGTCGAGGGCACCCTTCCACAACCACTCACAGCCAGGTCCATTATCCAAGGAAACTCCGGCTGCCATGCCACGACTTATGTCTAAACCCAACCAGCTATGAAAAGATCATGAAAAAGATTGAGGTGCAGAATGTTGTCAAGCATCTTGCGTACCTGAGCGAAGGGCCTTCCCGTGGGTGTAAAATACCACAACCAGCCACACCATGTCTGATGCTAGAGGCGGCGCCATCGTTGGATAAACCTGTGTCACGGCATAACCAAAAAACACCTCAAAAGTAACCACATAATAGATGAAAGGAATAACAAACGATAATTTAGAAGATCAGTAATAGCAAATAACAACTTGTAAAATCCACACCACCCTCTTGGGCAATTTTACAAACACCTTGTCTCCATGGATTGATCACCTATAAATTCAACTCAGAGTATGGGCAGAAGTTCCCGTGGGAGCTTTTCTTCAGTAGGCCCTCTTCAGTGGTGCCTCCACCCGCGCCTTTCCAATTCACTCCAGCGACCCGTCGGCACTTCCCCCGCCAATCCCCGCGCCGCCGCTGCTTCCTCCACGTTCTCTCCTCGCCGCCGCCCCTTGAGCGCCATCGCCGCCGCTGACTCCGACGAAGAGCGGCCGGTGGCCATTTGCAGCTCGCCGCCCACAAGGTGTTCGACAAAATGCTTGCAAGGTATATATTGCTAACTTTTATATTTGTAGATGAATTTGGTCCAGGTTGTTTCTAGTTTGAAATTAGTTTAAAATCAACTTTGTAGATGAGTTCATCCCATGATTTGATCTTCAAGAGGAGGAGGATATCGCAATGATCCTAGCTATGCACGTCAACAAAAAGCCGAAACACGGTGGTTCGGTTATCGGTCGTCAGAAATTGTGGAGGGATGGGATCTATGCCCACAACAGATTGATGGGGTACTATTTTGTGGAAAATCACATATACCCCGAGTCCTATTTTGTGGAAAATTTACATACAAATGCAAGTCTACTAAACTAAAATCCATGAAATTAAAACGTAAATAGTCATAAAAAGTTCTTAGAAACAACTAATGTGCACTCTCATGTTGCTTCAATTGCTCACTCGATGCCACAATATAATCCTAGAAACCAAGCAAGACATACAAAATCATGAATTCATTTCCAGAAGTTTGGTGTGCGATAACAATTTTATATTTTGCTCAGTTGGTAGTGCAAGCCTCTGGGGAATGATCTACAAAAACAAAGTGGATACCAAATTAGAGTGCCATCTATATTTTTGTACTGTATCTACACATAAAATTTAAACATGGCGAATTGCAGATGTGGCGTATGCATGCATGCGGTCCTTGTGGATCGTTGCGGCACAGGCGCCATCTCGTGCCACCGCTGCGAAGATGTTGCAGCTTCCTCTACCGGTGCCCGGAGCAGAGAGAGTAGTCGAGCAGGGACCAGGGATCAGGTCGACAGGTGACAGTGGAGCCGTGAGGGAGGAGTTGTGCATCCATCAGAGGAAGATGTGTCCAACGGCGGCAGTGGCGCAAAGGTGGAGAAGGCATGGGTTCGTGGAGGAGTTGTTTTTCCAACGACGACATGGAGCAGTGCGTCCAGCGGCTTCTGTGTCTGGGTTCCCTGACCGTCTTGACCACACAGATCAGTGAGGTCACTTGTTGATGACGTCCATGTCCCTCTCACCATATTTCTAATCTTGGTGGGCAGAATGACCATATGCATCCTGGGGTTACAGTAGGTCATACATGGTCGAGCTCACCATTGCACAAGACAACACATAATGCCGAACGACGGTGCCCAGGGAGAAGATTTCAAATCACACAACCCCCGTTCCCAAGGTCTCTCAAATCCCACCGGTTGTTTTTGCCCCCATCCAAAGGCCAGGGTAGAACCTTGGCAGTTAACTTGTTCCGGCTCTCTTCCTTCTCTTTTCACTTTGCAAACATTATAGCTGGTAGTATTATGTTTGCCCTATGCTACTACGTCCACCTTTTATAACATTGCTTGGCTATGTGCATATGTAGGCCCTTCCACGCTTTCTTTTATTTTTTTATGCAATACAATAATGTACTACTACTAAATAGTGGCTACCGTGAGTCACGGAGCATGTGGTCTTGTCTAGGAGACGAACATTCATCACTCCATATGCTTTATTGCTCGTCTTTATGAAGCTTCAATGGTGGGCAATGATATACACAAGGACCGAGCGCAACACGGAGGGAGGGCGGTGCCGGGTCGGAGAGAGCGGGGAGCGGCTGGCCGGATATGCGCAACCCTCGGATCTAGTGACCAGCGTGGAAGGACGTGATGTTGAACCGGCTAGAGGAGGCAAAATTCACTATTTTGACACTTTTGGCAACATTTAGCACGATCTAACTTCATTTGTGAAAAAATTCGGATCTGGCCCTTTTCCAACCGCCACCCGATCTGGCGGTAGGCTAGAACGGGCTACCGCCAGAGGCTCAGGCGGTAGGGGTTGGGTCAACGAAGACGGCGCCGCCTGCCAGGCTGAAGAAGATAAGTGTCTATCACCATAGACAGCGGCGGTAGGATGTGGTGCCCTACCACAACCATCTGTGACGGTAGGGTGTCGAATAGGCTTTTCTCCTGTGTGCCTATCGGGGGGGGGGGGGGGGGGGGCACCCACCCCACAAGCATGTTCTTCCTCCTCTACTCATCGTGAACAGAGGCCGGGTGGCGCCTCTCTCCTCCACCCGACTCCCTCCATCGACCCCCCCTCTCCCCTCCACCATTTCACGGATCTTTAGGGAAAATCGAAGAGGCCGGTAAGCTCCTCCAATCCCTCCAAATACTTTTCACAATGATTTTGTATTTTTGAAGCTATTTTTGGCACTAGGTGCAACCTGGGTTTTCAAGTAAATTTTTTTTGTGGAGGATTTAGTTGTTTAGTATGAGATGATTTAGTAGTAGAGTTATGTAAGGACGAGTGCGTTGCAAAATAGGTTTTCGTAGTAGAGGGTATGTAAGGATATGTCTTCTAAATTTTGTTCAATGTAATTTATAAATATCAATTGTATCATGATTTTTTCCATATGGTGAATGCAAAATTGTATTGATGATGGAAAATGCATTGCAAGATTGTGAGTATGAATGCATTGCAAAATTGCAAGTTGGTGGGTTCATATGATGTAAATTTGTGTATTTCCTACATAATTCATATTACTTGGTTGTTATTTTCCCAATGTTTGCCATTTGTAATTGATGATGTATGGATATAATTTCTTTCCGTATAGTGGCCTATAGTTTCTTTCTATTCATATCTATAGATGATGTTGTCTAATAATTTAAAAAATATATAAATTATGTTAGGATGGCCGGGGATGAGGACAATGGGCATTTGTATATGGGGCTTGACCTTGCTTTCGACAAGGATCATCGTGCCCGTGCTATCGAGCGTACAGAGGTAACAATTTTGACAGACTTGCTTTTGACATTTTTGTGTTATTGTTTTTTATGAAGGAAGCTTCTGACATATTTGTTCAATTTTTATAGACACTTGGGGTAGTGTGAATGAGGAGCCACACATTGGCTAATCATATGTGATATGACGTGCGCTACGAGCAAGGCCAGCCCTGAAGGGGGGGGGGGGGCAAGAGGGGCGGCCGCCCCGGGCCCAGATCCAAGATGGCCCCATCCTAGCTATGTTTGAGGAGCTCTATTCCCAAATCCCAACGGAGGCGCCATTAGAGCACTCGAAGCTGTTTTATGTCTCCGTGAGGAAGAAGAAAGCTGAAACGTCCATTCCTGTAATGAACTGGGTCTTGGGCTTTTCTCTTTTGCGTCAAACGTGCATGCTTTAGTGGTAGTGGGTTGTTTTAAAAAAAAGTGGTAGTTGGGCCTTCCCCTCTTTCCCATCCGGGAACATCATGTATGCAACCCATAGACGTCACAAACCCATAGACGTCACAACTTGAGCAGTTGTTACGCAACGCATAGGCAGAGGTGGCCGATGCTCGGGATTTCGGGGTCATCGTTGCCATGTGCTCGAGCAACCTCGATGTTGTTGGATTTGATCTCCATTTCAAGGTCTTTTGTCAAGGTAAAATTTCGTTCCAATTTCAATATTTTTTCATTCATAAATTCAAAAAAATTATTGTTCTTTTCATCCGAGATTCTCCGAAAAAAGTTCGAATTCCAAAATTCATCCAGTCTGTTCAAGGGCGGTAAAATCTGCAAAACCAAACCCAAAATCTTTAAAAAGCTTAAGCTTATAGAACATCATAATACTCACACTACAGAAGGATACAAATTTGTAGCAAGCCCATCTTGAAGAAACAAATGATGAAGTCGACACAAATGCAATGGTGGATCCACAACCTGAAGTTAGTCATGGCAGACATTTTAGGTCTGGAAAAATTTACGTAGCAAATCTAGTATACTAAAATCCATGAAATTCGACTACCCAAAACGTAAATAAGCATAAAAAGTTCATAGAAAATGCTAAGGTGGACTCTTGTTGCTTCAATTGCTCATTTGATGCCACAATATAATCATGCAATTCCAAGCAAGACATACAAAATTATTAATGCATTTGCACAAGTGTGAGGTGCAATAACAATTGTATATTTTGCTAAGCTGGTAGTGCAAGCCTCGTGGAATGATCTACAAAAAGAAAGTGCATACTAAATTTGAGTGCCCTATATATTTTTGTATTGTATGCACACATGAAATTCGATCATGGGGAATTGCAGCTATGGTGGTGGTCATTGCAGCTGTGGCGTGCATGCTTGCGGTCCTTGCAGATCGTGGCAGTGTAGGTGTGCCGCTTCCTCGGCGGGCGCCCAGAGCAGAGAGCAGTCAAGAAGGGATCAGGTCGACAGGTGACAGTGGAGCTGTGGGGGAGAACCGACGGAGTAGTGCGTCCTTTAGAGGAAGATGCGTCCAATGGCTTCAGGGGCATAAATGAGGAGGCACCAGTTCATTGAGGACTAGTTTTTCTACCGGCGGCATGGTGCATTGCATCCAGCGGCATCGGAGTCTGGGCTCCCAGATGGTCTTGACCACTCAGATTAGGGAGGTCACTTGCTGATGACGTCCATGTCCCTCTCATCATATTTGTAACCATGGTGGGCAGAACGACCATTTGACATCTGGCGCTAGGGTAGATCATACATGGTCGAGCTCAACATTGCAAGAGGCAACACATTATTTTTTTAGAATGAAGACGCACGATGCGTCCGGCTTTAAATTAATAAAGCCCACCACAGGCAGCATCCAACATGAAAAAAACAGAAAGTTCAACAGAAATTAAAAGGGGTCAAAGCCCATAGTTCGGAACATGCAACCGGCCTCGGCCTGATAGAAAAGATAGCAACTAAAGGAACGAGGTAGCCAGTCCAAAAACCGCCACGAGCGGGGATTAGTGTCGGGCTTCAATCTGAATCATGCGAATCCGCTCCATGGCCTCCATCATCCGGTCTGCATCACGCCGTTTTCCCAACGGTGTCCATGTCTGGAGAAACAAGTGGCATTTGAAAATAATATCAACAGGGTGAGCAGGGACCTTGTGTTCGATAGTCATCTTATTACGGGTGGTCCACAGTGACCAGCATAGCGCCCCTACGCATCGCCACAACACGCGCCCGAAGCTACCTCTATGAGCGAGAAGTATCCCACGTAGGTCCGAAGCCGTTTGGGGATTCCAGTTTTGCGCAAAAGCCTCACGGACGGCACTCCAAGCAAACCGTGCTAGGTGACATTCAAAGAAGATGTGGTTCGCATCTTTGTGCGCTCCACATAGCGCACAAGACCCATCCGAAGGGCCGTGTCTAATGGCAATGTTGTTAGACGAAGGTAGGCGGTCACGAAATAATTGCCAAAGAAACACTTTGATCTTTAGAGGAATAGACGCTTTCCATAGCCCCCTAGCTATGTCAAGGGTCGGTCCCTCAGTAAGCTTGTTGTAAAGCGATGGGACCGTGAACTTGCCGGATCTCGAGAGGGACCAGGAGACCGTGTCAGCCTCAGGGCAGAGAGAGACACCCTGCAAGGCAGTTAGGAGCCCATCCCAACTTGACCGTTCATGGGCGAGGAGTGGTCTTTTGAAAGCTATGGCAGGAGGGTTAGTTCTAAGCGCGTCGGTCACCAGGATTTCAACGTCCGTAGCTAGTTGGTAGATGTCAAAGTGACTTCGCCATAAAGGTTCTGCCCCAAGCCAATGGTCGAGCCAGAATCTCATGGAGTTCCCATTCTTAACGCAGAACTTGGCCCCAAGCATGAAGGCCGGCTTAACCGCCTGAATCCCATTCCAGAAAGGCGATCCCTTCACCTTGGAGGTGAGAAAGTTCCCATCGGGGAAGTATTTGGCTCAAAGAATATCAGCCCAAAGCCCTTGTTCGTTCTGGGAGATTTTACATATCCACTTGACAAGGAGAGCTACATTCATGAGTTTGGAGTTGAGGATCCCAAGGCCACTGAATTTCTTGGGGCGGCAAAGCGCCGCCCTCTTGATCAGGTGGTATTTCTTTTTTGTCCCAGTCCCTTCCCAAAAGAACTTAGATCTAGGGGTGTCAAGCTTGGCGTGAACTCCATCAGCCAGCAGGAACATGCCCATGGTAAACAAGGGCAGGGAGGACAGACTAGAGTTCGTCAGGATCAGCCTAGCCGCGGACGAAAGGAATCTGCCGCGCCAGGGGCTGACCCGGTTCGCCACCTTGCCGTATAGTGGTTCCCATTCGGGAGTCGAAATGTGTTTGTCCGAAATGGGAAGGCCTAGGTACTTAATTGGGAAACTCCCTAGTTTGCAATTAAGTAGGTTAGCAATGCGGGAGGCGCTGGGATTGTCCATCCCAATGGCCATCACCTCGCTCTTTAGAAAATTTATCTTCAAGCCGGAGATGATCTCGAAAGCGAGGAGGATGAGCTTAATCGAGGCTATGCTATGATCATCGGGCTCGAAGAGCAGCAGAGTGTCGTCCGCATATTGTAAGTGGGTGATCCCTCCAGGGCAAAGGTGAGGCACCACACCTCGAATATGGCCTGCGTTCTTGGCCTTTGTTCACCATGGCCGAGAGAGCATCAGCAACAAAGTTGAAAATCAATGGCGAGGAGGGATCTCCTTGTCTGAGACCTCGTTTGTTGCGGAAGAAGTTCCCCACTTCTCCGTTGATTGCAATCGCAGTCTGTCCCCCCGAGACAAGTTGCATAATGCGATGAATGAAACCCGACTCGAATCCCTTCCGAGTCAGCACCTCGCGAATGAACTCCCAGTTCACTCGGTCGTAGGCTTTCTTGAAATCGAGCTTGAAGAGCACGGCCGGCTGACGCGTGCGCTTAAGCTCGTGAACGATCTCTTGCAAAACTACCGGACCTTCTAGGATGTTACGGCCTTTGAGGAAACCCGACTGGCTATGGTCAATCACACGTTGTGCAACCGGGGCAAGTCTCGTAGTGTAAGCTTTGGATCATAATTTGAAAGGCACGTTAATAAGGGTGATGGGGCGGTATTGCTTGATCGAGTCCGCCCCCTTGACGTTAGGGATGAGGCTAATGACACTGAAGTTGAGGCGCGATATGTCTATTGTGCCTAGCGCAAACCCATTGATAATATCATAGAAAATGTCCTTGAGCGCCGGCCAAAACCGCCGGAAGAAAGACACAGGCCAGCCGTCCGGCCCTGGCGCAGTATCGGTCTTCATCGAGCCAAGCGCCTCATCGATCTCCCCCGTGGAGAAGGATAGGGCCAGACCATCGTTCTCGGCTTGCGACATGATGTCTACTACACAACCTTCTTCTTGTAGACGTTGTTGGGCCTCCAAGTGCAGAGGTTTGTAGGACAGTAGCAAATTTCCCTCAAGTGGATGACCTAAGGTTTATCAATCCGTAGGAGGCGTAGGATGAAGATGCTCTCTCTCGAGCAACCCTGCAACCAAATAACAAAGAGTCTCTTGTGTCCCCAACACACCCAATACAATGGTAAATTGTATAGGTGCACTAGTTCGGCGAAGAGATGGTGATACAAGTGGTATATGGATGGTAGATAAAGGTATTTGTAATCTGAAATTATAAAAACAGCAAGGTAAGTAATGATAAAAGTGAGCACAAACGGTATTGCAATGCTAGGAAACAAGGCCTAGGGTTCATACTTTCACTAGTGTAAGTCCTCTCAACAATACTAACATAATTGGATCACATAACTATCCCTCAACATGCAACAAAGAGTCAGTCCAAAGTCACTAATAGCGGAGAACGAACGAAGAGATTATGGTAGGGTACGAAACCACCTCAAAGTTATTCTTTCCAATCAATCCGTTGGGCTATTCCTATAAGTGTCACAAACAGCCCTAGAGTTCGTACTAGAATAACACCTTAAGACACAAATCAACCAAAACCCTAATGTCACCTAGATACTCCAGTGTCACCTCAAGTATCCGTGGGTATGATTATACGATATGCATCACACAATCTCAGATTCATCTATTCAACCAACACAAAGGACCTCAAAGAGTGCCCCAAAGTTTCTACCGGAGAATCACGACGAAAACGTGTGCCAACCCCTATGCATAGGTTCATGGGCGGAACCCGCATGTTGATCACCAAAACATACATCAAGTGAATCACGTGGCATCCCATTGTCACCACAGATACGCACGGCAAGACATACATCAAGTGTTCTCAAATCTTTAAAGACTCAATCCGATAAGATAACTCCAAAGGGAAAACTCAATTCATTACAAGAGAGAAGAGGGGGAGGAGAAACATAGGATCCAACTATAATAGCAAAGCTCGCGATACATCAAGATCGTACCAAATCAAGAACACGAGAGAGAGAGAGAGATCAAACACATAGCTACTGGTACATACCCTCAGCCCCGAGGGAGAACTACTCCCTAATCATCATGGAGAGCACCGGGAAGATGAAGATGGCCACCGGAGAAGGATTGCCCCTCCGGCAGGGTGCCGGAACGGGTCTAGATTGAGTTTCGGTGGCTACGGAGGCTTCTGGCGGCGGAACTCCCGATCTATTGTTGCTCTCGGATGTTTTTAGGGTATATGGAGATATATAGGCGGAAGAAGCACGTCGGTGGAGCTCCGAGGGGCCCACGAGGCAGGGGGCGCGCCCAGGGGGGGGGGCGCCCTCCACCCTCGTGACCTCCTCAGAAACTTCTTGGAGTAGGGTACAAGTCTCCTGGATCATGTTCGGTGAGAAGATCACGTTCCCGAAGGTTTCATTCCGTTTGGACTCCGTTTGATATTCTGTTTCCTCGAAATACTGAAATAGGCAAAAAACAGCAATTCTGGGCTGGGCCTCCGATTAATAGGTTAGTCCCAAAAATAATATAAAAGTGGAAAATAAAGCCCAATATAGTCCAAAACAGTAGATAAAGTAGCATGGAGCAATCAAAAATTATAGATACGTTGGAGACATATCAGGCATCCCCAAGCTTAATTCCTGCTCGTCCTCGAGTAGCTAAATGATAAAAAAAGAATTTTTGATGCGAGTGATACTTTGGCATAATTTCAATGTAAATCTTCTTAATCATGGTATGAATATCCAGATCCGAAAGGTTCAAGACAAAAGTTCATATTGACATAAAAAATGATAATACTTCAAGCATACTAATCAAACAATTATGTCATCTCAAAATAACATGGCCAAAGGAAGTTCATCCCTACAAAATCATATAGTTAGGCTATGCTTCATTTTCGTCACACAAAGATGTTCCCAACTTCTATACCCCCGATGACAAGCCAAGCAATTGTTTCATACTCAAATAATCTCAAACTTTTTCAACCTTCACGCAATACATGAGCGCGAGCCATGGACATAGCACTATGGGTGGTATAGAATTTTTTGATGGGGATTGTGTGGAGAAGACAAAAAAGGAGAAAGTGTCACATCAACGAGGCTAATCAATGAGCTATGGAGATGCCCATCAATTGATGTTAATGCAAGGAGTAGGTATTGCCATGCAACGGATGCACTAGAGCTAAGAATGCTCAACAAAAGAAAACTAGTGGGTGTGCATCCAACTTGCTTGCTCATGAAGACCTAGGGCATTTTGAGGAAGCCCATCGTTGGAATATGCAAGCCAAGTTCTATAATGAAAAATTCCCACTAGTATGAACAAGACAACTTATGAGACTCACTATATGAAAATCATGGTGCTACTTTGAAGCAAAATATATGAGACTCACTACATGAAGAACAAGGTGCTACTTTGAAGCACAATTGTGGAAAAAGAGATAGTAGCATTGCCCTTTTTATTTTCCCTTTTTTTGATTGGGCAATGCTCTAATAATGATGATCATCACACTTCTATTGATTACAACATAATGATTACAACTCGATACTAGAACAAGACATGACTCTATATGAATGCCTCCGGCGGTGTACCGGGATGGTGCAATGAATCAAGAGTGACATGTATGAAAAATAATGCATGGTGGCTTTGCCACAAATACGATGCCAACTACAAGATCATGCAATGGCAATATGACAAAAGTAAAGCATGTCATGATGATGATGATGATGGTGGAAGTTGCATGGGAATATATCTCGGAATGGCTATGGAAATGCCATGATAGGTAGGTATGGTGGCTGTTTTGAGGAAGATATAGGGAGGTTTATGTGTGAAAGAGCGTATCATATCACGGGGTTTGGATGCACCGGCGAAGTTTGCACCAACTCTCAATGTGAGAAAGGGAAATGCACGGTATCGAAGAGGCTAGCAAATGGCGGAAAGGTAAAAGTGCGTATAATCCATGGACTCAACATTAGTCAAAAGAACTCATATACTTATTGCAAAAATTTAGAAGTCATCAAAAATCAAGTACTAAGCGCATGCTCCTAGGGGGATAGATTGGTAGGAAAATACCATCGCTCGTCCCCGACCGCCACTCATAAGGATGCACAAGCCAGGTACACTTCATGTTTCAAATTTGTTACACAACTTTAACCATACGTGCATGCTACGGGACTTGCTAACTTCAACACAAGTATATCTCAAATTCACAACTACTCAACTAGCACGACTATGATATTATCACCTCCATATCTCAAAACAATTATCAAGCATCAAACTTATCTTAGTATTCAACCCACTAAAAAGAAAGTTTCACATATCTTGAATACCAAGTATATTAACATTAAGCAAATTACCATGCTATTAACGACTCTCAAAATAATATAAGTGAAGCATGAGAGATCAAGTTTCTTTAAAACAAACCACCACCGTGCTCTAAAAGATCTAAGTGAAGCACTAGAGCAAAAATTATCACGCTCAAAAAGATATAAGTGAAGCACATAGAGTAAACTATCAAGCTCAAAAGATATAAGTGAAGCACATAGAGTACTCTAACAAATTTCAATTCATACATGGCTCTCTCAAAAGGTGTGTATAGCAAGGATGATTGTGGTAGACTAACAAGCAAAGACACAAATAATACAAGACGCTCCAAGCAAAACACATATCATATGGTGAATAAAAATATAGCTCCAAGTAAATTACCGATGGGAGTGGACGAAAGAGGGGATGCCTTCCGGGGCATCCCCAAGCTTAGGATCTTGGTTGTCCTTGAATTATCTTGGGGGTGCCATGGGCATCCCCAAGCTTAGGCTCTTGCCACTCCTTATTCCATAGTCCATCGAATCTTTACCCAAACCTTGAAAACTTCACAACACAAAACTTAAAGTAGAAAACTCATGAGCTCCATTAGTATAAGAAAATAAATCACCACTTCAAGGTACTGTAATGAACTCATTCTTTATTTATATTGGTGTTAAACCTACTGTATTCCAACTTATCTATGGTTTATAAACTATTTTACTAGCCATAGATTCATCAAAATAAGTAAATAACACATGAAAAACAGAATCTGTCAAAAACAGAACAGTCTGTAGTAATCTGGATCAAACGTATACTTCTGAACTCATAAAATTCTCAAATAAATTGCTGGACCTGAGGAATTTATCTATTAATCATCTACAAAAAGAATTAACTAAATATAATTATCCAAATAAAAATTGCAGCAATTCTCGTGAGCGCTAAAGTTTCTGTTTTTACAGCATGATCAACAAGACTTTCCCCAAGTCTTCCCAAAGGTTCTACTTGGCACAAACACTAATTAAACAACTAAAAACACATCTAAACAGAGTCTAGATGAATTATTTATTACTAAAAATGAAAAAAAAGTAAGGAACAAAAATAAAGTTGGGTTGCCTCCCAACAAGCGCTATCGTTTAACGCCCCTAGCTAGGCATGATGATTTCAATGATGCTCACATAAAAGATAAGAATTGTAACATAAAGAGAGCATCATGAAGAATATGACTAGCACATTTAAGTCTAACACACTTCCTATGCATAGGGATTTTGTGAGCAAACAATTTATGGGAGCAATAATCAACTTGCATAGGAAGGTAAAACAAGCATAACTTCAAAATTTTGAGCCCATAGAGAGGAAACTTGATATTATTGCAATTCCTATAAGAATATATTCCTCCCTCATAATAATTTTCAGTAGCATCATGAATGAATTCAACAATATAACCAGCACCTAAAGCATTCTTTTCATGATCTACAAGCATAGAATTTTTATTACTCTCCACACAAGCAAAATTCTTCTCATGAATAATAGTGGGAGCAAACTCAACAAAATAACTATCATGTGATTGAAAATTAAGATCAAGATGACAAGTTTCATGGTTATCATTATTCTTTAAAGCATACGTGTCATCACAATAATCATCATATATAGTAGGCATGCTTTCATCATAATAAATTTGCTCATCAAAACTTGGGGGACAAAAAAATATCATCTTCATCAAACATAGCTTCCCCAAGCTTGTGGCTTTGCATATCATTAGCATCATAGATATTCAAGGAATTCATACTAACAACATTGCAATCATGCTCATCATTCAAATATTTAGTGCCAAACATTTTAATGCATTCTTCTTCCAACACTTTGGCACAATTTTCCTTTCCATCATACTCACGAAAGATATTAAAAAGATGAAGCGTGTGAGGTAAACTCAATTCCATTTTTTATAGTTTTCTTTTATAAACTAAACTAGTGATAAAACAAGAAACAAAAAGATCCGATTGCAAGATCTAAAGATATACCTTCAAGCACTCACCTCCCCGGAAACGGCGCCAGAAAAGAGCTTGATGTCTACTACACAATCTTCTTCTTGTAGACGTTGTTGGGCCTCCAAGTGCAGAGGTTGGTAGGACAGTAGCAAATTTCCCTCAAGTGGATGGCCTAAGGTTTATCAATCTGTAGGAGGCGTAGGATGAAGATGGTCTCTCTCGAGCAACCCTGCAACCAAATAACAAAGAGTCTCTTGTGTCCCCAACACACCCAATACAATGGTAAATTGTATAGGTGCACTAGTTCGGCGAAGAGATGGTGATACAAGTGGTATATGGATGGTAGATAAAGGTATTTGTAATCTGAAATTATAAAAACAGCAAGGTAAGTAATGATAAAAGTGAGCACAAACGGTATTGCAATGCTAGGAAACAAGGCCTAGGGTTCATACTTTCACTAGTGTAAGTCCTCTCAACAATACTAACATAATTGGATCACATAACTATCCCTCAACATGCAACAAAGAGTCAGTCCAAAGTCACTAATAGCGGAGAACGAATGAAGAGATTATGGTAGGGTACGAAACCACCTCAAAGTTATTCTTTCCAATCAATCCGTTGGGCTATTCCTATAAGTGTCACAAACAGCCCTAGAGTTCATACTAGAATAACACCTTAAGACACAAATCAACCAAAACCCTAATGTCACCTAGATACTCCAATGTCACCTCAAGTATCCGTGGGTATGATTATACGATATGCATCACACAATCTCAGATTCATCTATTCAACCAACACAAAGGACTTCAAAGAGTGCCCCAAAGTTTCTACCGGAGAATCACGACGAAAACGTGTGCCAACCCCTATGCATAGGTTCATGGGAGGAACCCGCAAGTTGATCACCAAAACATACATCAAGTGAATCACGTGGCATCCCATTGTCACCACAGATATGCACGGCAAGACATACATCAAGTGTTCTCAAATCTTTAAAGACTCAATCCAATAAGATAACTCCAAAGGGAAAAATCAATTCATTACAAGAGAGAAGAGGGGGAGGAGAAACATAGGATCCAACTATAATAGCAAAGCTCGCGATACATCAAGATCGTACCAAATCAAGAACACGAGAGAGAGACAGAGAGAGATCAAACACATAGCTACTGGTACATACCCTCAGCCCCGAGGGAGAACTACTCCCTCCTTGTCATGGAGAGCACCGGGATGATGAAGATGGCCACCGGAGAAGGATTGCCCCCTCCGGCAGGGTGCCGGAACGGGTCTAGATTGAGTTTCGGTGGCTACGGAGGCTTTTGGCGGCGGAACTCCCGATCTGTTGTTGCTCCCGGATGTTTTTAGGGTATATGGAGATATATAGGCGGAAGAAGCACGTCGGTGGAGCTCCGAGGGGCCCACGAGGCAGGGGGCACGCCTAGGGTGGGGGGGGCCCTCCACCCTCGTGACCTCCCCGGAAACTTCTTGGAGTAGGGTCTAAGTCTCCTGGATCACGTTCGGTGAGAAGATCAGGTTCCCGAAGGTTTCATTCCGTTTGGACTCCGTTTGATATTCTGTTTCCTCGAAATACTAAAATAGGCAAAAACAACAATTCTGGGCTGGGCCTCCGGTTAATAGGTTAGTCCCAAAAATAATATAAAAGTGGAAAATAAAGCCCAATATAGTCCAAAACAGTAGATAAAGTAGCATGGAGCAATCAAAAATTATAGATATGTTGGAGACGTATCACGACACACAAGATTCTTCCCCCCAGAAGTCTGCACGGAGACGCAGGGGCTTTTCTTCCGCTGTTCCCAACAGGTTAAGGAAGAAGTCGTAGATGTGCCGCGAGATTTTGGCTTGACTGACTAGTAGCCCCTGATCCGATTGCAATCTCAGAATCGAACATTTCCTCTTGCGGCCGTTGGCGAAGGCATGGAAATAGCCCGTGTTAGCATCCCCCTTGGTAATCCACTTGACGCCACCCCTCCGGCGCCAATATTCCTCCTCTTCCCTGAGGATGGCAAGCACTTGGTTTTCAAGGGCGTAACGGTTAGCCCACTCTGCTTCCGAGAAGGAACGAGAGTCGGCCTGGGCGTCAAGTGCCTTGATTTCCTCGATAAGAGCTTCCCTAGCTCGTTTAGCGTCACTACCATGGTTTGCCCCCCACCCTCGGTGGAAACCACGCAGGGTCCCGGCCGCATTCACCCAAATGTCCAGAGGACCTCTGGAGCGCCCAGCCGCAGCCCTAGCTTGTTCCCAACCCGCAAGGAGCATAGGAATGAACCCCTCTACCTCGAACCACCCTGTTTCAAAGTAGAAGCGTGGACTACACTTGATCCTATCCTCCCCAGAGGCTAGGATCAATGGGACATGATCAGAACCAATGCGTGTTTCAGCAACCAGCGTGCACATGGGAAAAAGCATCTCCCAATCAGACGTAACGAAAACACGGTCCAGGACGCTCCGAACCGGGTTGAGTTGTTTGTTAGTCCACGTGTATCTAGCCCCTGTCCTAGAAATTTCCCGAAGAGCGCAAGCTGCAATGGCATTTTTAAAAAGGGAAACCCTAGGCCAGTCAATGTTGCGGTTATTTTTGTCCGCGTCTGATCGGATAAGGTTAAAATCGCCCCCAAGGACAATGGGGATGTTAGCGGCTTTCTTGGCCCCGACCAATACTTGGATTTCACCTAGGAAATCGGCCGCACGAGAGTGATTGGCTGGCCCGTAAACACAAACGATCGCCCAGGAGGCGAGAGAGACTCTATGTTTAATGGTGACTGAAATGAAGAACGCACCCACATCCCAGGTTACAACATCACATACGTCAGAATTACAACCCAGAAGAAGACCGCCTGAATGGCCAGCGGAAGGGACCCAACCCCACACGAAACGGTGGAGAGGATCATAGGCCGCAAGATCGCGATATGTAAAATCTGCTTTGATCGTTTCTTGAAGAGCCACAACATCAATCCTCTCGCGCGCGATATACTCCCTAAGTTGCGTGCGACGACCCGAGTGCCCGCAACCTCTAATATTCCAAAAGAAGTAGCGCATCAGATGATACGGTTGCGTAGGAGAACCCCTCTGGAGGTCACCGGTTTTGCCACTCGCTTCTTAGCCTGGGCGCGGCTTGTCGTCGGCGCTGTGGCAACCTCCCTGGTTGCGGCAGCCCCCTCGGACAGGACAAGCATGGCGGGGTTACCCGAAGCCTCTGGGTTAGCAGAGACCGCCAACGCCGTGGAATCGGCCCCCCTGGCCTTGGCCGCAGCAGCGGCCTCTGCCAAAGCCGCTTGGGCCTCCTCTCGAGCACGAATAAGGGACACAAGCTCACCACGTTCCGTTCCTAAATCGAAACCGCTGTCGTCTAGGATAGAAACTAGTTGCGGATCAGTAAACGCGTTCAGAATCTTAAAGGAGGGGGGAGGGTTACCTGAAATCTCCAAGTTCTTGTCCGCCAGGCAAAGCTGAGCACTCTCCAAGGAAGACAATTCGCCCAGCGCTGCCTTGGCCCGGGCACTGGGAGCCCGCTGGGGGCCGGAGATGCCCGAGAGCGCCGAGCCTTGGTTGCCGTGCCCCGGAGCCCAGCGCAGCCTGAAGGTCCACGCACGCCGGCGCCACCGGCGAAGGAAGCGCCAAGGAGGCTTGCTTGACAGGAGGCTTCCGACCAGCCGTCTTCTTGGGGGCACGCCCAGAGCCCCCCGAACTGCAGCGGCTCGACATCGGGATGCGGATGGAATGTTCATTGAGCACCACGCCCGAGTCCGAGCCGAGCAGACTGGGGGAGGCCGGGGCGACAGCCACAGGAAGCGCCGTCGATCCCACCATATTGAAAGCCCCCACCAGAGCGCGGGACGGAGGCGGACTGCTCCCAGCTGTGTCCGAGATCGCCAGCGCCCCAGGCTCCGCGTTCTCCTTCCCCTTGTCGAGCGCGCGTTCTTTGATACCCAATTGGTTCCAGATCTCCGTGTCAATTGACGTGTCGGGCATGCTATCCTCAGGTTCATCCTCGCGGCCAGCCATGTCCACATCCATAGCGCGGTCCCCGTTCCCAGTGTTGTTCCTGCCCTGGGTCCCTGGATCTTTCTGCTGCCGCCCAGCTGACCCTTCGGTCCCCGGACCAGACGGTCCAGCACTCTTGTCGCCTGGGTGAGAGGGAGGAATGTTAGGGCCAGGCACCGCCGGCCCGTCTCCAGGGTGCTTTGGGAGTCGCTCCACCTCGACCCGTATGTCGTAGCCGTCTTGATTAAACCAAACTTGCACAAAACCATTCATCTTGTCAGGGGCTCTGCATCCAAGTTTCATCCTCACCGGTCCCACCCGGATGAGGGACAGCTCGTCCACCACGATAGGTCTGCCCAGCATCTTGAGCCCCTCCATTAGGCGATCGACCTGATGATGTTTCTTGGGGATGCCATGAAGGCGAAGCCACACCTCTGGCATGGAGAGGGGCACAATTGTCTCATGGATCGACTCACGAACCAGCACCGTAATGTCATTGATGGAGAGGAAAAGCTTGCCACTTGTCTTGGCCATATGCAGAAGATCTGCAGAGGGGAAGCTCACCGCAAAGTCATTGTCGCCAACCTGCACAATCTGCCAGTCCCAGTCTCCAGCCATCATGTGCTTCAGCTCCTGCGTGACCGTACGCAGCGAAAGCCTCCCCGGCTCTGCTGACAGTATGGCACCATTGGCAGCTTTAAGGTCGTCGCCCTCCGCCATCTCCTCTTCTTCGAACTCCATGCAGAAGAAACCTTCGCCCGGAATGGCGCTGCCCATGATCTGGAGGTGCGGCTGCTTGCCCCGTGAAGGGCAGTACGCCAAGGCATTACCCTCCTGTTTGCAGATCACACAAAGGGGGGGGGGGAAGGTGCATTTGGCCTGAAAGTGACTGGTCCGTCCGCATTTGAAGCACTCCCCACCCTCCTCTTCAACTGGAATGGGAGCGTCCGCCGAGCCCCGCGGTGCATCGGGCGCGACCATCGCAAGTGGTGTAGCCGAAGCCCGGGGCTTTTTTGCCAGCGGGTCCCCATGACCTCCGCCGCACAGGGGGTGCTCTGGTTTGCGCTCCAGCTTGCGGCGTCGCCCGCCATGCTTGCGCTTCTGCTTCTTCTCTTGCTGGCCCCACCAGGGGGGAGGAGGACCCCAATCCCCCTCACGCCCGTGGAAACCAGATCCTGTGTCATGGCCCTGGTAGCCACCGTAGCCCCGACCAGCACCGCCGTCTTGACCATGCTCAAATCCACTGCCACCGTCCGCTCACCCCGCCGCCTTGGCCCGCTGACCACGCTTTGCCTGCGCCCATAGGGCTTTCTCGCGCCGCCATTCCTCCTCGGAGAGAGGGGGCTCCATCGGGCGCTTGTCCGTGCACCGGTCGCCCATGGCCGTCACCTCGGCAAAGGACAGGGAGAGAGGTGGAGGAGGGGGAAGGGGAACAAGAGATCTGATGGGAAGACGATGGCGCCGCACCTCACTGGAACGAGCCGGAAACCCTAGCGCGGGGTCGCGGAGGCCCTTGCGTAGCCATATAAAGCGCTGGCAGGCGGGCCACCGGGCCCCTCCCGGGGCAGGCCGACCGCGTGGGCTGCCGGGCCAGGTCCATCACGAGGGGCCGAAAGCTCCCCCGCAGACGACAGGGGCCCCCACCAGAAGGCCCGACGGCCATAGGACATGGCTGGGCCAACCCAGGCCCAGAGGCCCACAGCAGGCCCAAGGGCAGGGCGGGCGGCGCCAACCCTAGCGCATCAGCCACGTCTGCCACCCGCTCCACCGCCGCCGTCAACGACGCCGACGAGGGGAGGACAGGGAGGGCAGGCCACTCCTCAGGCGTCACCGGGGCCACCGCAAACCCAAAACGACGGGGAGACAACAGGGGAATCCCTCGCGCGCCCTCAGCCGCGGCCTCATCTGGCCGCCAGCAGCGCACCGCCGTCGTCCGCGAGCCTCCACCACCCGGCGCAAAACGGCGACGCTGGTCACCCCGACCAGCTCCGCCTTGAGCCACCGCCAGCACGAAGTCACCCACCGTCGCCCCCGCCGGGGGAGGGACCAGCCGCGGTAAGGATAGCCCATCCTCCTTGTCGGATGAATCCTCCGCCAACGCCAAGAACCGACCACCGCCACCTACACGGCCAGCCCCAGGGGAGCACGCCGGAGCAGGGAGCGCCGGGGCGCCACAGGGACCCCGCCGGACCAGCACCCACGCCGATGCCGCGCCAGCACCGCCGGGGGAACGGGGTCGCCGCCCGCGTCGCCCCGAGTCGCCTCTAATGGCTCGCTTGTTTCAAAACCCATCGGTAGTCTCGATCCAAGAGGCAACACATAATGCCGAAAAAGAGTGCCCTGGGACAACATTTGAAAGCACACAACCTGTTCCCGATGTCCCTCAAACCCATCAGTTTTTTTGCCCTCATCCAAAAGCCAGGTTGGAACCAGGGCAATTAACTTGTTCTGGCTCTCTTCCATATCTTTTCCACTTCCCAAACATCATAGGTGGTAGTATTATGTTTGCTCTATGCTACTACGTCCACCTTTTATAACATGGCGGTACTAGGTGTGTAAGTAGGCCCTTCCATGCTTGTTTTTATTTTTTGTACAATACAATATAAAGTGCTACTACTAAATAATGGCTACGTGAGTCAGGAAGCATGTGGTTCTTGTCTAGCACACGAAGATCACTATTATTTTCACTCATTATGTTTTGTTGCTCGTGTTTATGAAGCTTCAATGCCGCGCAATATATGATTGACACAAGGACCGAGAACAAAGCAGAGGGAGGCAGCACTGGGTCGGCGGGAATGGGAAGCGGCTGGCCGGATCTGCGCCCCCTGGATCAAATGATAGGTGTGGGAGGACGTGGCGCCGGACCTCCTAGAGGATATCATGGAGGGAGTGGATTGTGGGAGGCGGGAGGGGCAGCCGGTGAAGTAGGGCTGGTTGGGCCTCACGAGTCCGGCAGTAGTACGACGACCAATGCAAACAGGCAATGGTGGTGCGAGGTGATCGGTGTGGCGGAGGTTCGACGATGAGAGCACATAATTGTGCTTATGCTTATAAAACGCTCGGGCCCAACCGTTGGTGATGAAGCGACCCGCCAGATACGATCATACGAGCGATTGTTCCTGTAAGGAGTAGGCCATCCTTGGCCAGTAACGCCATCCACTGATGACAGGTCAAGTTGCTACTTGTCCTTGTTCCTCTCGTCACCGGCGTTGTCATGCCCAGCATTGTTGTTTCCATGACCAGAATTGTCGTACTGGTTGTTCCCTTTGTCCCAATGGCGATTCCCATGCCATTTGGGCTCCCGCCACTACCACCACCGGAAGAGCCCTTCCCGAGGCCCCTCTGTTTCTGTCGTGCGAGCCACTCGCTCTCGGTGAGGAGGAGCTGAGCACCACAGGCAACGTCAGCCCCAGGCTCAGTGTGTTGGCGCCGCCTCTCATCGCAGGGCCCCTTCTTCTTCCTCTCAACTCTCACAACTCTCTCTTTCATGGCTTGTCTCACACAAGAACACACATACACACATGGTGAAACTCTATACACACACGCTCCCAAACACCAAGGAGAAGACCAGCCTCTAGCTTTGCAGAGGCGCTCTCTCCTTGATGAATACATTGGCTAGATCTTTGGTGCTCAGCCCTCTTGGTTTATCTTTATTCATTAACTCAATGCAATGCTTATATACAGAGGAGATGTTTGCCACACACACTAACTAGCCGGCACTCACGGCCACTAACCCACTAATCCAAGCACTACGGCACGTCCACGTCTTCCTGGAATCTCTCCAGATCAAGGTGACTCAGCAACTAAATTTCTCTATCGTCAATTCATTATGATCATCCCCAATCAAAACTTCCTAAATAAGCCACAAGTACATCAATCTCTAGCTCAGACCAGTTATTTAGTAAGTAATCTTACCGAAGGTTGAACAGTTGAAGCCTCGAAGGAAACTATAGGAGAGAAACTGCCTCAGCCCGTTTGACAGGAAGGACCCAAGGAGGGGACGAGTACTGACCCTGGCTGCCAGCTCGCCGTCGGCCTGCCGCCAGCTTCTACTCGGCCAGCCCATGATCATGCCCTTGCCACCTCGCCGTCGGCCTGCCGCCAGCTTCTGCTCGGCCAGCCCCAAATAATGCCCTTGCCACCTCGCCTTCAAGTCCCTGCCGCCTCGCCTTAAGTCCCTGCCACCTGCGCCTCTCAATTGGAGAAAATGAAGCGACTACGCGAGAACTGTCTGGAATTCTAGAGCGATCGATGGTATTCTGTCTCGTATTGTGGGCTGGAGCGATGGGTTCGTTGAAATGTTGGGTTGTGAGGTGTGAAGGAGGCCAAATCCAGTTTTTCCCGGGTAAATACAGTTGTTGACAAGCTATTTTACGCCTTGTGGTACAACCACCGTTGCCGTCCGAGTGGCAGCTAGCCCGGGCAACTGCCAGGGTCGTGAAGGAAATATGCCCTAGAGGCAATAATAAAATGTTATTTATATTTCCTTATATCATGATAAATGTTTATTATTCATGCTAGAATTGTATTTACTGGAAACTTGATACATGTGTGGATACCTACCCAAAACACAGTGTCCCTAGTAAGTCTCTCCTCTGTGTTGTCATTTGGTGAACAAGATCACATCATTACGAGAATGATGTTATGGACAAGACGCACCCGTTAGCTTAGTATAATGATCGTTAAGTTTTATAACTATTGCTTTCTTCATGACGTATACATATATTCCTTTGAATATGAGATTATGCAACTCCCAGATACTAGAGGAATACCTTGTGTGCTATCAAATGTCACAACGTAACTCTGTGATTATAAAGATGCTCTAAAGGTATCTCCGAAGGTGTTTGTTGGGTTGGCATAGATCGAGATTAGGATTTGTCACTCCGAGTATCGAAGAGGTATCTCTGGGCCCTCTCGGTAATGCACATCAAGATCAGCCTTGCAAGCAATGTGAATAATGAGTTAGTTACGGGATGATGCATTACAGAACGAGTAAAGAGACTTGCCGGTAACGAGATTGAACTAGGTAGATACCGATGATCGAATCTCAGGCAAGTAACATACCGATGACAAAGGGAATAACGTATGTTGTCATTATGGTACGACCAATAAAGATCTTCGTAGAATATGTGGGAACACATATGAGCATCCAAGTTCCGCTACTGGTTTTTGACCGGAGAGGTGTCTCGGTCATGTCTACATAATTCTCCAACCCGTAGGGTCCGCACGCTTAACGTTCGATGACGATTTTGTATTATATAAGTTATGTGATTTGTTCGGAGTCCCGGATGAGATCACGGACATGACGACGAGTCTCGAAATGGTCGAGAGGTAAAGATTCATATATATATATATATATATATATATATATATATATATATATATATATAGGATGATAGTATTTGGACACCGCAAGTGTTTCGGGGGTACCGGGTACGTATCGGGTCACCGAAAGGGGTTCCGGGCTACCCCCGGCAAACTATATGGGCCTATTGGGCCAAGAGGGGAAACACAGCAGCCAGCATGGGCTGTTGCGCCCCCTTGCTGGCCGAATAGGAAGGGGAAAGGAAAAGCAGAGGAGAGAAGGAAGGGGAGGCAATTCGGCCTCCCCCTTCCTTCCCTCCTCTCTCCCCTTTCCTTCCCTCTCTGGAAAAGATGGTGGGGGGGAGAATTGGACAAGGCCCCTGAGGGAGTCCTAGATTAGGGGGTATCCGGACAGCCGGACTATATCCTTTGGCCGAACTATTGGACTATGAAGATACAAGATTGAAGACTTCATCCCGTGTCCGGATGGGACTCTCCTTGGCGTGGAAGGCAAGCTTGGCAGTATGGATATATAGATCTCCTTCCTTGTAACCAACTCTGCGTAACCCTAGCCCCCTCCGGTGTCTATATAAATCGGAGGGTTTAGTCCATAGGACCAACAACAACAATCATACCAGAGGCTAGCTTTTAGGGTTTAGCCTCTTGGATCTTATGGTAGATCAACTCTTGTACTACTCATATTATCAAGAACAATCAAGCAGGACGTAGGGTATTACCTCCATCAAGAGGGCCCGAACCTGGGTAAACATCGTGTCACCCGCCTCCTATTACCATCCGCCTAGACGCAGAGTTCGGGACCCCTACCCGAGATCCGCCAGTTTTGACACCGACATTGGTGCTTTCATTGAGAGTTCCACTGTGCCGTCACCATAAGGAAGGATGCCTCATCTCGTTGTTAAAAACAACATTACCGCCGGGGGAGCCCTGGCTGTTGGCCAAACTCTCCAGCTAGGCAGTTTCATCATGACCGCCCATTCGGCTGCTGCACCGACGATGACTTCTCGGGTCATTGAAAACAGCCTCCACGTCGGCTCGGAATTTGCCGAGCAGATGGATCCAATGGAGCTCTCATCCCTAAACGAGCTCTTGGATCGCATCGCCGCCTTGGGAGTTGCTACGGACTATGATCGGATTGGGCTTAAACCCGATCAAAGGGATATTAACCCTCCACCGGCCACCCATCATATTGTGGTGGTGGAGGAATAATGCGGAAATTCTTCCTCTATCTTGAGGACTAACTATGTCCGGATTCCTGAGCTCTCCAAGCCGGATACCCGTTTACGGGAGGACATCAGCCAAGCCCTGAACCTAGAGTCAGGCAGCGGGCCAGACTTATCGGGCAACATCCCAGAACCCGAACTTCCAAGATTGGAAACTCCTCGGCCCCTGGGTCTCAGACCGGGTAAGGGTTCGGACTCAAATCCACCCACCCACCCAAACATAAACGATCTTTCCCACATTAGGCAAGAGCCCCAGGAAACAATACATCATTATTGGGCCAGATTCCTCCTTGTGATGAACAAGGTTAAGGACTGTCGCGAGGAAGACGCAGTCTCATTTTTCTGCAATAATGGCACGGACAAGGGAATCCTTAACGCCATAAGTCGTCGTGACATATCACACTTCGCCTACTTGGCGTCCATAGTACAAAAGTACTGTGCGATGGAAAGCGCCTAGAAAACCGAAATGAAATTTTGGGATAATCCGGCTCTTAATATACACCCAGTACGAAGTAAAAGGGTGCACTATCATAAGACACCCGAGTTAATTACAAAGAAGCAAAGACCCTCTACAGGGCATGGAACCGTATTGGAGGGATGGCTCAACGGACCCTGCAAAATTCATAGTACAGCGGATACCCTACCAACATACAGCCTTAGAGCATGTTGGGTACTCCGGAAGGTGGCCAAAAGTGGTGAGGATCTTCTCATCCCAGATGCCACAGAGCGCCATCCCGTGGATAACAATACGGTATTAACAGTCTTTGAGACCTTCGCATCAAATAATAGGCGCAAGCGAACACTTTGCAGCCTTGCCAAAATCTGCCACGTGGCAGCAATAAATCCATGGAGTGACATGGCTATTACCTTCAATGCCAGTGACGAACCTAAATTCTGAACAGCCCGAGCACCAGCTGCACTGGTCCTCAGTCCAATTGTGGACGGCTTTCGACTCACCAAAGTACTCATGGACGGCAGCAGTGGATTAAACCTCATCTATGAGGAAACTCTTCAAAAAATGGAAATAGACCGGAACCGCATTGAGCGAAGCAGCACGACCTTCAGAGGAATCATCCCCAGTCGGGAAGCACATTGTGCTGGTAAAATCACACTAGATGTGGTATTCGGCACACCGGAGAACTATAGGTCCGAAGAAATTACATTCCAAGTGGCTCCGTTCAGTAGCGGATACCACACCCTTTTAGGGTGGGAGGCGTTCACGATCTTCCAAGCCATACCCCATTACGGGCACATGAAGCTCAAAATGCCCGGGCCCAATGGAATCATCACTCTCTCTAGTGATCAAGACACAGCACTCCGCGCCGAAAACAAAACAGCTGCATTGGCCCTCGAGGCATTATCCGAAGCCCTTGCGGCCGAGGAATTAACTACGCTGCGCTCCACAGTGGACAGGGACGACGTGATACTTGACAAGAGATCCTAGTCCACCTCTTTTAAACCGGCGGATGAAATAGCCAAATTCCAAGTCCACCCAACGGACCCTACAAAAACAACCTCCATCGGGGCACAGTTAAACCCCGCCGTGGACGCCGCACTACGAGAGTTCCTGCGCGAGAATTAGGACATATTCGCCTGGCACCCCTCAGACATGCCAGGAATCCCACGCAGGCTGGCCGAGCACAGCCTTAATATTCTAAAGGGATTCAAGTCGGTCAAGCAGACTCTTCGGTGTTTCTCTGAGCCTAAGAGACAAGCTATGGGAGAGGAACTAGCCAAGTTATTGGAGGCCGGATTCATTAGAGAAATAAAACACCCGGACTGGCTAGCAAACCTGGTGATGTTACCAAAGAAGGACAAATACTGGCGCCTATGTGTCGATTTCAAGGACCTCAACAAGGCTTGCCCAAAGGATCCCTTCCCCCTCCCCCGCATCGATCAAATTATCGATGCTACCACAGGACACGATTCATTGTGTTTCCTCGACGCATACTCCGGCTACCACCAAATCAAGATGGCGGAGTCCGACCAAGCCGCAACGGCATTTATCACACCATACAGCCCCTTCTATTTCAACACAATGCCTTTTGGGCTCAAAAACGCCGGCGAAACATATCAGCGCATGATTCAGACATGTCTGGAGAAACAGATCGGCAAAACAGTAGAGGCATACGTAGATGATGTGGTCATCAAAACCAAACACGTCGACTCTCTAATAGACGACTTGAGGCTCACATTCGACAACCTCCGAACATACGACATCAAGCTCAATCCGGAAAAATGCGTTTTCGGTGTACCAGCCGGAAAGCTCCTGGGTTTCATTGTCTCCAGTAGAGGAATTGAAGCAAATCCGGCCAAAATCCGAGCTCTGTCACAGTTGGCTATCCCAACGGACCTCAAACAAATCCAGAAATTAACCGGATGTGTGGTGGCTCTAAGCCTCTTTAGCTCCCGCTTAGGAGAAAAGGCATTACCCCTTTATCGCCTCCTTCGGACCGAATGTTGGGGAACGTAGTAATTTCAAAAAATTTCCTACGCACACGCAAGATCATGGTGATGCATAGCAACGAGAGAGGAAAGTGTTGTCTATGTACCCTCGTAGACCGAAAGCGGAAGCGTTAGCACAACGCGGTTAATGTAGTCGTACGTCTTCACGGCCTGACCGATCAAGCACCAAAACTACGGCACCTCCGAGTTCTAGCACACGTTCAGCTCGATGACGATCCCCGGACTCCGATCCAGCAGAATATCGGGGAAGAGTTCTGTCAGCACGACGGCATGGTGACTATCTTGATGTTCTACGGTCGCAGGGCTTCGCCTAAGCACCGCTACAATATTATCGAGGATTATGGTGGAGGGGGGCACCGCACACGGCTAAGAGATCAATGATCAATTGTTGTCTCTATGGGGTGCCCCCCTGCCCCCGTATATAAAGGAGCAAGGGGGAGGAGGTGCGGCCAGGTAAGGGGTGCGCCAGGAGGAGTCCTACTCCCACCGGGAGTAGGACTCCCCCCCTTTCCATGTTGGACTAGGACTTGGGGGGGAAGGAGAGAAAGAGGGGAAAGGAAAGGGGGGCGCTGCCCCCCCCTCCTTGTCCAATTCGAACTTGGGGGGGAGGGGCGCGCGGCTGCCCCTTGGCCTCCTCTCTACTTCCTCCACTAGGCCCATTAAGGCCCATTAGGTTACCGGGGGTTCCGGTAACCTCCCGGTACTCCGGTAAAATGCCGATTTCACCCGGAACACTTCCGATGTCCAAACATAGGCTTCCAATATATCAATCTTTATGTCTCGACCATTTCGAGACTCCTAGTCATGTCCGTGGTCACATCCAGGACTCCGAACAACCTTCGGTACATCAAAACATATAAACTCATAATGAACCTGTCATCGTAACGTTAAGCGTGCGGACCCTATGGGTTCGAGAACAATGTAGACATGACTGAGACACGTCTCTGCTCAGTAACCAATAGCGGAACCTGGATACTCATATTGGCTCCTACATATTCTACCGAGATCTTTATCGGTCAGACCGTGTAACAACATACGTTGTTCCCTTTGTCATCGGTATGTTACTTGCCCGAGATTCGATCGTCGGTATCTTAATACCTAGTTCAATCTCGTTACCGACAAGTCTCTTTAGTCCTTCTGTAATACATCATCCTGCAACTAACTCATTAGCTGCAATGCTTGCAAGGCTTAAGTGATGTGCATTACCGAGAGGGCCCAGAGATACCTCTCCGACAATCGGAGTGACAAATCCTAATCTCGAAATACGCCAACCCAACAAGTACCTTCGAAGACACCTGTAGAGCACCTTTATAATCACCCAGTTACGTTGTGACGTTTGGTAGCACACAAAGTGTTCCTCCGGTAAACGGGAGTTGCATAATCTCATAGTCATAGGAACATGTATAAGTCATGAAGAAAGCAATAGCAACAAGCTAAACGATCAAGTGCTATGCTAACGGAATGGGTCAAGTCAATCACATCATTCTCCTAATGATGTGATCCCGTTAATCAAATGACAACTCATGTATATGGTTAGGAAACATAACCATCTTTGATCAACGAGCTAGTCAAGTAGAGGCATACTAGTGACACTCTGTTTGTCTATGTATTCACACATGTATTATGTTTCCGGTTAATACAATTCTAGCATTAATAATAAACATTTATCATGATACAAGGAAATAAATAATAACTTTATTATTGCCTCTAGGGCATATTTCCTTCACCGAACACTTCGAGTGGACTGACGCTGCCACAGCCGGATTGGAAGAAATAAAAGCCATACTGGCAACCAACCCAATCCTGGCCGCGCCAAACATCGGCAAACCAATGTTGCTGTACATTGCGGCAACTCATTGATACGTCTCCAACCTATCTATAATTTTTGATTGCTACATGCTATATTATCTACTGTTTTGGACTATATTGGGCTTTATTTTCCACTTTTATATTATTTTTGGGACTAACCTATTAACCGGAGGCCCAGCCCAGAATTGCTGTTTTTTGCCTATTTCAGTGTTTTGAAGAAACGGAATATCAAACGGAGTCCAAACGGAATAAAATCTTCGGGAACGTGATTTTCTCACCGAACGTGATCAAGGAGACTTGGACCCTGCTCCAAGGAACAAAAGAGGCGCGCACGAGGGTGGGGGGCACCCCCTGCCTCATGGGTCCCTCGTTGCTCCTCCGGCGTACTTCTTCCTACTATATATACACACATACCCCCAAACGATCAGAACAGGAGACAAAAACCTAATTCCACCGCCGCAACTTTCTATATCCACGAGATCCCATCTTGGGGCCTGTTCCGGAGCTCTGCCGGAAGAGGGCCGTCATCACGGAGGGCTTCTACATCATCATAGCCCCTCCGATGAAGTGTGAGTAGTTTACCTCAGACCTTTGGGTCCATAGTTAGTAGCTAGATGGCTTCTTCTCTCTCTTTGAATCTCAATACAAAGTTCTCCCCCTCTCTTGTGGAGATCTATTCGATGTAATCTTCTTTTTGTGGTGTGTTTGTTGAGACCGATGAATTGTGGGTTTATGATCAAGTCTATCTATGAATAATATTTGAATCTTCTCTGAATTCTTTTGTGTATGTTTGGTTATCTTTGCAAGTCTCTTCGAATTATCCTTTTAGTTTGGCCAACTAGATTGGTAGTTCTTGCCATGGGAGAAGTGCTTAGCTTTGGGTTCGATCTTGCAGTGTCCTTACCCAGTGACAGAAGGGGCAGCAAGGCACACGTATTGTATCGTTGCCATCGAGGATAACAAGATGGGGTTTATTTCATATTGCATGAATTTATCTCTCTACATCATGTCATCTTGCTTAAGGCGTTACTCTTTTTTTAACTTAATACTCTAGATGCATGCTGGATAGCGGTCGATGAGTGGAGTAATAGTAGTAGATGCAGAATCGTTTCGATTTACTTGTCACAGACGTGATGCCTATATACATGATCATGCCTAGATATTCTCATAACTATGCTCAATTTTGTCAATTGCTCAACTGTAATTTGTTCACCCACCGTAGAATACTTATGCTCTTGAGAGAAGCCACTAGTGAAACCTATGGCCCCCGGGTCTATTCTCATCATATCAATCTCCATCACTTTAATCTTGCTTTGCTTTTTACTTTGCTTTTACCTTTTACTTTGCATCTTTATACCAAAAATACCAAAAATATTATATCTATCAGATCTCACTCTCGTAAGTGACCGTGAAGGGATTGACAACCCCTAATCGCGTTGATTGCGAGTAGCTATCATGTTGTGCAGGTACAAGGGACTTGAGCGTGGCCTCCTACTGGATTCATTCCTTGGTTCTCAAAAACTGAGGGAAATACTTACGCTACTCTGCTGCATCATCCCTTCCTCTTCGGGGAAAACCAATGCAAGCTCAAGACGTAGCAAGAAGGATTTCTGGCGCCGTTGCCGGGGACTCTATGCAAAAGTTCAACATACCAAGTACCCATCACAATCCCTATCTCTCGCATTACATTATTTGCCATTTGTCTCTCGTTTTCCTCTCCCCCCAATTCACCCTTGCCATTTTATTAGCCCTCTCTCTCTATCCTCCCTCTCTATTTGCCTCTTTTTGCCCGCTTGCCTTTTTGTTTGCTCGTGTGTTAGATTGCTTGTTTGTCGCGATGGCTCAAGATACTACTAAATTGTGTGACTTCACCAATACCAATAATAATGATTTCCTTAGCACTCCGATTGCTCCTCTTACCGATGCTGAATCTTGTGAATTAATACTGCTTTGTTGAATGTTGTTATGAAATATCAATTCGCCGGCCTTCCTAGTGAAGATGCCGCTACTCATCTGAATAGTTTCATTGATTTATGTGATATGCAAAAGAAAAAAGATGTCAATAATGATGTCACTAATTTGAAGCTATTTCTTTTTTCGCTTAGAGATCGTGCTAAAGCTTGGTTTTCGTCTTTGGCTAAAAATAGTATTGATTCATGGAACAAGTGCAAAGATGCTTTTATCTCTAAGTATTTTCCTCCCGCTAAGATCATCTCTCTTAGAAACGATATTATGAACTTTAAACAACTTCATCATGAACATGTTGCACAAGCTTGGGAGAGAATGAAATTTTTTATGCCGGATTGAATTTTGCTTCTAGAAATCTTTTAGATTCGGCAGCGGGAGGCACTTTTATGGAAAGCACTTTAGGAGATTCTACTAAACTCCTAGATAATATTATGGTTAATTATTCTCAATGGCATACTGAAAGATCTTCTAATAAAAAGGTGCATGCGATAGAAGAAATTAATGTGTTGAGTGGAAAGATGGATGAACTTATGAAATTATTTGCTACTAAGAGTGTTTCTTCTGATCCTAATGATATGCCTTTGTCTACTTTGATTGAGAATAACAATGAATCTATGGATGTGAATTTTGTTGGTAGGAATAATTTTGGTAACAACGCTTACAGAGGGAATTTTAATCCTAGGCCATATCCTAGTAATCCTTCTAATAATTATGGGAATTCCTACAACAACTCTTATGGAAATTATAATGAGATGCCCTCTGAATTTGAGAATAGTGTTAAGGAGTTTATGAATTCACAAAAGAATTTTAATGCTTTGCTTGAGGAGAAATTGCTTAAAATTGATGATTTGGCTAGAAATGCTGATAGAATTTCTCTTGAGGTTGATTCTTTAAAGCTTAGATCTGTTCCTCCTAAACATGATATCAATGAGTCTCTCAAAGCCATGAGAATTTCCATTGATGAGTGCAAGGAAAGAACCGCTAGGATGCGTGCTTCCAAAGATGCCTTTTATTAAAGCGTGTTCTCCCAATACCTATGAAAATCAAGATGAAGATCTAAAAGTTATTGATGTGTCCCCTATTAAATCTTTGTTTTGCAATATGAATCTTGATGAAACTGAATATGATCTTCCTTTACCTAGAAGGCGTTCTAAAAATTCGGAGTATTTAGATCTTAATGGTGAAATTTATGAAAGTGGGATTGAAAGAAATAAAAACCTAGATGTTGCTAAACCCACTATATTGGATTTTAAGGAATTTAATTATGAAAGTTGCTCTTTAATTGATTGTATTTCCTTTTTGCAATCCATGCTAAATTCTCCACATGCTTATAGTCAAAATAAAGCCTTCACCGAACATATTGTTGATGCCTTGATGCAATCTTATGAAGAAAAACTTGAGCTGAAAGTTTCTATCCCTAGAAAACTCTATGATGAGTGGGAACCAACTATTAAAATTAAAATTGAAGATCATGAGTTTTATGCTTTGTGTGATTTGGGTGCTAGTGTCTCTACTATTCCCAAGACTTTGTGTGATTTGCTAGTTTTCCGTAATTTTGATGATTGCTCTCTAAACTTGCATCTTGTGGATTCCACAATTAAGAAACCTATGGGAAGGATTAATGATGTTCTTATTGTTGCAAATAGGAATTATGTGCCCGTAGATTTCATTGTTCTTGATATAGATTTCAATCCTTCTTGCCCTATTATTCTTGGTAGACCTTTCCTTAGAACGGTTGGTGCGATTATTGATATGAAGGAAGGGAATATTAGGTTTCAATTCCATCAAAAAAGGGCATGGAACACTTTCCAAGAGAGAAAATAAAATTACCATATGAAACTATCATGAGAGCCACTTATGGATTGCCTACAAAAGATGGCAATACCTAGATGTATCCTCGCTATTATGCCTAGCTAGGGGCGTTAAACGATAGCGCTTGTTGGGAGGCAACCCAATTTTATTTTTATTCCTTGATTTTTTCTCCTGATTAGTAATAAATAAATTATTTAGCCTCTGTTTTGGTTGTGTTTTTTTGTGATTAATTAGTGTTTGTGCCAAGTAGAACCGTTGGGAAGACTTGGGGAAAGTCTTGTTGAACTTGCTGTAAAAAACAGAAACTTTAGCGCTCACGAGAACTGCTGTCATTTTTATTTTGAGAGTGATATTTAGTTAATTATTTTTGCAGATGATTAATAGATAAATTCCTCACGTCCAGAAATTTATTTTAGAATTTGTGGGGTTCCAGATATTGCGCTAGCTACAGATTACTACAGACTGTTCTGTTTTTGACAGATTCTGTTTTTTGTGTGTTGTTTGCTTATTTTGATGAATCTATATATGGCTAGTAAAATAGTTTATAATCCATAGAGAAGTTGGAATACAGTGGGTTTAACACCAATATAAATAAAGAATGAGTTCATTACAGTACCTTGAAGTGGTCTTTTGTTTTCTTTCGCTAACGGAGCTCACGAGTTTTCTATTTTGAGTTTTGTATTGTGAAGTTTTCAAGTTTTGGGTGAATTCTTTTGATGGATCATGGAACAAGGAGTGGCAAGAGCCTAAGCTTGGGGATTCCCATGGCACCCCCAAGATAATCCAAGGACACCAAAAAGTCAAAGCTTGGGGATGCCCCGGAAGGCATCCCCTCTTTCGCCCACTTCCATCGGTAATTTACTTGGAGCTATATTTTATTCACCAACATGATATGTGTTTTGCTTGGAGCGTCTTGTATTATTTGTGTCTTTGTGTCTTAGTATGACACAATCATCCTTTCTTTACACACCTTTTGATAGAGCCATACATGAATTAAAATTTGATAGAATACTCTATGTGCTTCACTTATATCTTTTGAGCTAGATAATTTTGCTCTATGTGCTTCACTTATATCTTTTGAGAGTAGTAGTTTTGCTCTATGTGCTTCACTTATATCTTTTGAGCTAGATAATTTTTCTCTATGTGCTTCACTTATATCTTTTGAGTGTTATAATTTTGCTCTATGTGCTTCACTTAGATCTTTTAGAGCACGGTGGTGGATTTGTTTTAAAGAAACTATTGATCTCTCATGCTTCACTTAAATTATTTTGAGAGTCTCTTAATAGCATGGTAATTTGCTTAATAATAATATGCTTGGTATTCAAGATTTGTGAAACTTTCTTTTGAGTGTGTTGAATACTAAGAAAAGATTGAAGCATGATAATTGTTTTGAGATATGGAGGTGATAATATTAAAGTCATGCTAGTTGAGTAGTTGTGAATTTAAAGAATACTTGTGTTAAAGTTTGTGATTCCCGTAGCATGCACGTATGGTGAACCGTTATGTGACGAAGTCGGAGCATGATTTATTTATTGATTGTCTTCCTTATGAGTGGCGGTCGGGGACGAGGGATGGTCTTTTCCTACCAATCTATCCCCCTAGGAGCATGCGCGTAATACTTTGCTTTGATAACTTCTAGATTTTTGCAATAAGTATATGGGTTCTTTATGACTAATGTTGAGTCCATGGATTATACGCACTCTCAACCTTCCACCTTTGCTAGCCTCTCTAATACCGGGCACCTTTTGCCGGTATCATAGACCTACCATATACCTTCCTCAAAACAGCCACCATACCTACCTATTATGGCATTTCCATAGCCATTCCGAGATATATTGCCATGCAACTTTCCACCATCTAGTTCATCATGACACATTCATCATTGGCATATTGCTTAGCATGATCATGTAGTTGACATAGTATTTGTGGCAAAGCCACCGTTCATAATTTCTTCATACTTGTCACTCTTGATTCATTGCATATCCCGGTACACCGCCGGAGGCATCCATATAGAGTCATACTTTGTTTTAGAATCGAGTTGTAATCATTGAGTTGTAAATAAATAAAAGTGTGATGATCATCATTCAATAGAGCATTGTCCCAAATAAAAAAAGAGAGAAAGGCCAAAGAAAAAAATAAGGCCCCAAAAAAAGGGGCAATGCTACTATCCTTTTTTCCACACTTGTGCTTTAAAGTAGCACCATGATATAGCGAGTCTCATATGTTGTCACTTTCATATACTAGTGGGAATTTTACATTATAGAACTTGGCTTGTATGTTCCAATGATGGGCTTCCTCAAAATTACCCTAGGTCTTCGTGAGCAAGCAAGTTGGATGCACACCCACTAGTTTCTTTTGTTGAGCTTTCATACATTTATAGCTCTAGTGCATCCGTTGCATGGCAATCCCTACTCACTCACATTGATATCTATTGATGGGCATCTCCATAGCCCGTTAATACGCCTAGTTGATGTGAGAACATATTCCTCTCCTTTTTGTCTTCTCCACAACCACCATTCTATTCCACCTATAGTGCTATATCCATGGCTCACGCTCATGTATTGCGTGAAAATTGAAAAAGTTTTGAAAAAGTTAGAGTATGAAACAATTTCTTGGCTTGTCATCGGGGTTGTGCATGATTTAAGTACTTTGTGTGGTGAAGATGGAGCATAGCCAGACTATATGATTTTGTAGGGAAAACTTTCTTTGGCCATGTTATTTTGAGAAGACATAATTGCTTTGTTAGTATGCTTGAAGTATTATTATTTTTATGTCAATATAAACTTTTGTCTTGAATCTTTCTAATCTGAATATTCATACCACAATTAAGAAGATTTGCATTGAAATTATGCCAAGTAGCACTCCGCATCAAAAATTCTCCTTTTATCATTTACCTACTCGAGGACGAGCAGGAATTAAGCTTGGGGATGCCTGATACGTCTCCAATGTATCTGTAATTTTTGATTGCTCCATGCTATATTATCTACTGTTTTGTACTATATTGGGCTTGATTTTCCACTTTTATATTATTTTGGGACTAACCTATTAACCGGGGGCCCAGCCCAGAATTGCTGTTTTTTTGCCTATTTCAGTGTTTCGAAGAAACGGAATATCAGACGGAGTCCAAACGGAATAAAATCTTCGGGAACGTGATTTTCTCACCGAACGTGATCCAGGAGACTTGGACCCTGCTCCAAGGAACAAAAGAGGCGGTCACGAGGGTGGGGGGCGCCCCCCCCGGGGCGTGCCCCCCTGCCTCGTGGGCCCATCATTGCTCCTCCGACGTACTTCTTCCTCCGATATATACACACGTACCCCCAAACGATCAGAACAGGAGCCAAAAACCTAATTCCACCGCCGCAACTTTCTGTATCCACGAGATCCCATCTTGGGGCCTGTTCCGGAGCTCCGCCGGAAGAGGGCCGTCATCACGGAGGGCTTCTACATCATCATTGCCCCTCCGATGAAGTGTGAGTAGTTTACCTCAGACCTTCAGGTCCATATTTTGTAGCTTGATGGCTTCTTCTCTCTCTTTGAATCTCGATAAAAAGTTCTCCCCCTCTCTTGTGGAGATCTATTCGATGTAATCTTCTTTTTGCGGTGTGTTTGTTGAGACCGATGAATTGTGGGTTTATGATCAAGTCTATCTATGAATAATATTTGAATCTTCTTTGAATTCTTTTATGTATGATTGGTTGTCTTTTCAAGTCTCTTCGAATTATCCGTTTGGTTTGGCCAACTAGATTGGTAGTTCTTGCCATGGGAGAAGTGCTTAGCTTTGGGTTCGATCTTGCGGTGTCCTTACCCAGTGACAGAAGGGGCAGCAAGGCACACGTATTGTATCGTTGCCATCGAGGATAACAAGATGGGGTTTATTTCATATTGCATGAATTTATCTCTCTACATCATGTCATCTTGCTTAAGGCGTTACTCTGTTTTTAACTTAATACTCTAGATGCATGCTGGATAGCGGTCGATGAGTGGAGTAATAGTAGTAGATGCAGAATCGTTTCGATCTACTTGTCACGGACGTGATGCCTATATACATGATCATGCCTAGATATTCTCATAACTATGCTCAATTATGTCAATTGCTCAACAGTATTTATTCACCCACCGTAGAATACTTATGCTCTTGAGAGAAGCCACTAGTGAAACCTATGGCCCCCGGGTCTATTCTCATCATATCAATCTCCATCACTTTAATCTTGCTTTGCTTTTTTACTTTGCTTTTACTTTTTACTTTGCATCTTAATACCAAAAATACCAAAAATATTATATCTATCAGATCTCACACTCGTAGGTGACCGTGAAGGGATTGACAACCCCTAATCGTGTTGGTTGCGAGTAGTTATCGTTTTGTGCAGGTACAAGGGACTTGAGCGTGGCCTCCTACTGGATTGATACCTTGGTTCTCAAAAACTGTGGGAAATACTTACGCTACTCTGCTGCATCATCCCTTCCTCTTCGGGGAAAACCAATGCAAGCTCAAGACATAGCACTCATCAGGTTGTAAGCGCAGTGCTCATCGTCGAACGAGAAACGGACGGACATAAATTCCCCCTTCAAAAGCCGATATATTATGTATCCACTATCCTCACTCCATGCAAATCACGGTACCCACATTATCAAAAGATAGCCTATGCGGTATTCATGGCATCCCGGAAGCTGCGACACTACTTTCAGGAGTGTTCAATTACAGTAGCCTCGGAAGTGCCACTTAATAATATTATAAACAACCACGACGCCACGGGCCGGATTGCCAAATGGGCCATGGAGCTCATCCCGTTTGACATAACATACAAACCCCGGCGAGCCATTAAATCGCAAGTATTGGCCGACTTTGTCACTGAATGGACGGAAGCCAAACTCCCTAAAGAGTACGGTGCATACTCAAATTGGATCATGCACTTCGACGGCTCCAAAATGCTGGCTAGTCTGGGAGCTGGTGTCGTCCTGACGTCCCCAACTGGAGATACAGTTCAATACATACTACATATACTGTATACAGACTCGAACAACGTAGCCGAATACGAAGCCCTATTACATGGTCTTCGGTTGGCAGTTTCCATGGGCATTCAACGCCTGGAGGTGTGTGGGGATTCGAACCTCGCAATATCCTAAATAAATGGAGACTTCGATGCCAAGGATCCGAAAATGGTGGCCTATCGCAACGCCGTCCTAAAGATGTCAGCTCGGTTCGAGGGGCTCGAATTTCACCATGTGGCTCGGGAAAACAATCAGGCGGCGGATATGCTCGCCTGCATCGGCGCAAAACGTGATGCGGTCCCCCCCAACATCTTTTTGGAGAGGTTGTTTAAGCCATCCGTGGTATGGGAAGGGGACACCGGTAACAATAGTCCGGACCCGGCCAAAATGCCTGATACCGAACACTCTGACATAATCGGAGGCTCTGCCACCGAAATAACACCTTCAGCCCATGTAATAATGGCCATCATCGCCCCATGGACAGAACCATTCCTGGCCTACCTATCTAGGCAGGAACTTCCCGAGGACCAAAATGAGGAACGCTGCATAGTGCGGCGATCTAAAGCCTACAGGGTCCACAAGGGAGAGCTGTATAAAAAAAGCACTACCGGAGTCCTTCAAAGGTGCATCTCCGAAGAGGAAGGGCGGAAGCTTTTGGCAGAAATTCATGCGGGACTCGGCGGCCACCACGCCGCAGCCCGGGCCCTTGTAAGGAAGGCCTTCCGTACAGGTTTTTATTGGCCGAAGGCCCGGGTAGATGCACAGGACATGGTGCAACGCTGCGTCGGTTGCCAGCTTTTTGCAAACCAAAGCCACATGCCACCCACCGCCCTCCAAACAATCCCAATTACCTGGTCCTTCGCGGTCTGGGGGCTTGACATGGTTGGACCCCTTAAAGGGGGAACCCATAAGAAAAAATACTTACTGGTCATGGTGGATAAATTCACAAAATGGATAGAAGCCAAACCTGTTAAAACGGCCGAATCCGGACCGGTGATAGACTTCATATCCGGGGTTGTACACCATTATGGCATCCCCCACAACATCATCACTAACAACGGCACGAAATTCACGGCCGACGAGGTAAAACTTTGGTGCAGCAACATGGGCATCAAGCTTGATTATGCTTCTTTCTATAACCCACAAACCAACGGCCAAGTTGAGTGAGCAAATGGTCTTATCATGAGTGGCATCAAACCCAGATTAGTGCAGTCCTTAAAGGAGTCTAACACGCACTGGTTAGAGGAGCTCGACTCCGTACTCTGGGGGCTGCGGAGCACGCCGAATCATACTACCGGATACACACCCTTCTTTATGGTGTATGGCGCAGAGGCGGTTCTGCCCTGCGACATAATTCATGACTCACCTCGAGTGCGCATGTACGAAGAAATAGAAGCCGAGCTCGATCGGCAGGACAGTCTGGACACCCTGGAGGAGGAGCGTGACGTAGCAAAAGCCCGTTCCGCATTCTATCAGCCACAGGCTCGAAGATACCAAAGCAGAGAAGTACGGGCCAAAACTTATAACGCTGGCGAGCTAGTTCTACGCCTGCCGAAGAAGAAAAAGACCAAGCTTGAGCCCAAATGGGAAGGTCCCTTCATTATTGATCAAGTTCTGACCGATGGAGCGTACCGTCTGCGGGATGCATCGAATAATCGACTTGAGCTGAACCCATGGAACACAGCCAGGCTTCGAAGATTCTACGCCTAGCGCCGGACTCTGTGTTCGTCTCCTTCCTCTGTCCATTTTTTGCATATACATTATCTGTCTTTTTTTTTCTTTCTTTCTTTTATTCTTTCTCAGGGCCTTCAAGGGCCAACTTGTGCCTCGCTTGCACATTGTTGGCGCACTAACCGCGCTCATTATACCTGGGGGCTTCTTACACAGAAGCTTAATTATTTATCTGGGCTTCATGCCCCGCACATGTGTTATTCTTCCGCATGTTCCTTTCCTTCGCTATTTTATTCATTGATATGACTTAAGTTTTGGCCAAGATGGGTTGCCTGGCTCTTGTATTTATGCCTTACGTTCCCATTAATTCGGCTAGGGCATAAGGGGAGCACCTCTGCGATTGTTACTGCCGGGTCAGCCGGATGTGTACCTCGGACTGGGTGAAGCAGAAAGCTAGCGTTCTTAAGGGAATATTCGGCCAGCGAACAAAAGATGATTTTTATTTATTTTCCATATGTGCCCCCAGATGTTTTTGCCTGCATCTCCTCTCGCAGTCCGGACATGCACTTTAGGGCATGCGTACCCAGGGAAAGGAACCCTTAACGGAACTATTCTTCCTGGAAGATGCTTCTTACTACCCATGTAATATAACATAACTAGTTGGGTACTTGTCTGTTCAAGCACTAATGACCCCTTGCCTGGTTTCCACGCATACCTCGGTTCTTATATAACTGAGCGGGTATTCGGATACACTCCGGACTGTCGGGTCCCGAGGTTGAAGCGAAAAGGTCCGCCATGACAAATGATTTACAATCTGGCTAGAAGGCATTATACATGTCACTTTAATTACATCATGTAGACTGACCAAATTCCTCTTCTATACCATCCAACAGGGTGTCTAGCCTACAATCATGTTGGGAATACTTTGCGGCTAATTCTACTTGCCCATACACTAAGCTAATGGGGATCTCTTTCCCATCGGGCCCCACAGGTTCGACCTCGGCCATGTGGTTTGGGTCAGCCTTGGTATACTGCGTCTTCACCATGGCCCAGGCTTCCCTGGCACCTTGACGACAGGCCGATATCTTCCATAATCGGAAGCGCCGCCGTGCTCCCTTGATCTTCTCCGCAAGCTCTCCAATGCCTGCTGGCAGGGAGACTTATGGCCACAAGGCCTGGGCAATACCGTGCATCACCTGCCGAACTTGTTCGTGCAGTTGTGAGAGCTCGGGTAGAAGATCACCCGCAGACCCGGGCATCTCCTCCGCGGGACGACCCGTCAGCATACCTGCAGACATAACTCTGTTAGGTGGCTTCCCCGCCGCACTCTTTTAAGGGTTCGTTCAAGCACTTACTGAAAATGCCGCGTCGAAGCCGCTTATTCTCCTTCACGGAGTCCGCAAGCTGGGCTTGAACATCTTTCAGTTCCACACTCAGCTTGGTATTGGCGTCTTGGAGATTGTTTTTCTCCCACGTGACCTCGGTCGGCACGCGTTCGCCAGCCTTTAGCTGTCGTACTACATGCTGGTTCTCCGGATTCTATCCAGAGTCATCTGCAATATCTATATGGTACCTATCATTCTTTGAAACAAATGTTACTAGTTGGGGACTTTTCAGGTTCCTTCAATGCGGCAACGGCGGGCCGAAGTTGGGTCTTGCATTCCTCCAGCTCCTGTGACAGTCGAGTATTCTTCTATGTAAGAACCTGCACAATAAATGATCCTTAAATCAGTTGTGCCAACTGTTTCAAGTCTCAAGGGCTACTGATATATATACTCATCAAATTTTCTTACCCGTACATCCTTTACATACTGGTCCATGGCTCTGGCTAGACCATTTTGAGCAGCACGGATGTACGCATCTCCTGAGTTGAATGCATCAAACGCCTCTCGGGAGAAACAAGCGTCATGGAGTATGGCTCGGCGACGCCTGTGATTCATGGCGCTCTCCACTTCGGAATTCGTAGCAGATATCTTATCCGCATCCTCTGTAGAAGGAGTATCCGGCGTGTGCCTCGTGTTAGCTTTGTCCTCTGTGTCCGGCCCTGGAGCCCGACTGGTAGAGGCGTGATCGGCGACCTCTCCGGATATTGTCCGGCGAGCGTTCTTCCTTCTAGGAAACACGGGTGTTATTATGTTTTTAAAGACGACAACCACGGAGTGAGGTGTTGCATCATACCTCTGCGCCAGCGTCTCCATCTGGACCGCCTTCCTTTTTAGCTTGTCAGGCTTTAAAACTGTTAGAATAAATCCGAGGCATACCGTCGATCATCCGAGGACCAAGCAATCACATGAGCACGACACCATCATTTGTTAACGAGGTTCACCGATATGGCTACATCCCCGGGGCCTGACTACGGGCGCTCCTCCCCGTGACACCGTCACAATACCACACCCCGGCCACCCGGGCGCCGGCACACGCCGCCGGCTCCTACTTGCGTGCCTGTGCTATTATGTTGGTATAGGTTACATTGTGTGTCTATCCCCGCTATATATGAGAGGCCTAGGATACAAGTGTCATATTAAGACACGACTCCATATCCTGTCTAAACACAATACAACTCAGAATCCAACTGTAACCTACCTTGCACACAATATTCGACACAACTCCAACAAACTCCACCTTGGCGAATATTCTCCACCACCTTGAATTCGTCCATGCGTCAAACTTCCATGTACATTGGACTTGAGCTTATCCCATGAGTACCGCTGCTACTCCAAAGACTCCATATGACTCCACCTGCAACTTGTAGTTCCTTCTTTTTTTTGACCACAGTCAACATTCGAGCAAAATTAAGTTCCTTATTACTCTAGTTTGCGCTCCAACTTCCAGAGTATTCATCCACGGCATCACACACTGATCACTGACCTGCGTGAAAGTGAACAACTCACATATTGGATGTCACACGTAAGAGTTACCTGAACTCAACATCACCGCTCCTTTCTTGACCGCTTGTCTGAAACTTGAAGGAATTTCACCATTGCTTGTAGTCATCCCGAGTCAAATTCGCAGTTGTCTCACCACATGTATGACCACCAAAGCCCTGGCCCGTCTCCATGCCCCATGCGCGTCGCACACCTCGCCGTTATTACAGCGTCGAGCCTCCGCTGTCCCGGTCGAGTCTCAAAGGGTCGTGAACCCGCACCACTCAACCCCTACTGCAGAGCACGACCGATCATCACCGACCGATGACGAGTTTCATGCTTCCATCAAACCATTGGGCTCCAGTCCGAATTATGCGTCCCTTTCTTTTTCCCAGCTGAATAGGCTTCGATTCTCTGGATCCTTACACCGTAGCCCCTCAATCCAACTCCACCTTCAACATGACTCCATGGTAGATGATCAGTCCACCCGCGCGCCCCATCGACTTCAAGCTCTCATGTGCACCGTCTTGAATCAACCCCGCGCCATAGCCTTGTCGAAGCCACACAAGCCTTCAGGCCTATGTCACGTGTTTCCACACCCAGAAGTCGGTCACCATCAGCATCACGCTCCTATGTCGTCGTTGCCGATCTCAACCACCGTCTTCTGTACCATCCGACCTGCGTCGATCCGTCAGACTATCTAGTCCAACCAAGCCGAACTTCTTCGACTGCATGACATGCTCGAGGCTCCCAAATCATCTTCCTCGAATTTCCATCCATCACCTAATAATTCCATCTTAGCTGACATGACTTCCTGCAACGCCTTCAAGCATCCTCATTGTGCCAACAAATCTTTCACCCTTGTTTGCCATAACCTAAGGTTTTCAGTTCCATTGAACTTCCCCACCTCAAACCCGATGCCCGATGGCGTCATGACGTTGTGAAAAATTAATCGAGCTTCCACTACAATGCCCGAAGTACACGAGAAAAACCTGATGAGGTACACCCCCATGTACTAGTAGCAATCCACCAAAATTTTGGCCTTCACGTGATCTGCTCCCTTGACTCAACTCTTGACGCTAGTGCTGCTCTTTTGTCAAATCCGTATGCATGTAGTACTCCGATGGATATGTATCGCTTACTGATTTGCCTGCCTTCGCGTCATAGACGAAGAGTAAGTATCCTACCTTTTTGTCCAAAACAAATCCGGCTAACTTGCTACATCCGATTGCGCCAAGAGAACCGCCGAACCTGCCGCTGCCTCCCACATATGCACGCCCGCGTTGGGCTCTGCCGGCCCGCCTCCAGCCGCCCCGTGCTGGACCGCACCTTGGCCCAACTGCGTTGCTGCACATGCTACTGCTGCAGTCTACAGGTCACCTGTCAATCTCGTCGGACTCCGAATCCAACTAAACGCTGCTCCACGCAATTGCGTTGCCGCGCCGTATTTTTCAATTCCATCGCCGACGCCTGATCCTTTTGCAGTATCTCCACCTCTTCTAGATCAACTAGACAATCACCTCGTAACCTAGCTCTGATATCACTTGTTAGAATAAATCCGAGGCATACTGTCGATCATCCAAGGACCAAGAAATCACATGAGCACGACACCATCATTTGTTAACGAGGATCACCGATATGGCTACATCCCCGGGGCCTGATTACAGGCTCTCCTCCCCGTGACACCGTCACAATACCACACACCGGCCACCCGGGCGCCGGCACACGCCGCCGGCTCCCACTTGCGTGCCTGTGCTATTATGTTGGTATGGGTTACATCGTGTGTCTATCCCCACTATATATGAGAGGCCTAGGATACAAGTGTCCTATTGAGACACGACTCCATATCCTATCTAAACACAATACAACTCAGAGTCCAACTGTAACCTACCTTGCACACAATATTCGACACAACTCCAACAGAAACCCCTTGTTGGCGAGTCACCGCGGGCTCGGCATGGCATCCCAAGGGCCTTCCCTATAAAACACCGTTTGTATATGGTAGGTGAAGTGCATAAAAGGAAATCCTTTTCAAAGGTTGGGACTCCGGTCTCATTTACCTGTGAGGCTGGGAGTAGCCCAGGGTAGTCAGCTATAATGGCCACCATGGTGTCATCACAGCTTAGCTGATAGAAAATCCTATCAATCAGCTCCACGAATATGTCCGTATCCTCTTTGAGGCCGGGGTCAAGGACCCGTTCAGGACCCCCCGGTTGTGGAGGTGGGCTATTGATCTCCCCTACCGCCTTACGCAGTTCCTGCGATGAAATGACAAGGTAAATATTTATCACGAAAATAAGGGTAGGATGGAAGTAAAAAGAGCGGAAGCTCACCCAGCTTCGAGGGTTGTTCATGGAGAATCCATCCCGTGGCTTGATGTGGAGGAACTCCTCTTCTTCCCCCTTATACAGATTGAGCAAAATTTTTGCTAGAGCGACAATTGAGTCCGGTCCCTTGCACCCGCAGCAAGTGGCATCATCTTCCCCGTTGAAGTGCCACATGGGGTGGCCTCGATATTGAAGTGGCCGCACCCCCCGCATAATGCATATTGCCATAACCTCGGTTATGGTCAGTCCTGATTTGGCCAGCAACTTTATCCGGCCCATCAGATAAAATCCGTCTCTATCATCTTCTTCCTGTGGGCTCCGTGGGCGCCAGCTTAGGCATTTCTTCAAAGGGGCATTGTCGAACTCAGGAAGACCAATCCGGATAGGATCCGAGAGAGGAACATCCTCCATATAAAACCACTCCGAAGGCCAGTCCTCGGACGTCTTCTTTGGGGTACCGGATAGGTATCCTGTCCCGGCGATGCGCCATACTTCGGCTCCGCCCACTTGAGATATTGATCCCCTCTGTGTACGGGGCACAAGGCAGAACAACTTCTTCCATAGTGCGAAATGAGCTTCGCAACCCAGAAACAGCTCGCAAAGGGCTACGTAACCAGCGATGTGCAGTATGGAGGCAGGGGTGAGGTTGTGCAACTGGAGGCCGTAGAACTCCAGGAGCTCTCAGAGCAATGGATGGATTGGAAATCCGATTCCCCTTAACAAATAAGGGACAAGGCATACCCACTCTCCCTTAGAGGGGTTGGAAAAGCTTTCCGCTTGCTCCCCGCCATTATAGGTGGCGAGCCCGGCTCGAACCGGGACCATATACGCTGGAGGGAGGAATCCCTGGGTATGTAGCTTCACTAATTGACTGTGCAGGACGGAACACTTCTCCCAATCTCCGGGCTTGGGGCTGCGGGAGCGAGAGGAGGAGCTGCGCTGGCCGGGCATATTGGGATGGATTTTTCCGGGCGCGCTCCGATGAATGCTCGCTGAGGGAGGATGGTGTGGTTTGGATCTGAGGATCCTCGTCTCTTTAATAGACAGTTCATTCACATAGATGGGGTGGTAAATGTAAAAACAACCTGGCTCCCCACATTCGCTTGACACGTGGAAGATGGCCATTATTGGACGCAGAAGCCAAGAAGCACAACATTTACGAGAAGCCGGGCACTATTTAGCGGGTACTCAGAGTTTGAAGAAGAACCCACCTTGCAATGCCGAAGACAATCTGCGCACCGGACTCATCATCATTGAAGCCTAGTTCGGGGGCTACTGAGGGAGTCCTGGATTAGGGGGTATCCGGACAGCCGGACTATATCCTTTGGCCGGACTGTTGGACTATGAAGATACAAGATTGAAGACTTCATCCCGTGTCCGAATGGGACTCTCCTTGGCGTGGAAGGCAAGCTTGGCAGTACGGATATGTAGATCTCCTTCCTTGTAACCGACTCTGTGTAACCCTAGCCCCCTCCGATGTCTATATAAACCGGAGGGTTTAGTCCATAGGACCAACAACAACAATCATACCATAGGCTAGCTTCTAGGGTTTAGCCTCTTCGATCTCGTGGTAGATCAACTCTTGTACTACTCATATTATCAAGAACAATCAAGCAGAACATAGGATATTACCTCCATCAAGAGGGCCCGAACCTGGGTAAACATTGTGTCACCTGCCTACTGTTACCATCCGCCTAGACGCACAGTTCGGGACCCCCTACCCGAGATCCGTCGGTTTTGACACCGACAGCCCCCCAAGTAGGATTCCTCCTACTTGCGGCGCCCCATGGTTGTTCCCCTCCCCCTCCCACCTATATATATGTGGGGAGGGGGTGCCTAGAACACACAACAAACATTGTTTGCCGTGTGCGGCACCCCACTCCACAGTTTACGCTTCGGTCATATTCACGTAGTGCTTAGGCGAAGCCCTGTGCGGATCATTTCACCATCACCGTCACCACGCCATCATGCTGATGGAACTCTCCCTCGACACTTTGCTGGATCAAGAGTTCGAGGGACGTCATCGAGCTAAACATGTGCAGAAATCGAAGGTGCCGTACATTCGGTACTTGATCGGTCAGAACAAGAAGAAGTTCGACTACAACAACCGCGTTAACAAATGCTTCCTCTTTTGGTCAACGAGGGTAGGTAGACACACTCTCCCCCTCTCGTTGCTATGCATCTCCTAGATAGATCTTGCGTGAGCGTAGGAAATTTTTAGAACACAAAAAGTTGTGGGTGATGATAGTCATACTGCTTACCACCAACGTCTTATTTTGATTCGGCGGTATTGTTGGATGAAGCGGCCTGGACCAACCTTACATGACCACGTTCATGAGACCGGTTCCACCGACAGACATGCAACTAGTTTTGCATAAAGGTGGCTGGCGGTGTCTTTTTATCCAACTTTAGTTGAATCAAATTTGACTACGGTCGGTCCTTGTTGAAGGTTAAAACAACAAACTTGACGAAACACCATTGTGGTTTTGATGCGTAGGTAAGAACGGTTCTTACTAGTATCCCATAGCAGCCATGCAAAACTTGCAACAACAAAGTAGAGGACGTCTAACTTGTTTTTGCAGGGCATGTTTTGATGTGATATGGTCAAGACATAATGTGATATACATAGTTGTATGAGATGATCATGTTTTGTAAAAGTTATCGGCAACTCGCAGGAGCCTTATAGTTGTCGCTTTACTGTATGAAATGCAATCGCCATGTAATTGATTTATTTTATCACTATGCGTTAGCGATAGTTGTCGAAGCAATAGTTGGCGAGACGACAATGACGCTATGATGGAGATCAAGGTGTCAAGCCGGTGATGATGGAAATCATGACGGTGCTTTGGAGATGGACATCAAAGGCACAAGATAATGATGGCCATATCATGTCACATATTTTGATTGCATGTGATGTTTATCTTTTATGCATCTTATTTTGCTTAGTACGGCGGTAGCATTATAAGATAATCCCTCACTAAAATTTCAAGGTATAAGTGTTCTCCCTGAGTATGCAGCATTATGATACGTCCATTTTGCATCATGCTTTTATATTGATATTTATTGCATTATGGGATGTTGTTACACGTTATGTCACAATACTTATGCCTATTCTCTCTTATTTTACAAGGTTTACATGAAGAGGGAGAATGCCGGCAGCTGGAATTCTAGGCTGGAAAAGGAGCAAATATTATAGACCTATTCTGCACAACTCCAAAAGTCCTGAAACTTCACGGGAGCATGTTTCAGGATATATATAAAATATTGGGTGAAGAAGGAACCAGAGGGGGGCCACCCACCATCTACGAGGGTGGGGGGCGTGCCCTACCCCCTGGGCGCGCCCCCTACCTCGTGGGCCCCTTGGCAGGCCTCCGGTGACCATCTTCTGCTATATGAAGTCTTTTACCCTAGAGAAAATCATAAGCAAGCTCACGGGACAAAACTCCATCGCCACGAGGCGGAACCTTGGCGGAACCAATCTAGGGCTCCAGCGGAGGTGTTCTGCCGGGGAAACTTCCCTCCGGGAGGGGAAAATCATCACCATCGTCATAACGAATGATCCTCTCATCGGGAGGGGGTCAATCTCCATCAACATCTTCACCAGCACCATCTCATCCCAAACCCTAGTTCATCTCTTGTATCCAATCTTTGTCCGAAAGCCTTAGATTGGTACCAGTGGTTTGCTAGTAGTGTTGATTACTCCTTGTAGTTGATGCTAATTGGGTTATTCGGTGGAAGATCATATGTTTAGATCCTTTATGCATATTAATACCCCTCTGATTATGAACATGAATATGATTTGTGAGTACTTACGTTTGTTCCTGAGGACATGGGAGAAGTCTTGCTATAAGTAGTCCTGTGAATGTGGTATTCGTTTGATATTTTGATGAGATGTATATTATCTTTCCTCTAGTGATGTCATGTGAACGTCGAATACATGACACTTCACCATTGTTTGGGCCTAGAGGAAGGCATTGGGAAGTAATAAGTAGATGATGGGTTGCTAGAGTGATAGAAGCTTAAACCCTAGTTTACGAGTTGCTTCGTAAGGGGCTGATTTGGATCCATATGTTTCATGCTATGGTTAGGTTTACCTTAATACTTCTTTTGTAGTTGCGGATGCTTGCAATAGGGGTTAATCATAAATGGGATGCTTGTCCAAGGAATGGCAGTATCCAAGCACCGGTCCACCCACATATCAAATTATCAAAGTACTGAACGCGAATCATATGAGCGTGATTAAAACTAGCTTGACGATAATTCCCATGTGTCCTCGGGAGCATTTTCCTTTATATAAGAGTTTGTCCAGGCTTGTCCTTTGATACAAAAAGGATTGGGCCATCTTGCTCCACCTTATTTACTTTTACTATTTGTTACCAGTTACAAATTACCTTATCACAAAACTACCTGTTACCGAAAATTTCAGTGCTTGCAGAGAATACCTTGCTGAAAAACTGCTTAGCATTTCTTTCTACTCCTCGTTAGGTTCAACACTTTTACTTATCGAAAGGACTACGATAGATCCCCTATACTTGTTGGTCATCAAGACTCTTTTCTGGCACCGTTGCCGGGGAGTGAAGCGCCTTTGGTGAGTGGAATTTGGTAAGGAAAAATTTATATAGTGTGCTGAAATTTACTGTTACTTGTTACTTTGAGGGGCTTGTTCGATGTATCCTCAGCCCGACTAGTAGAGCAAAGAGTTGCTCCTCAACCTACTGAACCTACTAAATCTACTGAACCTACTGAACCTACTGAAAATGTTTACTTTGAAATTCCTTTGGGTATGATAGAGAAACTGTTAGCTAACCCTTTTACAGGAGATGGAATATTACATCCTGATTTGCACCTAATCTATGTGGATGAAGTTTGTGGATTATTTAAGCTTCCAAGTATGCCCGAGGATGTTGTTAAGAAGAAGGTCTTCCCTTTATCTTTGAAGGGAAAGGCATTGACATGGTTCAGGCTATGTGATGATCTGGGATCATGGAACTACAACCGATTGAAATTGGAATTTCATCAGAAGTTTTATCCTATGCATCTTGTTCATCGTGATTGTAATTATATATATAATTTTTGGCCTCACGAAGGATAAAGCATCGCTCAAGCTTGGGGGAGGCTTAAGTCAATATTATATTCATGCCCCAATCATGAGCTCTCAAAAGAAATTATTATTCAAAAAATTTATGCTCGGCTTTCTCTCAATAATCGCTCCATGCTCGATACTTCTTGTACTGGATCATTTATGATGAAGACTATTGAATTCAAATGGGATTTATTGGAAAGCATTAAATGCAACTCTGAAGATTGTGTTAGGTATAACACCTAAGTTTGATTGTGTTAAATCTTTTATGGATACCGATGTTTTTCGTGAATTTAGCACTAAATATGTGTAGGAGATATGCCCTAGAGGCAATAATAAATGCTATTACTTATCTCCATGTTCATAATTATGTTTATGTTCCATGCTATAACTGCTATGGTTCTTGAGTCTGCAATGACACGAGGCTCGGAGGAAGACTCATATGCACGTGTGGAATAATAAACGGTAAGAAGTATTCCTAGTCTGGCCTCTAAGACTAGCTCAAGTGTTGCATGATGATTCTGTTTTCCTGGTCATGGGCATGTCTATGCCAGAAACTTTGAGGGCACAATGTTAAGAGAACATTTGTGTTGAATCGACCCGGATTGATGTTATGCTATGAGATTCGTTCGTCACAAATTAATGGTACATAACAGAGAGATGGTTAACATTTGCATAATTCCTTAGACCATGAGAGTATCGAGTTTCTTCATACTTGCTTCATGAACAATGGGGTATGTTAAACGTCATCCGTAAATGGGTGGCTATTACGGTGGCTTACCGGTTCATGGAAAAGTGTGTCAAGTAACTTGATAGCTCAAGATTGGGATTTGCTCCTCTGATGATGGAGAGATATTCTCGGGCCCTCTCGGTGTTATGGTATCCATCATCCTTTGGCCATACACAGTGTGATTCGATCACAGGGATGCCGTGACACGGAAACGAGAAAAGAGAACAAAACCGGTAACGCGGTAACTAGCATAGTGGACAAGTCATTGATCCACGGGGATGCAAGTAAATCTCACCTTGGGTATTTGTAACATATCACGAAGCAACAGGAATAGCACATGGCAACTGGAGGTTCACTTGAATATTCATTCGTATGGGTGTCCACGGCTCCGATGTTGAACATTGATCGGAAGGGGTTCCAGGTCATGTCTATACTTCACCGAACCTATAGGGTCACACGCTTAAGGGTCATCTATCTGCTGAATACTAGACAGGGAGTCTGAGAAAAAGTCACCGAAAAAGTTTTGGAGACAACGGAAGAGTTCTGGAGAGAGAACACCAAAAGAGTTTCGGTAAAACCGAAAAGTTGTTTTGAAATATATTATTGGGTCAAAATGGTTCCGGCACTCACATGGAAATTCTTAGAGGGCCCCAGAATTGGTCTGGGAACTTTTGGAATTTTCGGAGAGAAAAAACCGAAAATGTTCTCGAGCTGCCGTAACCGTCGTTGTTGCTTTTCGATGATAAAAATCACCACAACGCATTTCGGATCATGCCCAAAATAATTTTAGAGGGTGCTGGAAATGTTCTGGGACCTTCCAGAATTTTTCAGAAAAAATGTTTTGCGGAAAACATCTTGTCTCAACACGAGGGGACAAGAGCCCACGAATCAGGGGCTACATGTTTGGTGGCTTTTTGTCTAGGGAGCACCCATATTTCTAGGAGACATGTTGGTGGCACTACTAGGAAAAGGGCTATAGATAGGATTGATACTAATGGCGCACCATGGAAGCAGTGCGCCACTACTATATACTAATGGCGCACCGGTTGGTGATGCGCCATTAGTGTGGAAGACACTAATGGCGCACCAGAAACAGGGTGCGCCACTAGTATTAATTTTTTTCATTTTTCCATACATACTAATGGCGCATCAGGTCGAAGTGCGCCATTAATAGTTCTAAGTAGTAATGGCGCACCAAGCAGACAGTGCGCCATTACTGTAAAAAAAAATTATTCTTTTTTTTTGCAAAACTACTAATGGCGCATCGTTTCACAGTGCGCCATTACTAGTTTAAACTAGTAATGGTGCACTATTACCCGGTGCGCCATTAGTATATATATTTATTTATTTTTACTTTTTTGCAAAACTACTAATGGCGCACCACCTGCAGGTGCGCCATTAGTAACCAGGGTTACTAATGGCGCATTTGCTGGTGGTGCACCATTAGTAACCTGGGACCCCAACAAGATATTTTGGACAGCCCCACACCTACCCACTCACTTTCCCCACTTCATTCCCTCCACCTCCTTCTCCAAGCTTTCGGCCATCTCCTCCTCCTCACCTCATTTCCACCATAGATTCATCAAAATTAAGTGGTGAAATTACCTTTTTTTGATAGGTAAGTAAGGGGAAAGCTATCTTCATGATGTAGATCTACTTTTTTTCTCCCTAGATCGCTCCAACAATGTGCACATGCACTTTTTGTGGCCTAGCTAGATCTATGTATGTTTGTGGTGTTGCATGTGTTTGTGGTGTTGCATATATGTTTGTGTTTGAAGGTACCGGTATTTGAAATGCGATAGTTGCCAATATTTTGCCGGAATGTTTTGATTCATTTCCGTTTCGGCGAGAATTTTGGCACTATGCATTCTTTTTGGTCCTATTTTTAGGGAAGGTCATGCCAAATTTTTTCTTGGTTCTAAAATATCGTTTTGCTCCACCCCGCAGGCGACCATGGTCCGCACGATGACTGAAGGCATCGTGAATAGGTTTTTGAGCTCCGCGAAGGATGAGATGCTTCAAAAGAACGAGACGGAGATAAGATGTTCGTGTCGAAGATGCAAGCTGAAGAGCCTTACTGCGGACCCGGATTCCGGGCAGGTGCGGGACCACCTGCTCTTGCGTGGTTTCATGGATGGCTATCGGTGGCAAGGTGATGAAGATGACTATGAAGTCGTCCATGGGGGCCGGGCAAGAAATGAGGAAGGGCAACAAGACAAGTACCACCGCGGCGAGGGCGGGCGAGAAGACGAAGAATCTCCAGGACATGATCACGACGGTGATGCTGTACACAGTCATCATGTAGAAGATGTCGTACATGATGATGAGGAAGACCAGGACGAAGGGCATGATCATGAAGATGAAGATGCCGGAGCAGACGACGATGGAGGCTGGGTGCAGGACCCTCATATTCAAGAGCTGCTTCTCAAGCAGACGGATAACGCAAGAGCTGCCGCCCGAGAGAAAGCCAAGCTGGATCAACTGGAGATAGACGCGGTTACTCCATTTTATGAAGGATGCAGGCCCGAGGATACCCGCCTGAAAGTAACGCTCATGGCTCTGGAGATGAAGATAAAACACAAAATGACCGACGCATGCTTCGACGAGAACATGTCATTCTGGCACGAACGTCTTCCCAAAGGGGAACAAGTGCCCGACCAGTTTCGAGGAGGCGAAGAAAATCGTGTGTCCTCTAGATTTACCGCACGTGAAATACCATGTGTGCATGAACAATTGTATCATTTATCGGGATGAGCAAGCGGAGTCTACCATATGTCCAGTGTGCGGCGTCACTCGATACAAGAAGAGGAAGAAAGCTCCTCGAAAATCGGTGTGGTACTTTCCGATCACTCCTCGTCTGCAGTGGTATTTCGCGGACCCTAAGGTAGCAAAGCTCCTGCGTTGGCACGCGGATAGGGAGGAGAAGAAGCGGGAAGATGACGCAAATGATCCGGAGATAAATAAAAAAGACAAGATGCTGAGTCACCCTAAGGATGCGAGCCAGTGGCAAGCGTTGAACTTCGAATACCCAGAATTTGGGAAGGATCCAAGGAACATCGTGCTGGGCGCGAGCACCGATGGAGTCAATCCGTTTGGCAGCCAGAGAAGCACACATAGCACCTGGCCTGTATTTGTGTGGATGTACAATCTTCCCCCCTAGTTGTGCATGAAGAGGAAGTACATTCACATGAGTATGCTAATTGAAGGGCCGAACCAACTAGGGAACGACATCAATCTGTATCCGGGGCTGCTGAAGGAGGAGCTAGACACGCTGTGGAAAACGCCAGCCAATACTTGGGACGCCGCAGAGAAAGAATATTTCCCTATGAGAGCCACACTGCTCACGACGGTGCACGACTATCTCGGTTACGGATATCTCACGGGGCAGGTAGACCATGGATTTTCTGGATGCGTAAGGTGCATGGATGACACAGCGTATCGCCAGCTAGATAGAGATCCCGGGTCTTCGAAAACCGTGTTCATGGGACATCGAAGGTGGCTTCGCGACGATGACCCATGGAGGAAACGCAAGGATCTGTTCGATGGTGAAACCGAACCCCGAAAATGCCCGTGTACGAGGAGCGGCGAGGAAATAGACGAGCTGTTGAAAAATTGGAAAGACTGCCCACTTCTAGGAAAGAAGCAAAAGGCGCCAGAGCCGGGAAAGAAGCGAAAGGCGCCAGAGCCGCTGCTGAAGGTATGGAAAACGAGGTCTGTTTTCTGGGACTTGCCGTACTGGAAGATCCACCGTGTGCCTCACAGCCTTGATGTCATGCATATCACGAAGAACGTGTGCGAGAGTCTGCTTGGTACCCTGCTCAACATGCCAGAGAGGACCAAAGATGGGCCGAAAGCAAGGGCAGACTTGAGATCAATGGGCATCAGGCAGGAGCTTCACGCTAATGATGATGATGATGATGAGGCGAAGCAGGACACAGAAAGTCGTCGCAAAGGCAAAAAGGCCAGAAATACCGGAAATGACTACCCTCCCGCGTGCTTCACTCTAAGTCAGGAGGAGATCGAGCAGTTTTTCACCTGCCTCCTAGGAGTAAAACTTCCTTACGGTTACGCGGGGAAGATAAGCAGATACCTAGACCCAGCAAAGCAGAAGTTCAGCGGGATGAAGTCTCACGACTGTCACGTGCTGATGACGCAGATACTTCCAGTTGCAATCCATGGGATCATGGACGCGCACGTCCGTGAAACGCTATTTGGCCTATGCAACTTTTTCGACGTCATCTCTCGGAAGTCGATTGGCGTGAGGCAACTCAGAAGGCTACAGGAAGAGATTGTGGTGATACTATGTGAGCTTGAGATGTACTTCCCGCCCACATTCTTCGACGTTATGGTGCATCTGCTGGTCCATATCATGGAGGATATCATCCAACTCGGGCCGACGTTCCTGCACAGCATGATGCCGTTCGAAAGGATGAATGGTGTCATCAAAGGATACGTTCGCAACATGTCATGTCCAGAGGAAAGTATATCCAGGGGCTTTCTGACCGAAGAGTGCATCTCCTACTGCACGAATTATCTAGGCATCGAGAACCCCGTTGGTCTGCCAGTCAACAGGCACCTCGGCAGGCTCGCTGGATGGGGTCACCGTGAGGGTCGCCACGAAATGCATGTCGACTTCGAGGGTCGACTCGCCGACTTTGAAAGAGCAAACCTAGTCGCGCTACAACACATAGACGTGGTCAATCCTTGGGTGGTAGAGCACAAAACCTTTATTGAGAAGACGTACAATGACCGAGGCCAACAGAGGACGGACGGAGATATACTCAAAGAGCACAACTCATGTTTCACGCGTTGGTTCAAGCAGAAGCTTCTGTCGTACCCTTTACATGAAGATTCTTCCGCGGAAGAACAACTCATATTCGCCTTGTCACAGGGCGCCGAGCACAACCTGATGACCTATGAGGCGTACGATATCAACAGCTACACATTCTACACCGAGGACAAGGACATGAAGAGCGATGGTTATCAGAACTCCGGGGTAACGATGGAATCCTACACTGGTAACAACAAGGACATATACTACGGAAGGATCGAGGAGATCTGGGAGCTGAGCTACGCTGGAGAGAAGGTCCCGATGTTCCATGTCAGATGGGCCAAGAGCGTCCTAAAAGAAGATCGGTATTTCACCACCATGGTTATACCCGAAGCCAAATCCAAGACCACGGGCGCAAACGTCACCGCGAAAAATGAGCCATGGGTACTAGCTTCCCAAGTGGACCAATGCTTCTTCATCACCGACCCGTCAAAGCCTAGTCGTGTTGTCGTGAGGAGAGGCAAAAGGAAGATCATCGGAATGGATGGAGTAGCCAATGAGCAAGACTTCGACAAGTACGGCGACCCGAAGATCGAACATGACGACGACGATGAAGTAGCAGCATACACCACAAGAAGAAGCAGGACCACCCTACCTAAAGGATGTCCGTTCCACAGAAGAACTCCATTTGCAAAAAAGAAGGGCAAGAAGATTGTGAACAGATAGCTAGCTAGCTAAGACGATTGTATTTAAATCGTAGTCTTCATTTCTCGATTGTATTACATGGGAATTTTTTGAACTCATGAATATTTTTTAAATTTCATGGGCACTTTTTGAATTCATGAATATTTTTTCAAATTTGATGAATATTTTTAAATCTCGATCGCTATCCCCCTTCATCTCGATCTCGATCCCCCCCGCACCCTCCCCCGCTAGCTCCACCGCCGCCGACGACCCACCGCACCCTCCCCCGCTCCACCACCGCCGCCGACCCACCGCACCCTTCCCGGCCCGCTCCACCGCCGCCGAACACCCCCCGCACCCTCCCCCGCTAGCTCCACCGCCGCCAACGACCCACCGCACCCTCCCCCGCTCCACCGTCGCCGCCGACCCACCGCACCCTCCCCGGCCTACTCCACCGCCGCCGAGCACCCCCATTTGATGATATTTTTTCATATTCATAAAAAAATTATTACTGTTTTTATAAAAAAATATTAAAAAATAGCAACAAAAAACAATAATAATAAACATACTAATGGCGCACCGCTCGTGTAGTGCGCCATTGCTATCTAAAAAAACATTCTAATGGCGCACCGCTCTGGTAGTGCGCCATTGCTATATAAAAAACATTCTAATGGCGCACCGCTCTGGGATGCGCCATTGCTATCTAGAAAAAACATTCTAATGGCGCACCTCTTGGGGGTGCGCCATTAGTAATCTTCCCCCTAGCTCTACCTAGCCCGACCCCTTCGTCCCTCCCTCTCGCCAGATCTAGTCCCCCCCCCCCCCCCCCCGCGCGCTGCCCCGCCCCACGTCGCCGCCGCCCCTACGTGCGCCGCCGCCCCCGCGCCCCCCACCACTGCAGCTCCGCCATAGCCAACGCCTCCGCGACCTCGCCGTCACCGACAGCCTCCCCGCATCGGCCCCTGCCCTGCGCCGCCTCTACCTCAGTCCGGGCACGGGGTGCAGGATGATGACCGCGGACGCCGGCCTCCCCACGACCAACCGAGGCGCCCAGGAGGCCTCCCCGACGACCAATCGAGCCATCCCTTCGACGCCGCCGCCGCCAACCCCAACCCTGACCCCAACCCCTCCGGCGACCGGCCGCGCCCGCCCAAGTACCTCTCCTCCTTCCTCCTTCCTCCCTCTCCACCCTTCCTCCCCATTCCATCCCTCCCTCCCCTCGACCGTGTCTGTTATCTTCTGATGATGTTTGACAGCTTATGGATAGAAATGCATATTTCAGTGTTTATAGCTATTAACACTTGCAGGTTACTACACTGCTAGCTAAATTCTGGTTAGTAAGTCTGTATCCGCCTCCTGTTGAAATTTGGTGATGTGTGTGGCTGTCTAAGTACCTAGACAAAATTCCCCATGGAGAAAATGATATAGCTCCTCCTACAAAATGTATAGATCAATCAGTTCAGTTCTAGTGCTGCTGGACTTTTGCACCATACAAAAATGTACTACTAGTTGAAAATCTTTACTTGAGAGAGCTTCATAAGTAGAAGGTTCCAAAGAATAAAAACCAGTACTAGCACACTAGCACAGTAGTACTGCCACCTCCCAGTAAACAGCAGGGTCTCTGATCAGCAATGTAGTTAATTAGTCAGGGCCTGAAAGTCTGCAAATGCATGTACACACAGGTAGGGAATGTAGGATGAAGCATGTACTTTACCAACTAATCTAATGGGCTGGCACAAAGTGAAAACCAAAACAATAGTTAATCAAGTAGAGGTAGATTAGATTAGATGGCAAAAAGCACAAATGTCCCTGCCTATCCATTTTTTCTCAAGTTGAGCTGGTAAGTTTTAGATGTTCAATGATGCTGTAGGAAAAAATTGGATGAAGAAAGATGTGTGTGGCTGCCTGAGAGAAGTATTTGCACAAACAAATTATAATTAATGTGTTGATGAAATTTTGGGTTTTCAAATTGGAACCAAAAACCAACCCATAACTTTAGACTCTTTTGGAATTTCCCGAACATTTTTTTCTTTGTTCCCTTTCACTGTTTGGGGACTTTTGACTTCAGAATGAACCTTACTAAGATTCAATTAAGACTAATTAACTGCATTTGATGTCACTATATTCTATGAATAACTTCAGTTATGATCTGTACTGGAAAACTTCAGTTAACACTCATTTTTCAGTTAACTCCTTACAGTTCAGATCATATTTTGATTGTCAATAATAGTGGACTTTTAAGGCTTTCTTAGAGGCAATACTAGTGGATTTTAGGCTTTTTTACATGCAATAATAGTGGAATTTTAGGCTTTTTTGGAGGAGTGTGTTTCATGCCGGCCTACAGTGATGAATTAGTCAGAGGATTGTGCCTTAGGATTGTGCCAAAGCTACCCATTCTATCTATTTGCTTGTCCTTCAAATAGGGGCAAGACTGTTACAGAAAAATTACGTGCAAGCATATTGTGATTTACTTGCAAGCATATTGTGCCTTAGTTACGGAAAAATTACTTGCAAGCATACTGTAACTATTTTCACTCTGTCCTGAATGTTTTTGACTACAGAATCTGTGGTGACCCACACTCTATTGGTTCACACTCATTGAGTTCGCTCGTGAAGGGCCGCTGCTGCTTGAGGCCCTTGAGAGGCCCTTCGTGTCGTGATGATTTTGCAGGTACCCCGAGAGGCCCTTGAGTTTGCTGGAATGTCGATTAACTTCCGTTCCGGAAAATTCGGGTACTCCATATGTCCTATTTTCAGCAAAGGTCATGCTGAAATTTTCCGTGAATTTTAGCATGACTTTGCTAAAAATCGGACATATGAGGTACTTGCTACTAATGCATGGGCCAGGGTATCTTAGTACTTAATTAAGTAGGATCAACTGCCCCTTTATTCTTGCTGTATTAAACCATAGGTGGCAATAGAGCCAAGTGATTAGTGCCAAGTGATTAGGCCCAACCTAGGGTGCCTCGGCATCGATAAACCCTAAATGATGAAAACTTAACTTGGCTGCCCCGGATGCCTCGGTGTCGATGAGAACCTAAATGATGTATGCTTAGGCTTTTAGGGTGCCTCGGCGTCGACAAACCCTAAATGATGAAAGCTTAGGCTTTTAGGGTGCATCGGTGTCGACAAATCCTAAATGATGAGACCATGATCTTGTTCCTTGACAATAACCAACTTTTTGACCAAACTTTTTTCCTATTTAGAGCGAAACATGGCCCACAATGATGAGGCCGGTGGTTCGGGCGGCAAGCAATTCTGGGAGCTGTCCCAGGAGATGGAGGAACAACCTCACCGCTATGAGGACGCCGCGGAAGACACCGATCCTGATTACACAACCCCTAGTGGCGTCGGGGATGACACCACTTATGGTGCCGCCGAGGATGCCACCACTGATGATGGCGGTGCACACACAGATGGCAGCCAACCGAAGAAGCAAAGGAAGGACCGGCGCCCGAATGCGCTCCGCACCGTCAAGGAGGAATTCACTCAAGTGGACTCCGACGGGAATCCAACGGAGCCCAGACATATAGTCAAGGGGTACTCGGTTCAGCTCGGGTGCATTCTCCGGAGCACCGTCTTGATCAACACCGAGAACCTTAGGCATAAGGACCGAGGGAATTTGCGCAACCTCCTCTTCACGAAGCTGCACGAACGATACAAGTTCCCCGCCAAATTTGAAAACACACGCCTCTCAGGGAATAAAGTGAACAGTGCCGCCCTCACGAATATGAGCACGGCCCTGTCTACTTGGAAAAGCGCGGTGAAGAGAATGATTGATAAAGGTGATAGTTATGAGAAGATCAAGGCGAAATATCCTTTGATGAGCGAAGATGAGTACAAGGAGTTCAAGATCAAGTGCGAGAGCAGTGCAACCTCCGAATCAAGTCAGTGGGGGAAAGAAATGCGGGAGTTGAACTTAGGGGAACACAAACTCGGTCCCGACGGTTACAGAGTGGCGGAGCCTATATGGGACAAGGAGGACGTGGAGCGTGCCGAGCAAGGCCTACCGCCCCGCTTCGAGAAATACAGCGGTGACAAGCAGACCAGGAACTATGTCAGGGCCCGTTACAAGGAGGACCCGATAACAAAGGAGCTTACCACGGATCCGAAGACCAGGGCGCTTGAGCTTCTTCTGGTAAGGAATACACCCCCGTGTAATTAGCTCCATATGGTTGCACTCTAATTAATCCCCAATATTTCTAAATGGTTCACGTTCCTTTCGCAGGACACTGAAAGCAGTAGTGTCGGGTCGTCTAAGAGCTCCCCTTTCGACACCCCTTTAAATAGGGCGTTGAACGTAATGAAAAACAAGGATAAGCTCACTAAGCCGACGTCAGCTGGTCGTGTGGCCGGCAAAGGCTTGTCCACAAAATGGGGGACATACTATATCGCTGGTGTGCGGAAGGAGAAAAAGACCAGCTCGGAAAGCCAGACGCGCGAGGATGAAGAACTCAAGGCACAAGTGGCGCGGATTCCGGAGCTTGTCCAAGAGCAAGTGCAACAACAACTTGGAACGACGCTCAACGCCATGGTGCCTACGTTGATTCATGGGATGACGACGTGGATTGCGGGCGGCCAACAGGGGCCTCCCCCGGTTCCCAGCTTCACGGCCAGCAACTCGCACAGCGCGCAGGTGGCTCCATTGGTGTCTCCGGCAGCGCCATTGGTATCTCCGGCGGCGGCGCCATTGGTGTCTCCGGCGGAGGCGGTATTCGTGTCTCCGGCGCTGGCACGGGCATTGGAGCTTAATGCACCCGGGTGTACGCCGGCCGGCACCTCGCCAGCAAGCGCCCCCTCCGTCAGTTGCATGCCCGCCGATGGCGATGCCTCGACATTAGCCGAGATCGACGGCATCACGGTAACTAAGCCTCTCGGCCGATGACTTCATCTCCTTGCCTTTGACTGGGCATCCCTGACGCCCTGTACATGTTTTCACAGGGCACCGCTGACGTTCCTTGCACTCTTCTGCACTTCGTGGGCGCCGAGTTCGTCGATGTCGCCAAGGGCAGAATCGTTCAATAGGGCAACCCCATGTTCCACGGTAATCCGATGCCACCCACAATGTATAGGGTTGAAGTGGTTCGGGTGCTGCCAGGCTGCGACGAGCTGTTACCTCCGATTTGACCCACTGGGGGCGACGAAGAAGATGAGATGACCCGCATCACCTGCGTAAACTGGCCCCTGCTTTGGCCGAAGAGCCAGATTGGTTTGGGGATGGGGGACACCACCCCACAGATAAGACCGCCAGTCGTGCCGGCGCCAAGCCATGGCAAGAACGCCGCAATGCTACCGGACCTGCCGGACATCCCTATGGCACAGGATCCGGACAACCCTATGGCACAGGATCCGGACGGCGACGACAACGACGATGGTACATTTACCAAAGTTCATAAGTACTTTGCCGAACATGGGTACGCTGACGAGTTCTGCGGGCCTCTTTCTCAAGAACCCAACCAAGACGACCGCGATCTAGCTGGTACGGCAGAGAAATCCAATTGCAATAGGCGTCGTCTGGCGTTCAGTTCTCAGGACACGCCTCCAGCTCCCGCCTTCACCGAGCCTCATATAGCTGAGGTGCGAAATATTATCAGCCCCAACACGCTCAAGAAGGCGGTCTGTGAGCAGAACTCGGTCCCATTACAGGAGATCAAGAAGAAGGGACGGAAAGGAAAGACTAACAAGGGCGCCGGTGCGAGCCAGCCGGCACCGAGTTTGATCCGTGCTCAGGACGGGCCACCTTCACCTAAGGATATCTCGAGGAGGGTGCGTGTGGCGGGTAGGGCGATGCTACCGCAAAATATGCTGAATGCTGCAACCGGTGCTATGCGGAGTCTGCACGACAGTGTTCTTTCTTTGGAGAAGCGGCGTCTCAGAGAGAAGGATGTGGCAAACCCGGTTTTAGTGGCCAAGGTGCCAGAGGGCAAGGGCTTTGTGGATGGCGACATCGGGGGTACGATCGTCCTGCGGTTTGATGGCATCTTTGCTATGTTTAACCTTCATCTGCTGCACTACACCTTCGTTCGGCTGTTTTCGCTGAGTATGGAGATGCAGATCATTAGAGACAAGACCCCGAACATCGTGATAGTCGACCCCTTCTACATGCGTGCCAAGCACTTGAGCAGCGCCGGGGACCGCCAAGTTGCGAGTTCACACCTCGAAGGCGTCATTCTGGCAAACCCAGATAAGGATAACTTCCTTGTGGCTTACTTTCCCGAGTAAATCATCCCTTAACCGCCCCGTAACATATGATTTCTTAGATTTCGATCGTTCTTTTTTTTCTAACATTTCGTGTTCTGTGCAGTGACACACATTGCACACTCATCCTATTAAGCCCGAAATATTCCATGGCCACGTATTTAGACCCGAACCGTAACTCCAAGATAGACTACACAAATGTCAAGAAAGTTCTTGATGATGTTCTCCCCACCTACGCCCAATCTGGAGGCACCTTCACCAGGGCAGTTCGTAAGTATGGCAAGCACATGTTCTCACACAATACGAAGTTCTGCTGCGTCAAGCAGCCGCCTGGCGGTCAGAAGGATGCCTACTACGCCCTCCATCACATGCGGGCGATCGTAAGGGACCATCATCAACTTCTGCTACCAGATAATCTCAAAGATTGGGCCGCGAGCTTGTCAGCAGTCCAGGACGCGGACCTCAGACAATAATTCTTTCGCATCCAGTCGGAGTTTGCGGACATCATCCATCAAGATGTCCTTTATACCTCGGGGCAGTTCTTCCTCAGATATCAACCGTCCAATAGTGAGATAGATGAAATGCTACAAATGCAGGGTAACAACGACCACGATTTCATGACCATCACGACAGACAGCGGCTTCATCCACGTTCCTGTCCGATGAGTCGAGTCGAAAGTAGTGATGTGTAGTTCTGAAACATTGATTGGCTCATGTTGTAATTATACTTTAATGAATTCGTATGTCTCTTTGGTTTGGACAGTCATTCAACTTAGATGTAATCGATGCTATTTATTAGTAGGACCATGAATCCTGCTATTATTGTCTTGCTTTTCTCTTCCGATCCTTTTGTTGCATACTTACATATTGCTTATGTATTGTCTCTTGTTTGGCTTGTGCATAGAGATGCCGTCGTATGTCGTGTACAAGGGTAAGGTTCCCAGAGTCTACGGTGACTGGGAGGAGTGTCGGAGACATGTTCACCGTTTCAGCGGTAAAAGTTACAAAGGGTACACCACTAGGGCGGAGGCCGAATGTAGATACGCCCGCTATCTAGAGGGAGAGAGGAGGGAGCGTTGGAGGAACCAGATGAAGACCAGTTTGATCGCGATGATGCTCATCGTGATGACCATAGCTTTCTTCTATGTGATGGTAGTTTAGATGATCGATATCGACTTGTAATGTTAAGGCAAACTCGATACTCGCGGTCTTGAGACTTGTAATGTTTTATCTTTGTTCGGTCTTTTGAATTCGGAGACTAATATGATGAATTGTATTCGGAGACTAATCTTCTATTGTATTTGATGAATCTGATGTTGCTGTGTGCTGCTGTCTATATTCTATCCAATAATATATTTTGTAACCTGTGCAAAAATCAGAAAAGCAAAAAAATAAAACCTAATATTCATACTAATGGCGCACCACCCAAGACACTAATGGCGCACTGTGATCATCACACTAATGGCGCATTAACTGCTGGTGCGCCATTAGAATGCCAAAGCACATGGGTACATATGGCCCCCTGGGAGGCATTCTAATAGCGCACTACAGACTATACTAATGGCGCACTACGTGGTGCGCCATTAGAACACCAGATACTAATGGCGCACCGGTGGTGCGCCATTAGAATTTAATTCTAATGGCGTGATGCCAGTGGCGCACCGGTAGTGCGCCATTAGAAAGAAAATTCGGTGCGCCACTAGCATGCCTTTTCCTAGTAGTGTGGCTTGTTGGGACCTCCCCCATGGGAGGGGGCAAGGTTGTGGCTGGCCAAGGGGGTGCCTCCATGGTGTCCCCTTGGTGCCCCACTTGAGTTACCATTTCAGCCTTCATGTTGGACATGTAGCATGGGTGTTTTGGTATTTCCTCCACCACCCCACCCCTTGCCTTGGCCTATAAACGGAGGAGAAGGGGCTGCCATTCTCCTCATCCCTTCTCACATACAAGTGACATGCAATGATCTCGCTTCTCTCTCCCTCCCCGTGAAATAGTTTCGTAGAGCCGAAAGGATGTCTGGGTTCTGGCAGGAACTAGTTCTGGATGGCGAAGCCCTGCCGGATAGATGACACAGTATGTGTGCAACTCTGTAGAGAGATCGTAGTTTCGGTCTTAGTTCGTGAGTGCCTCCCGAAGGGCTGTCCGTGTGACCGTCCGAGTTTCGAAGGTCCTCCCAAAGGGCTGTCCGAGTGACCGTTCGAGTTTCGAAGGTCCTCCCGAAGGGCTGTCTGTGACACCGTCCGGGGGGCTATTCGACCGACTCCCGGAGGGCTGCCTGAAGTGAAGATGAGGGTATACATCCTCGTGGTTGGGAGGTTGTAAATCCTAGATGCGGGGATCTTCACCGCCGATCATCATCGACTCTACTTCCCGCTGCGCTATGAGTCGGCAACGAAAAAGATCAAACCATGTATGCAGTCTCCATAGTGGTCCTGGGCTGGTGCGTAGGTCGGAATTTTTTTGTTTTCTGCTGCGTTACCCTAAAGTGGCATCAAGAGCCATGCTCTGTGTAGATGCATGTTTCAATCTGGAATACATGGAGATTTATGGGTATTGCATAATATAATTGGGTAGTAGATGAGATCTATTGCGGAAAATTATTTATGCGGGTGACAGATGAAATATGTTACCCGACGTTCTTGTTGCTTCCCTAGAATTTGCATTTGCTCAATCTCGAGACAGCATGGTGGAATTTGACAAAGTTCTAGCAATTTGTGATCCTGATTGATCATGGAAGTGCTATCAGTTCTTTGGGTTCTGCCGTAGTCAAAAGAAAGATGAAATTCACAGATGAAAGGGCATTGTAGATATGATCTACACACGGGTCATGCGCATGACGAAGTTCAGTATGGGGCTCGAGATTTAATTATCTCATTTTCATACACCCCGAGATGTTAATCTAGCAACTTGAATAATCATACTTGATGATAAAACGTTGGTAGCTGCGGTTTAAGTCAAAACCTTAGAAGCCACGTAAAATAAAATTTTGCAGAAACCGATTAGAGGCGTCTAACTTGGTTTTGCAGGATGTGCATGTAATGTGGTATACCAATGCTCATATTAAATTTGATTATGTATGAGATGACTATATGATGTAATTAACATGACCTGCGTGTCATGATTCGGCATGATGGTTGGTGCCTTATGATTGTCACTTTAATGACTTGTGTGTCAACCTTAAGTAATGCACTTATTTTATTAGCTATAGAGATAGCAATATTATCTGGTGCATCAACAAGGTGGTGGAAATCTTCGTGAAGGTGAACACCGACGCGAATGCCGAAGACGAAGAAATGAAAGACTTCTCCGTCAGAAAGGGCTATACCATATCATGCGATTATGAATTGCCTGAGATGTTTATCCCTTATGATGCACCCTTCTTGATTGCCCGGTTGTCGCTTTTTATTAGGGTGATCTCTCACTGAAATATCAAGTAGTTAGTGTTCTCTCAAGTGTAGCACCGTCACGGCACCTATCTTTTCGGGGTGCGCCATGGATGCATGGGTACGAACGATTAGAGAAGTGTTAGGCGGGTGAGGTCAGACCTCGCAGCAAGATAACTTGGTTGTCTTGACGTTCATGGCAGGATCGTCCTGAGCTCGGAGCACACACATCGAAAGATGAGCAAGAGTCACATAGAGATGTGATCGGCAAGTTGGCCTACCGATTAAAATTCCCATTATGAGATGATGATTCTATGGCGATGAATTGAAGTCTGGATCTTGTATCACTCAAAATTAATTATGAGAGATATTGATTTGAGTGGGAGCGCACTGTTGAATTAACATGTTTAATTCTTAGTGCAATTAATTATGAACACCGTCTAAGTGTTTCTTGCAAAATAGTTGTAGAATAATGGCTCGCATTTCCACCTTCCCTGTTAAAATTGAATAGTTGTTAAATATCTGGTTAAAACTTCACGATTGGTAACGTAATGTGAGGATTGTCCTCAAAAGTACCGAGAAGGACTTTGTCCTATCGCATGCTTTTCGTATCCTCCCGCTAATGCTATGGAACATGTGACTATAGTCCTTCGATCCAAAAGCTAGAATTCTATTACGGTCAAGTGGAATATATTTGCTTCCATGAAAACCAAACTTTGAAAGTTGGGATAGTTATATGATATTCATGGAACTAAAAATTATTTTCAGATACAAACAAAGCAATGTTTTGTTTGCAAGTATTAGTAAAAGTGTTTACTATGCATTTGAATGTTGGGAAAGGGATCCAGAAGAACGCCAGTCATATAATGAAAGGTGAATAAAACAACAACATAAAGAGAAAGGAAGTGTCCAAAGGACTTACACGCCTAGGAAGTCCGTGGCTAACGCCACTTTTAAGTTGGGTTCTTCTTTTGCGAGTAGGAAAAATAATAAAAGTTAAACTGTTAGAAGTATAAAGGCGGAAAGAAAGATGACTCGAATATCCAGCTCATGTCTGAATGTCATACAAGTTTTTGATGTATACTAGGCTGGTCAAAGATATAGTTCTTGGGAATTATGGTTAAGCACTAATTCTTGGGTATTGTGAGTTAATCACAAAGATACCCGCTCGATTGCATTGTATTGTGAATCAATGTAAGAGCTACTATGGCCTAAAAAGACTAGCCAGAAATGAGGTTAAGGTATACACAGGGAACATAGTAAATGTTACTATACCTTCCAATGATGTATTGCCGTCTGTATTTATTTTCATAATTCATTTAGAGTTTTACAAACTCTATCCCATTGCATAAGGTATCTTGCAAGAAGGTTGTTCATAAGAGAACTTTTATGTTCGATGTTATGAATAACACAAGGGCCATACTTTCATTATGAATGAGATGTATGTTATGAATATTGATAATAATACAATACCTCTGGGTTTACTTTCATAATTCATTTTAGAGTTTCATACACTCTAGCCCATTGCACAATGTTTGTTGCAAAAGAGTTGTTCATAAAACCAACAATTGTTGTTAAGTATTATGAATAACATGAAGGGTCATTCTTCCATCCATGATGGGATGTATGTTATGAATATTGATGGTAATATGATATATCCATAACGCTGACACTAAATGTCGCGAGACTATGAGAATACCACACATGTGTGGCACTGCATTTGGTCACATTGGAGAAACCCGCATGGAAAAATTCCATTATGATGGATTTTGAAGTCGTTTGATTTTGAATCATCTGACACTTGCAACTTTCCTCCAAAAAGTGAAGTTACTGAAATACCGTTCACAGGCCATAAGGAACGAGCAACAAATTTAATTATTGGTGATCATACATTTTGATGTGTGTAGTTCAATAAATGTTGTTGCAAATGGTGGATTTATGTATCTTCAGAAATGACTCAAGTAGATATATGGATATTTACTTGATGAGACGTAATTCTGGATCTTTTGAAATCATTCGAAAGGTTTTCAAAAATGAATTAGAAGTTATTGTAACAAGAAAATCATGTTTCTGCAATTTGCTTGCACAAAGGAATATTTGATTTAATGTTTAGTGAATGTCTGATGAGTTGTGAAAGGGGTTTCATAACTTGCACCTCCCGGAACACCACTGCAAGTGGAAAGTCCATGGAGATGTAATCTAACCATTTATGACATGGTAAGGTCAAAGATGACATAAATAAATTTGCCATTATCCCTTTTAAAGTGATGCTTTAGAGACTGTGGCTTTTACACTGAAAAGAGCTACATCGGGTCTGTTGAAATGAAGCCATGGTATGGTACGCCCAACCAGGTTATATCTTTTCTTAACATTTGGAATATGGGGATTGTGTAAAAGGTTACAAACCTAATCCAAATCAGACAAATGCTACTTTGTAGGTTATACCAAAATGTTGGGTATTTCTCCCTCACTATACCGAGGCAAATAGTTTTGCCGCGAAACAGTGTGCTTTTATAGAGAATGGATCTTTCAAAAAGGTGAGTGGGAGAATAGTGCAACTCGACGAGATAAACAGTATCTTCGTCATCAGATCAAAGGGAAGAGACCTTGGAAGTAATTCCAGAGTTTCCTACTGCAACTGATACGGAAGTCTATACAATAAAATGTATGAACTTCAGTCGAACTTGCAGCTGAAGCACATAGGCAAGGCTCGTGCAAACCTCTCAGGTGCACAAACGAGATATTGTTGTTATACAACATTATACCTACGATACACAAGGAAGCGTTGATGGGTCCTGACTCCGGAATTGGCTAAATTCCAATACAACCCGAGTTAGTTTCCATATAAGTCATTCAAGATTAAAACCATGATACACCTTTCGGAAGACTTAGAGTCTAACGAATATTTATGGAACTTAAAACTGATACGGATAAAAAATGTTTTATCCATAAAGCTCGACTTGTTGAAAAAACAAGTTCAAGAGTTGACTACAATGAGGTTGTTTTCATCGTAGCAATGCTTAAAGTCGGTTCGGGTTGAACTAGCAATTAATACATATTTCAACCATGAGATATAAAACATGGATGACAATAGGAATTCCATCTGATGGAAATGAAACCAAGGACTTGCATGTGTTACAGTCCAAGGTATTTTGTCTATCCAAAGGATGCTAGTAAGGGTGCAAACTTCAGAGTTCCAACGATGGACAGAAGAGAGCAAAATGGAGTTTGAATCTTCGTGCTTTGATGAAATGGTCAAAGGGTTCTGACTTCATCAATGGGTAACGAAGATGCTTGTAATTCAAGCAAGTAAGTGGGAGCATAATAATATTTCTAAAAACCTTGTGTGCTTGACACATTGTTAATTGGAAATAAATTTCTTAACACGAATTAGGACTTCATTTGAAAATGGTTTCTTTTTTGCGAAGTGCTTAGGCTAAATAGCCTCAATATTAGGCATAATGATCTATGGAGATAGATTTACCTAATAGGGCTAAGCAATGAATACATATTGACAAGGTGCTAAAACCTTTTAGCATTTAAAACTGCCAAGGAGTGATTCTTGCCGGAGTCACATGGAAGAGTTTTTTGCAAGACTCGGTGTCCCAAAACACTGATGAGCAAAATACATGATGCAGATTCCACACACTTTTGTGTTTGGATTAATCATGTACTCCATGGTATGTAAAACAACCAGATATGTCCGATACTCCCAAGGTGTTGCGAGCATGTATACTAAAGTGATCAAAGTACTGATCATGGGACAGCAGTGAAAGATGTCATTGAATACTAGAGTAAGTACTGATGATATGTTTTCTCGCAAGCAGAGATCATGAAGAGTTCGTTGTAAAATGTTACATTGATACAATCTTCATCTTTTCTCCATGCGATTTTCGACTTAAGTTAAGGGTTTTGTGTAATACACAATATGGTGGCACGGTAGTTGGAAATTGTTCGCAACAGGATACTGTGGCGAATTCTATAACAAATGACTAAGTATGTTGATACTTTAGAAGCGACAAACAAGATGTTGAATCATATAGTTCATTCATGAACTTAGTATGGTTCCAAGATGGCTTTTGTCAATGGGCACTACTTCAGGTAGTTTCTTCATAACTCAGTCTGAGGAATCCAGGTTCGACCAGTGATTCACATACATAAAAGCCAAGTCTGCACAAAATATGAATTTTTGTGAAAGCGTGAAAACACGAGGATATGCAGAGATAGACATGGAACTGAAGTTGTCAGATCTGATGGAAATCAAGCTATACCACATGCGAAGCAATTTTTACACCGGTATGCCATAGGTGTAAAGTGCATTAGCATTAACTAGATTATTGACTCTAGTGCAAGTGGGAGTCTGTAGGAGATATGCCCTAGAGGCAATAATAAATGCTATTAATTATCTCCATGTTCATAATTATGTTTCCATACTATAACTGCTATGGTTCTCGAGTCTGCAATAACACGAGGCTCGGAGGAACACTGATACGTCTCCAACGTATCTATAATTTTTGTTTGCTCCATGCTATATTATCTACTATTTTAGACATTATTGGGCTTTATTATCCACTTTTATATTATTTTTGGGACTAACATATTAACCGGAGGCCCAGCCCAGAATTGTTGTTTTTTTTGCCTGTTTTAGGGTTTCGAAGAAAAGGAATATCAAACGGAATGAAACCTTCGGGAACGTGATTTTCTCAATAGATAAGACCCGGGAGACTTGGACCCTATGCCAAGGCACGTAACAGGAGGCCATGAGGTAGGGGGCGCGCCCCACCCTAACAGACGCGCCCCACCCTTGTGGGCCACCTGTTGCTCCACCGACATACTTCTTCCTCCTATATATATCCACGTACCCCCAAACGATCAGAATAGAAGCCAAAACCATAATTCCACTACCGTAACTTTCTGTATCCACGAGATCCCATCTTGGGGCCTGTTCCGGAGCTCCGCCGGAGGGGGAATCGATCACAGAGGGCTTCTACATCAACACCATAGCCCTTCCGATGAAGTGTGAGTAGTTTATCTCAGACCTACGGGTCCATAGTTAGTAGCTAGATGGTTCTTCTCTCTTTTTGGATCTCAATACAATGTTCTCCCCCTCTCTTGTGGAGATATATTCGATGTAATCTTCTTCTTGCGGTGTGTTTGTTGAGACCGATGAATTGTGGGTTTATGATCAAGTCTATCTAGGAATAATTTTCGAATCTTCTCTGAATTCTTTTATGTATGATTGGTTATCTTTGCAAGTCTCTTCGAATTATCAGTTTGGTTTGGCCTACTAGATAGATCTTTCTTGCAATGGGAGAAGTGCTTAGCTTTGGGTTCAATCTTGCGGTGTCCTTTCCCGGTGACAGTAAGGGGTGCAAGGCACGTATTGTATTGTTGCCATCGAGGATAACAAGATGGGGTTTTCTTCATATTGCATGAGTCTATCCCTCTACGTCATGTCATCTTGCTTAAGGCGTTACTCTATTTCTAACTTAATACTCTAGATGCATGCTGGGTAGTGGTTGATGAGTGGAGTAATAGTAGTAGATGCAGGCAGGAGTCGGTCTACTTGTCTCGGACGTGATGCCTATATACATGATCATGCCTATATACATGATCATGCCTAGATATTCTCATAATTATGCTCAATTCTGTCAATTGCTCAACAATAATTTGTTCGCTCACCGTAGAATACTTATGCTCTCGAGAGAAGCCACTAGTGAAACCTATGGCCCCTGCTACCTCTTGAGCACTGCGTTGGATTTCCCCGAAGAGGAGAGGATGATGCAGCAAAGTAGCATAAGTATTTCCCTCAGTTTTTGAGAACCAAGGTATCAATCCAGTAGGAGGCTACGCGCGAGTCCCTCATACCTACACAAAAACAACAGCTCAACGCAACCAACGCGCTTAGGGGTTGTCAATCCCTTCATGGTCACTTACGAAAGTGAGATCTGATAGAGATAACAAATAATATTTTTGGTATTTTTGGTATAGAGATGAAAAGTGAAAAGTAAAAGGCAAAGTAAAAAAGCAAAGCAATAATGAATTTATGGAGATTGATATGATGAGAAAGAGACCCGGGGGCCATAGGTTTCACTAGTGGCTTCTCTCAAGAGCATAAGTATTCTACGGTGGGTGAACAAATTACTGTTGAGAAATTGACAGAATTGAGCATAGTTATGAGAATATCTAGGTATGATGATGTATATAGGCATTACGTCCGAGACAAGTACACCGACTCCTGCCTGCATCTACTACTATTACTCCACTCATCGACTGCTATCCAGCATGCATCTAGAGTATTAAGTTAAAAAACAGAGTAACGCCTTAAGCAAGCTGACATGATGTAGAGGGATAGTTTCATGCAATATGATAAAAACCCCATCTTGTTATCCTCGGTGGCAACAATACAATACGTGCCTTGTTGCCCCTTCTGTCATTGGGAAAGGACACCGCAAGATCGAACCCAAAGCTAAGAACTTCTCCCATGGCAAGAACAACCAATCCAGTAGGCCAAACCAAACTGATAATTCGAAGAGACTTGAAAATATAACCAATCATACATAAAAGAATTCAGAGAAGATTCAAATATTATTCATAGATAGACTGGATCATAAACCCACAATTCATCGGCCTCAACAAACACACCGCAAAAAGAAAATTACATCGAATAGATCTCCACGAGAGAGGGGGAGAACATTGTATTGAGATCCAAAAAGAGAGAAGAAGCCATCTAGCTACTAACTATGGACCCGTAGGTCTGAAGTAAACTACTCACACTTCATTGGAGGGGCTTGGATGATGATGTAGAAGCCCTCCGTGATCGATGCCCCCTCCGGCGGACCTCCAGAACAGGCCCCAAGATGGGATCTCGTGGATACAGAAAGTTGCGGCGGTGGAATTAGGTTTTTGGCTCCCGTTCTGATCGTTTGGGGGTACGTGTATATATATATAGGAGGAAGAAGTACGTCGGTGGAGCAACTGGGGCCCCATGAGGGTTGAGGGCGCGCCTGGGGGGGGGGGGGGGTAGGCGCACCCCCCTACCTCGTGGGCTCCTGTTATGTGGCTTGACGTAGGGTCCAAGTCTCCTGAGTTGTATTCGATGATAAAATCACGTTATCGAAGGTTTCATTCCGTTTGGACTCCATTTGATATTCCTTTTCTTCGAAACCCTAAAACAGGCAAAAAACAACAATTCTGGGTTGGGCCTCCGGTTAATAGGATAGTCCCAAAAATAATATAAAAGTGGATAATAAAGCCCAATAATGTCCAAAACAGTAGATAATATAGCATGGAGCAATCAAAAATTATAGATATGTTGGAGACGTATCAGCCTCTGGGTCTATCTTTATCATATTGTTCTCCTACTACTTTGCTATTTACTTTACCTTTATTTTACTTTGCATCTTTGACATAAAAATACCAAAAATATTATCTTGTCATATCTATCAGATCTCACTCTCGTAAGTTGCCTTATAGGGATTGACAACCCCTATTTGCGTTGGTTGCGAGGATTTATTTGTTTTGTGTAGGTACGAGGGACTTGCGCGTAGCCTCCTACTATATTGATACCTTGGTTCTCAAAAACTGAGGGAAATACTTACACTACTTTGCTGCATCATCCCTTCCTCTTCGGGGAAAACCAACGCATTGCTCAAGAGGTAGCAAGAAGGATTTCTGGCGCCATTGCCGGGGAGGTCTTCGCAAAAGTCAACATACCAAGTACCCATCACATACCCTTATCTCCCACATTACATTATTTGCCATTTGCCTCTCGTTTTTCTCTCCCCAACTTCACCCTTGCCGTTTTATTCGCCCTCTCTCTCTCTATCCTCCCTCTCTTTCTCTATTTGCCTCTTTTTGCCTGTTTGCCTCTTTGTTTGCTTGTGTGTTAGTTTGCTTGCTTGTCACGATGGCTCAAGATAATACTAAATTGTGTGACTTCACCAATACCAACAACAATTATTTTATTAGCACTCCGATTGCTCCTCTTACCGATGTTGAATCTTGTGAAATTAATACTGCTTTGCTGAATCTTGTCATGAAAGATCCGTTTTCCGGCCTTCCTAGTGAAGATGCCCCTACCCATCTTAATAGCTTCCTTGATTTGTGTGACATGCAAAAGAATAAAGATGTGGATAATGATATTGTTAAATTGAAGCTATTTCCTTTTTCTCTTAGAGATCGTGCTAAATCTTGGTTTTCGTCTTTGCCTAAAAATAGTATTGATTCATGGAACAAGTGTAAAGATGCTTTTATCTCTAAGTATTTTCCTCCCTCTAAGATCATCTCTCTTAGAAACGATATTATGAATTTTAAGCAACTTGATCATGAACATGTTGCACAAGCTTGGGAGAGAATGAAATTAATGATACGTAATTGCCCTACTCATGGTTTAAATTTGTGGATGATTGTTCAAAATTTTTATGCCGGATTGAATTTTGCTTCTAGAAATATTTTAGATTCGGCCGCGGGAGGCACTTTTATGGAAATCACTTTAGGAGAAGCTACTAAACTCATAGATAATATTATTGTTAATTATTCTCAATGGCACACTAAAAGATCTACTAATAAAAAGGTGCATGCGATAGAAGAAATTAATGTTTTGAGTGGAAAGATGGATGAACTTATGAAATTATTTTCTAATAAGAGTGTTTCTTCTGATCCTAATGATATGCCCTTGTCTACTTTGATTGAGAATAATAATGAATCTATGGATGTGAATTTTGTTGGTAGGAACAATTTTGGTAACAACGCATATAGAGGAAATTTTAATCCTAGGCCTTATCCTAGTAATTCCTCTAATAATTATGGTAATTCCTACAACAATTCTTATGGAAATTATAATAAGATGCCCTCTGATTTTGAATCTAATATTAAAGAATTTATTACTTCGCAAAAGAATTTTAATGCTATGATTGAAGAAACAATTGCTTAAGATTGATGACTTGGCTAGGAACGTTGATAGAATTTCTCTTGATGTTGATTCTTTGAAACTTAGATCTATTCCACCTAAGCATGATATCAATGAGTCTCTCAAAGCCATGAGAATTTCCATTGATGAGTGCAAAGAAAGAACCGCTAGGATGCATGCTAAGAATGATGCCTTTAAAAGAGCGTGTTCTTCTAGTTCCTATGAAAATAATGATGAAGGTCTCAAAGTTATTAATGTATCCCCTATTAAATATTTGTTTTGCAATATGAATGTTGATAATGATGGGACTGAATATGATCCACCTTTACCTAGAAGGCATTCCAAGAATTCGGAATTTGTTGATCTTGATGCTAAAATTGATAAAAGTGGGATTGAAGAAATTAAAACCCTAGATGTTGCTAAACCCACTATTATGGATTTCAAGGAATTTACCTATGAAAATTTCTCTTTGATTGATTGTATTTCCTTGTTGCAATCCATGCTAAATTCTCCTCACGCTTATAGTCAAAATAAAGCGTTTACTAAACATATCGTTGATGCCTTGATGCAATCTTATGAAGAAAAACTTGAATTGGAAGTTTCTATCCCTAGAAAACTTTATGATGAGTGGGAACCAACTATTAAGATTAAAATTAAAGATCACGAATGCTATGCTTTATGTGATTTGGGTGCTAGTGTTTCCACGATTCCAAAAACTTTGTGTGATTTGTTAGGTTTCCGTGATTTTGATGATTGCTCTCTAAACCTTTACCTTGCGGATTCCACTATTAAGAAACCTATGGGAAGAATTAATGATGTTCTTATTGTTGCAAATAGGAATTATGTACCCATAGATTTTATTGTTCTTGACATAGATTGCAATCCTTCATGTCCTATTATTCTTGCTAGACCTTTCCTTAGAACGGTTGGTGCAATTAATGATATGAAGGAAGGAAATATTAGATTCCAATTTCCATTAAGGAAAGGAATGGAACACTTTCCTAGAAATAAGATTAAATTACCTTATGAATCTATTATGAGCGTCACTTATGGATTTCCTACCAAAGATGACAATACCTATATCTATTCTTGCTTGTTATGCTTAGCTAGGGGCGTTAAACGATAACGCTTGTTGGGAGGCAACCCAATTTTATTTTTATTCCTATGTCACATCCCTAGTTCTGGTATGACCTAGGCTAGCCTTCATGTTTGCATCATGTTTAAATTTCATTGAAATTTGAAATGGGGATTTGTGAAACCCTCAGAATCATTCTGGAAATGGCCGAAATAAAAAAATTGCTCCAAAAGGTCCAAGAAAATGCTCATGTTGCTCTCTGGAAATATTGGACAGAGATAAAAAATCAAATCAATATTTTTAAGAGCTCATAAGTATTTATTTTGGGTATTTGGAATTAATCCAGTAATTATTTGCCTTGGATATATATATTTCTTATATATATTATATATGCCCAAAATGTTGTTAATTGTTGAGGAGTTTTGGAGCAATCCAACTAGTTCCTACAAAAATTGATAGAAGTAAATAAAATGATTTAGTAATTTACTAAATCAGAAACAAATGTCAGAAAATAGAAAATAGAAATAAAAGACAGAGGAGAGAGGTACGGCTTACCTGGCGCTCACCTGACATGGCCCAGCACGGCCCAGCCCACCAGAGCCAGGCACTAGTCGTCTCCTTCCTTGCCAGGAGGACGACGGCGTGGCGCACGCACAGGAGGCGAAGCCACCTCCTGCTTCCACCTCCTGCTGCCTCCCCCGTCCTCACTCGAGCGCCACGGAGACGCCCGCAACCCCGTGGTCACTCCCCCCTCTCTCCCCTGCCTATCCCTTGTATGTCCCCCTTCCCCGAGCACCACCGAGCGAAGCTCGTCGCCGCCGCTCACCGTCGCCATAGCTACTGCCCACGCCGAGCCCCGTTGCCGTATCCCACTGGTCCACCATCGAGCACCGCCTCACCAAGACGAAGGTCACATCACGGGACTCCCTGTGACGACGCCTCCGAGCTCGTCACCGCCGCATCTGCCGCCGGACTTAGCCCGTCGATCTGCGTCGTCCAGTGCCTCCCCGAGCACAACGATGGCGCAGTTCGAATCTCTGTGAGCCCCGCTGTCATCTCCCCCTTCTCCCCTGGTAGCGCCTGCCCTCTACGCCGTAGCCCCGCCATGGCCGAGAGCTTCTCGCCGTCGTGCTCGTCCCTGCTGTCGCTAGCAAGCCCTGATGACCAAACCGAGCTCACAGACTTCTTCCACGTGCTGCGTAGATGCCTCTACGCTGCTCAGCTCCCTCGCCCGCGAGCTCTAGCCCTCCCAGCCGCCACAACCGAGCTCCGGCCGCCGCCTCGAGCCCCGCTCCGGCGAGCTCCGGCGCCCCCGCATCCTCCTACCAGCCCCCCTGGATGCGGACGACGACGGGCTACGCCCCGTTGGTCTTCGCGCGTCCAGACGCCGCCTGTAGCGCGAGCCCGAGCAACTCCGGCGAGCCTCCGCCATGAGATGTGGTCGCCGGTGCTTAATCCGGTGACGCTGACGCGGCAAGATTAGTTTAGGACTAACCCCCCCCCCCATTAGTGACACAAACAGTGGGCCCTAGTGCCACTAATCCTATAATTAGGTTAAACTAACCCCCTGCTTAACCTGTTACACTGACGTGTGGAGCCCACAAGTCAGGTTTGACCCCCGTCAGCGCTGTTGACTTGCTGCCGCAAGCATGACGCAGTGCTGACGCAGATATTTCTTTTCTAGTTTTAATTTAAATCAGGAAATTCCAGAAAATGTTATAAACTTCAAAAATTCATAGAAATTCAACTGTAGCTCAGATTGAAATAATATACATATGAAAAATTATCATAAAAATTCAATCTATCCATCTATACCATTTTCATGCATGACAAACCAACTTATACATGCTTTATATGAGGAAACACATGAATGGAATTTATAAAGGCTTATTTTGGAGTGGCATTTGAAACTTTGTTTCAAATGGACTTCATGCAAATAAATGCTAGTTGCATTAACTCAAACAACATCACATCTTCATGCCATGTTCATGCATCATGTTGTTGCATATGCTTGTGTATTGATTTCCGACACCGTTCCCTCTCGATAGGTCCCGCTCCGGAGAGTGCTCCAGAGTACCTGTCTGAGGAGCAGTGACCCCATGTTGTTCTACTAGGCAAGCAAACCCCCTTATTCATTCCAATACAATCCTACTCTCTCGCTCCTGCTCTCATTTATTGCATTAGGAAAACGATGATTCAACTGCTACTCTATGCTGCGGTAGTTGAACCCATTCCTCTGCATGACCTGTCATTGCCATAGTAAATAGTTAAAACCCACTAGCATGTGTAGGAGTTGATTGAGCCATGTTGTGTTCCTACCATGCTTTGCTTGCTAATGCTTAGAGTATGTCAGGTCTAATTCATTGGGAATTAATTAGAGTACAATGCTATGTTCTGATGTTGAGAGTTAAGCGTGTGAACACAATTTGGTAAAGGTAGCGGTGAGAGGCCATGTAGGAGTACATGGTGGGTTGTCTCACTGGAACCGTCCCTAAGAACTGAGTTCTATGTATTTTGTCCAAGGACTAGCTACTACCACGCATTGGGTTCCGCTAACTCGACCCCTCTCGACTTATTAGCCAACTTGATCTCTGTCCAGGAGTTGAAAATAGTTTCTGGTGTTTGTAGGTAGTGCTATGTTTCTACCGAGTGGCACCCGGCACGGTGGACTTGGGACAGACTAGGCACACGTGGCCCGGTGTACCGAGTGGCACCCGGATGGTGGGCTCGGGAACCCTGTACACATTGTTTGGGGCCGTGAGCGAAACCCTGGCCGGATCTCCTTGCGGATGGAACCCGAATAGGCGATAAACCTGGACTAGAGTCTTGTGTGGTTAGTCAGGTCGTGGCCGACACCCTCGCCAGGCTTCCGCTTGAAGGTTGCCGAGATACATGACGTGTATATGGTGATAAGTGGTGAGAGCGTGTGTGAAGAAGTACACCCCTGCAGGGTTATCATGATCTATTCTTATAGCCGTGTCCTCGGTTATGGACTTCTTGGATGCTTACGTGGTACATAGACAACTTAAAGTGGATACTCTAAAATGCTCAAGACAAGTGTGAGTGCTATGGATGGCCTTCTCGTAAGGAGACGGGGATGAATCCATAGTAGTGTATTGATGTGGTGATTGGTGGACTCGTGTGCGCTGCCTCACCTCAAAGAAGTTTCGCGTTGTCGTAGAATAGGATAGCCACTGAGTCAAAGCTGGCTTGCTGCAACTAAACCCCACATTACCTTCTTGATACAAATGCATGTATGATAGGATCTGATGTAAGTCTTGCTGAGTACCTTTGTACTCACGTTTTCTTTATTATATTTTGCAGGTGAGACATCTGTCTCACTAGTAGTACCACTTGGACTTCGACGAGTAGCTTGTTACCTCAGCTACGATCTTGTACCCTTGGGAGGGACTTGTAGATAGTCAAGCTTCTCAGCCTTTTTATTTTGTAGTTGTCTGTACTCAGACATGTAATGCTTCCGTTGCTTGTATGCTCTGAATGATGGGTCATGTGACCCCAGTTTGTATTTAATGCTATGTGGCTCTTCTGAGCCTTTATCTATATGACTTTGAGTTATGTTGTGATGCCATGTTGTATAACACATACTTGCATGTTATGCGTACGTATGACGTGTATTGCTATGTGTGGGATCCGACAACCTAGTTGTTTATCCTTGGTAGCCTCTCTTATGGGGAAATGTAGTCTAATGCTTCCTTTAGCCATAGTAGTCCACTACAGCCCGGTTCACCGGAGTCCTGCTAGCCCAGCACTACTGCTCAGGACACTTGACTGGCCGGCATGTGTTTCACTTCATTCCTGTGTCTGTCCCTTCGGGGAAATGTCACGCGGTGACATCCGGAGTCTTGCCTAGCCTGCTACAGCCCAGGTTCCCCGGAGTCCTATTAGCCCAGTGCTACAGCCTGGATTCACACGCTGCTGACCAACATGCTCGATGTGAATCATGTATGCCTGTCCCCGTAAGTTAGTGCCACTTTGGGTTCACGACTAGTCATGTCGGCCCGGGTTCTCTGTCATATTGATGCTATCGACACTTTCATATACGTGAGCCAAAAGGCACAAACGGTCCCGGGCCATGGTAAGGCGACACCCGTGGGAATACCGTGTGTGAGGCCGCAAAGTGATATGAGGTGCTACATGCTAGATCGGTGTGACTTAGAATCGGGGTCCTGACAGCTTTGGTATCAGAGCCTGACTACCTGTAGGATTACCAAGCCAACCTGGTCGAAGTTGGGTCTAGAAATTCTTTAGCTATATAGGGGAATTGATTGTGGAAGGGAACGTAAGGCTCTTTTTACTCCTTATACCTCATGCCTTCTGATCTGAGTCATCCTATCTTTCCTACGGGGTTAAGGAACTAGGCTTTCTCTTCCGTCTATCAGGATCACGTGTTACTACTCCATAGTCTCTTAGGATTGGTTGATCAGAGTCATATTCCAGTTTTCGAGTACTTCCGGTGTAGTCTGTTTAGTAATATCCCAGAACCTTGAGTGAGGATGTTGAGTATGGTGCTACCCCGTCTTTTGCAGAATGTCTCATTTCGAGCATTTTACTGCCGTTATGCTGCTGGAATTGTCCTAGGAGTTCAAGAGATAGTATTTTTCCTCGTACTATATTCTACATCCTAATGATGATGCTGAATCCATCCTTGTTTCCTTGGTTGGTTCTTCAGGATGTCGTCAGTTAATCGAAGTTCTGTTGCTCATAGCCGGAACCACGGAGATGGTAGGGATGAGGATCCTCCCGACCAGCCTTCGTTGGCAGAGTTCATGTTAGAGATGGAGAAGAACAAGCGAGAGTCTAACCGCTTGTTAGCACGTATTGAGGAGAATACCTCCCATCAGCACAAAGAGTCAGCAACCATCTATGATTTCATTGGTCTGAAACCACCTAGCTTCCATCATTCCATTGAACCACTTGATGCACATGACTGGCTCCGTAGTATCACACACAAGCTGCGTTCTGTGAACGTAGCTGAAAGTGACAAGGTCACCTACGCTGCTTATCATTTGGAAGGTCCTGCTAGTATTTGGTGGCAGAACTATGAGGCTATGCTTCCAGCTGGCCAGATAACCACCTGGAGAGATTTCACCGAGGCTTTTCGCGAGCATCACATTCCTCAGGCTCTCATCGACCGCAAGTGAGAAGAGTTATGTAGTTTCACCCAAAGTAAGATGGCTGTTGATGCTTACAGTAGAGAGTTTGAGAACCTCGCCCGCTATGCTACAGAAGAGGTGTCCACGGACGCCAAGAAGCAGGCTAGGTTCCGGAAGGGTCTCAACCCCAAGTTGCGTCGTGATCTCCACTTGCATCCACTGTTCAAGATATCTTCCGATATTCCAATAAATCGAACGATTTATCGCTTATCGTTGTCTGACCGATAAGATAAATTGGCCGATAAATCAGCCTCTATGGCTATAACTTGGCCGATATGCCGATAAACTGACCGATTTACCCCTTATCATGGGTCGGCCGATAAGTTCCCGATAAGCGATATCCCCAACATTGCTTGCATCATTGCAATACATTCTAGGCTCTTGTGAACAAGGCCATTAACGCAGAAACAGCTCAACTAACTTACGAGGAGTCTTGTAAGCACACCCGTGATTTGGGTTCTTCCTCTGGTTCTAGTTCGCAGAAGCGTCGGATTTGGGTTCCGAACTCCGCTCTTCCACCCGGTTATACACCAAGGCCATCTTGTGTGGCGACCTCACCCAGTTCAGCAGTATGCTCCACCCAGGCCTATTGGTAGACCGCTTGTCAAAGTGGGTCCACGTCCTACTTCAGGGACTTGTTCCACATGCGGAGAGCCAGGACACTATGCACGTGAATGCTCTCAAACCAATTATGCTCCACCTCAGCCTGAGAAGTCTGTTGGCCGTGGTAAGCCATCACGCAAGATGATCAGTGTCAAGTCAGCTCCCACTGAACGTGGATGTGTGCATCACGTCTCAGTTAAATATGCTCATGATGATCCAGATGTCGTTCTTGGTACACTCCTTGTCAACTATCATCCAGCTTCGGTTCTATTCGATATCGGAGCATCTCACTCCTTCATCTCTGAGGCTATGCTCGTTTGCATGACATGTCATTTTGTGATATGCCAACTCCACTTGAAATCCAAACTCCAGGGTCTAGATGGCAAACTACCAGAATAAGCCATGGTAATGGAATCCTTGTTGACAGACTTGTATTCCTTGCATCACTTATAGCCCTCAAGTCTACAGATATTAACATCGTCTTGGGTATGGACTGGATGAAAGCTCATCATGCCAAGATTGATTGTTACACAAGGTCTGTTCAGCTTACACACCCATCTGGCAAGATAGTCACCATCTCCACTAGAGTTGCAAAGCGTCAGCTCTATTCTCTTAATGCCAACCCTCTTCCAGACCTTGAAGATATCCCGGTAGTCCGTGACTTTCCGGATGTCTTTCTAGAGGAACTGCCAGGTATTCCACCTGACAGAGATGTAGAGTTTGTCATAGATCTTCACAGGAACCGCTCCAATCTCTAGGAGACCTTACAAGATGGCACCCTTAGAACTAGCTAAGCTTAAGAAACAACTCGATGAATCCTTGCAAAAGGGTTTCATCCATCCTAGCTCTTCTCCTTGGGCTTTCCCCGTCCTCTTCGTCAAGAAGAAGGATGGTACGGACCGGATGGTTGTAGATTATCGTCCCGTTAATTTGGTCACGATAAAGAACAAGTATCCGCTCCCAAGGATCAACGATCTATATGATCAGCTCAGTGGATCCTCAGTCTTTTCCAAGATGGATTTGAGGTTAGGCTACCACCAAATCAAGATCAGAAATGGGGACATTCCTAAGACGGCTTTTGTCACTCGTTATGGCCAGTACGAGTACACCGTCATGTCCTTTGGTCTAACCAATGCTCCAGCTACATTCTCTCGCTTGATGAACTAGATTTTCATGGAGTACTTAGATAAGTTCGTCGTAGTTTACCTCGATGATATTCTTATTTACTCGAAGAACAAGGAAGAGCATGCCGAATATCTTAGACTTGTGTTAGAGAACCTTAGAGAGCACCGCCTTTATGCCAAGTTCTCCGAGTGTGAATTTTGGTTGCCGGAAGTGACCTATCTCAGCCATGTGATCTCTGGCAAGGGCATTGCCGTCAATCCCGAGAGAGTTCAGGCCGTTCTTGATTGGACTCTGCTTGAAACAGTTAAGCAAGTTAGGAGTTTCCTTGGCCTAGCCAGTTATTATCACCGCTCCATTGAGAACTTCTCCAAAGTGGCCAAACCTCTCACGGAACTTCTCAAGAAAGATAAAAAGTTTGAGTGGTCCCCACAGTGTGAGCACAGTTTTCAGGAACTGAAGAGACACCTGACTTCTGCTCCCATACTTGTGCCACCGGATTTCACTAAGGACTTTGTTATCTATTGTGATGCCTCACGACAGGGACTAGGTTGCATTCTTATGCAAGATCTCCATGTGATTGCCTATGCATCTCGACAGTTGCATCCACATGAAGAGAATTATCCTACACATGATCTAGAGCTTGTAGTCGTAGTCTATGCACTTAAGACCTGTCGACATTACCTTCTCGATAAATGTTGCAAGATTTACACCGACCACCAGAGTCTCAAGTATATCCTTACCCAACCAGATTTGAACCTTAGGAAAAGACGTTGGTTGGAGTTGATCTCATATTACGACTTAGGGATTACCTACACCCCAAGCAAAGGGAATGTCATGGCTGATGCGCTAAGTCGTAAGTCCTATTGCAAAAATCTTATGTTGCAGCAGGGCCAACCACTTCTTCATGAGGAATTATGTAAGCTCAACCTTCACATTGCTCCTCACGGATTCCTTTCTACTTTGGTAGCGAAACCTACTCTTGTGGATCATATCATAGAAGCCCAGAAGCATGATACGGGGATTACCCGGATCAAGAGAAACATTGACAAGGGCATTGCTGGTAGTTTCTCTATAGATGATCGAGGTGTTGTTTTCTTCGGGAATCGTTTGGTGGTTCCCAAGAAGCAACATCTTTGGCAATTAATCCTTGAGGAGGCTCATGAATCTCCTCTCACGATTCATCCCGGTAGTACTAAGATGTATCAGGACCTACGCCAGAGGTTCTGGTGGACTAGGATGAAGAGAGAAATTGCTCAGTTCATTGCTAATTGCAACGTTTGTCATCGCGTTAAGGAAGAGCATCAAAGGCCTGCTGGCACCCTTCAGCCTTTAGCTATTCCCGAGTGGAAATGGGATAAAGTTGGTATGGACTTCATCACCGGCTTTCTCAGAACCAAGAAAGGGAATAATGCTATCTTCGTAGTCATTGATCGTCTTTCCAAAGTGGCTCACTTCCTACCTGTTCGAGAGAGTATCACTGCTAGTCAGCTCGCTGACTTATATATTTCTCGAATAGTGTCACTTCATGGTGTTCCACTAGAGATCAATTCAGACTGTGGTAGTCTTTTCACTTCTCATTTCTGGGAGAGTTTCCAAACTGCCATGGGCACCCATCTTTCCTTCAGTACCGCTTTCCACCCTCAATCAAGTGGTCAGGTGGAAAGGGTTAACCAAATTCTCGAGGACATGCTTAGAGCTTGTGTTATCTCATTCGGTATGGATTGGGAGAAGTGTCTTCCCTTCGCCAAGTTTGCTTATAATAATAGCTACCAATCCAGCCTCAAGAAAGCTCCTTTTGAGGTTCTGTATGGACGAAGATGTCGAACACCTTTGAACTGGTCAGAAACCGGTGAAAGACAATTATTTGGACCGGATATGATCCAGGAGGCAGAAGAGCAAGTTCGCATCATTCGTGAGAATTTGAAAATAGCCCAATCTCGTCAAAAGAGCCAGTATGACCATAGTCATAAGGAAGTGGCTTATGAAGTTGGCAACAAAGCTTAACTTTGGGTTACCCCTTTGAAGGGTACCCATCGATTCGGTATCAAGGGCAAGTTGGCTCCTCGTTACATTGGTCCCTTTCTCATTCTCGCTAAACGAGGAGAGGTTGCCTACTAGTTGGAACTACCCCCACATCTTTCTCGAGTGCATGATGTCTTCCACGTCTCTCAACTCAGGCGTTGCTTCTCGGATCCTATCCGTGGAGTGGACCACGAAACGCTTGATCTCCAAGATAACCTCACATATCGAGAGTACCCTGTTCGCATTCTTGATCAAGCAGAGCGTGTCACTCGACGTCATAACATCAAGTTTCTCAAGGTTCAGTGGTCTCATCATTTCGAGAGAGAAGCTACCTGGGAGCGAGAAGATCGTCTTCGACTGGAGTACCCCGCTTTCTTTCCGCCAACTCCTGAATCTCGTGACGAGATTCTTCCGAGTGGGGGCGAGTTGTCACATCCCTAGTTCTGGTATGACCTAGGCTAGCCTTCAAGTTTGCATCATGTTTAAATTTCATTGAAATTTGAAATGGGGATTAGTGAAACCCTCGGAATCATTCTGGAAATGACCCAAATAAAAAAATTCCTCCAAAAGGTCCAAGAAAATGCTCATGTTGCTCTCTGGAAATGTTGGACAGATATAAAAATTAAATCAATATTTTTAAGAGCTCATAAGTATTTATTTTGGGCATTTGAAATTAATCCAGTAATTATTTACCTTGGATATATATTTGTTATATATATAATATATGTCCAAAATGCTGTTAATTGTTGAGGAGTTTTGGAGCAATCCAACTAGTTCCTACAAAAATTGACAGAAGTAAATAAAATGATTTAGTATTTTACTAAATCAGAAACAAATGTCAGAAAATAGAAAATAGAAATAAAAGACAGAGGAGAGAGGTACGGCTTACCTAGCGCTCACCTGACATGGCCTAGCACGGCCCAGCCCACTAGAGCCAGGCGCCAGTCGTCTCCTTCCTTGCCAGGAGGACGACGGCGTGGCGCACGCACAGGAGGCGAAGCCACCTCCTGCTTCCACCTCCTGCTGCCTCCCCCGTCCTCACTCGAGTGCCACGGAGACGACCCCAACCCCCTGGTCACTCCCCCCCACTCTCCCGTGCCTATCCCGCGTCTGTCCCCCTTCCCCGAGCACCACCGAGCGAAGCTCGTCGCCGCTGCTCACCGTCGCCGTAGCTACTGCCCACGCCGAGCACCGTTGTCATGTCCCACTGGTCCGCCGTCGAGCACCGCCTCACCAAGATGAAAGTCACATCGCCGGACTCCCTGTGACGATGCCTCCGAGCTCGTCACCGCCGCATCTGCCACTGGACTTCGCCCGTCGATTTGCGTCGTCCAGTGCCTCCCCGAGCTCAACGACGGCGCCATTCGAATCTTTGTGAGCCCCGCCGTCATCTCCCCCTTCTCCCCTGGTCGCGCCTGCCCTCTACATCATAGCCCCGCCATGACCGAGAGCTTCTCGCCGCCGTGCTCGTCCCTGCTATCGCTACCAAGCCCTGACGACCAAACCGAGCTCGCAGACTTCTTCCACGTGCTGCATAGATGCCTCTGCGCTGCTCAGCTCCCTCACCCGCGAGCTCTAGCCCTCCCAGCCGCAACCACCGAGCTCCGGCCGCCGCCTCGAGCCCCGCTCCGGCGAGCTCCGGCGCCCCCGCAGCCTCCCACCAGCTCCCCTGGATGCGGACGACGACAGGCTACGCCCCGGTGGTCTTCGCGCGTCCAGACGCCGCCTGTAGCGCGATCCCGAGCAACTCCGGCGAGCCTCCGCCGCGAGATGTGGTCGCCGGTGCTTAATCCGGCGATGCTGACGTGGCAAGATTAGTTTAGGACTAATCCCCCCCATTAGTGACACTGACAGTGGGCCCCAGCGCCACTAATCCTATAATTAGGTTAAACTAACCCCTTGCTTAACCTGTTACACTGACGTGTGGAGCCCACAAGTCCGGTTTGACCCCAGTCGGCGCTGTTGACTTGCTGAGGCAAGCATGACGCGGTGCTGACACAATTATTTCTTTTCTGGTTTTAATTTAAATCAGGAAATTCCAGAAAATGTTATAAACTTCAAAAATTCATAGAAATTCAACCGTAGCTCAGATTGAAATAATTTATATATGAAAAATTATCAGAAAAATTCAATCTATCCATATGTACCATTTTCATGCATTACAAACCAACTTATACATGCTGTATATGAGGAAACACATGAATGGCATTTATAAAGGCTTATTTTGGAGTTGCATTTAAAACTTTGTTTCAAATGGAATTCATGCAAATAAATGCTAGTTGCATTAACTCAAATAACATCACATCTTCATGCCATGTTCATGCATCACATTGTTGCATATGCTTGTGTATTGATTTCCGACACCGTTCCCTCTCGATAGGTCCCGCTCCGGAGAGTGCTCCAGAGTACCTGTCTAAAGAGCAGTGACCCCTTGTTGTTCTACCAGGAAAGCAAACCCCCTTGTTCATTCCGATACAATCCTACTCTCTCGCTCCTGCTCTAATTTATTGCATTAGGACAACAATGATTCAACTGCTACTCTATGTTGTGGTAGTTGAACCCATTCCTCTGCATGACCTGTCATTGCCATAGTAAATAGTTAAAACCCACTAGCATGTGTAGGAGTTGATTGAGCCATGTTGTGTTCCTACCATTCTTTGCCTGCTATTGCTTAGAGTATGTCAGGTCTGATTCATTGGGAATCAATTAGAGTACAGTGCTATGTTCTGATGTTGAGAGTTAAGCGTGTGAACACGATTTGGTAAAGGTAGCGGTGAGAGGCCATGTAGGAGTACATGGTGGGTTGTCTCACTGGAACCGTCCCTAAGAACTGAGTTCTGTGTATGTTGTCCAAGGACTAGCTACTGCGACACATTGGGTTCCGGTAACTCGACCCCTCTCGACTTATTAGCCAACTTGATCTCTGTCCAGGAGTTGCAAATAATTTCTGGTGTTTGTAGGTAGTGCTATTTTTCTACCGAGTGGCACCCGGCAGGGTGGATTTGGGACAGACTAGGCACACGTGGCCCGGTGTACTGAGCGGCACCCGGATGGTGGGCTCGGGAACCCTGTACATATCGTTTGGGGCCGTGAGCGAAACCCCGGTCGTATCTCCTTGCGGACGGAACCCGAATAGGCGATAAACCTGGACTAGAGTCTTGTGTGGTTAGTCAGGTCGTGGCCGACACCCTCGCCAGGCTTCCGCTTGAAGGTTGCCGAGATACATGACGTGTATATGGTGATAAGTGGTGAGAGCGTGTGTGAAGAAGTACACCCCTGCAGGGTTATCATGATCTATTCGAATAGCCGTGTCCTCGGTTATGGACTTCTTGGATGCTTACGTGGTACATAGACAACTTAAAGTGGATACTCTAAAATGCTCAAGACAAGTGTGAGTGATATGGATGGCCTTCTCGTAAGGAGACGGGGATGAATCCATAGTAGTGTATTGATGTGGTGATTAGTGGACTCGTGTGCGCTGCCTCACCTCAAAGAAGTTTCTCATTGTCGTAGAACAGGATAGCCACTGAGTCAAAGCTGGCTTGCTGCAACTAAACCCCACATTACCTTCTTGATACAAATGCATGTATGATAGGATCTGATGTAAGTCTTGCTGAGTACCTTTGTACTCACGTTTTCTTTATTTATGTTTTGCAGGTGAGACATCTGTCTCACTAGTAGTACCACTTGGACTTCGACGAGTAGCTTGTTACCTCAGCTACGATCTTGTACCCTTGGGAGGGACTTGTAGATAGTCAGGCTTCTCAGCCTTTGTCTTTTGTAGTTGTCTGTACTCAGACATGTAATGCTTCCGTTGCTTGTATGCTCTGAATGATGGGTCATGTGACCCCTGTTTGTATTTAATGCTACGTGGCTCTTCTGAGCCTTTATCTATATGAGTTTGAGTTATGTTGTGATGCCATGTTGTACAACACATACTTGCATGTTATGCATACGTGTGACGTGTATTGCTATGTGTGGGATCCAACAACCTAGTTGTTTATCCTTGGTAGCCTCTCTTATGGGGAAATGTAGTCTAATGCTTCCTTGAGCCATAGTAGTCCGCTACAGCCCGGTTCACCGGAGTCCTGCTAGCCCAGCACTACTGCTCAGGACACTTGACTGGCCGGTATGTGTTTCACTTCGTTCCTATGTCTGTCCCTTCGGGGAAATATCACGCGGTGACATCCGGAGTCCTGCCTAGCCTGCTACAGCCCGGGTTCCCCGGAGTCCTGTTAGCCCAGTGCTACAGCCCGGATTCACACGCTACTGACCGACATGCTCGATGTGAATCATGTATGCCTATCCCCGTAAGTTAGTGCCACTTTGGGTTCACGACTAGTCATGTCGGCCCGGGTTCTTTGTCATATGGATGCTAGCGACACTATCATATACGTGAGCCAAAAGGCGCAAACGGTCCCGGGCCATGGTAAGGCGACACCCGTGGGAATACCGTGCGTGAGGCCGCAAAGCGATATGATGTGTTACATGCTAGATCGGTGTGACTTAGAATCGGGGTCCTGACATCCTTGCTTTTTGCTCCTGTTTAGTAATTAATAAATTATCTAGCCTCTGTTTTAGTTGTGTTTTTTGTGTTTAATTAGTGTTTGTGCCAAGTAGAACCGTTGGGAAGACTTGGGGAAAGTCTTGTTGAACTTGCTGTAAAAAACAGAAACTTTAGTGCTCATCAGAACTTCTGTCATTTTTATTTGGAAAGTAATATTTAGTTAATTATTTTTTCATATGATTAATAGATAAATTCCTCACGTCTAGCAATTTATTTTAGAATTTGTGGGGTTCCATATCTTGCGCTAGCTACAGATTACTACAGACAGTTCTGTTTTTGACAGATTCTGTTTTTCGTGTGTTGTTTGCTTATTTTGATGAATCTATGGCTAGTTAAATAGTTTATAAACCATACAGAAGTTGTAATAAAGTAGGTATAACACAAATATAAATAAAGAATGAGTTCATTACAGTACCTTCAAGTGGTCTTTTATTTTCTTTCGCTAACGGAGCTCACGAGATTCTCTACTTTAAGTTTTGTGTTGTGAAGTTTTCAAGTTTTGGGTAAAGATTTGATGGATTATGGAACAAGGAGTGGCAAGAGCCTAAGCTTGGGGATGCCCATGGCACCCCCAAGATAATATAAGGACACATAAAAGCCAAAGCTTGGGGCTTCCCCAGAAGGCATCCCCTCTTTCGTCTACTTCTATCGGTAACTTTATTTGGAGCTATATTTTTATTCGCCACATGATATGTGTTTTGCTTGGAGCGTCTTGTATGATTTGAGTCTTTGCTTGTTAGTTTACCACAATCATCCTGTCTGTACACACCTTTTGAGAGATCCATATGTGATATGGGATTTGTTAGAATACTCTATGTGCTTCGCTTATATCTTTTGAGTTATATCATTTTGCTCTAGTGCTTCACTTATATCTTTTAGAGAACGGTGGTGGATTTGTTTTATAGAAACTATTGATATCTCATGCTTCATTTAGATTATTTTGAGAGTCTTAAATAGCATGGAATCTGCTTAAAATCCTAATATGCTTGGTACACAAGATTAATAATAAAACTTTCTTATGAGTGTGTTGGATACTATGATAAGTTTGATACTTGATAATTGTTTTGAGATATGAAGATGGTAATATTAAAGTTGTGCTAGTTGAGTAGTTAATGAATTTTAGAAATACTTGCGTTGAAGCTTGTGATTCCCGTAGCATGCACTTATGGTGAACCATTATGCGATGAAGTCGGAGCATGATTTATTTTTTGATTGCCTTCCTTATGAGTGGCGGTCGGGGAAGAGCGATGGTCTTTTCCTACCAATCTATACCCCTAGGAGCATGCGCGTAATACTTTGCTTTGATAACTTGTAGATTTTTGCAACAAGTATATGAGTTCTTTATGACTAATGTTGAGTCCATGGATTATACGCACTTTTCTCACCCTTCCACCTTTGCAAGCCTCTCTAATACCGCGCACCTTTCACCGGTATCATACACCCACCATATACCTTCCTCAAAACAGCCACCATACCTACCTATTATGGCATTTCCATAGACATTCCGAGATATATTGCCATGCAACTTTCCACCATCTAGTTCATCATGACACATTCATCATTGGCATATTGCTTAGCATGATCATGTAGTTGACATAGTATTTGTCGCTCTTGATTCATTGCATATCCCGGTACACCACCGGAGGCATTCATATAGAGTCATATTTTGTTGTAAGTATCGAGTTGTAATTGTTGAGTTGTAAGAAAAATAAAAGTGTGATGATAATCATTATTAGAGCATTGTCCCGGTGAGGAAAGGATGATGGAGACTATGATTCCCCCACAAGTCGGGATGAGATTCCGGACAAAAAAAAAGGAAAAGATGCTACTATCCTTTTACCACACTTGTGCTTCAAAGTAGCACCATGATCTTCATAGTAGAGAGTCTCTCATGTTATCACTTTCATATACTAGTGGGAATTTTTCATTATAGAACTTGGCTTGTATATTCCAATGATGGGCTTCCTCAAAATGCCCTAGGTCTTCATGAGCAAGCAAGTTGGATGCACACCCACTTAGTTTCTTTTTGAGCTTTCATATACTTATAGCTCTAGTGCATCCGTTGCATGGCAATCCGTACTCACTCACATTGATATATATTGATGGGCATCTCCATAGCCTATTGATACGCCTAGTTGATGTGAGACTATCTTCTCCCTTTTTGTCTTCTCCACAACCACCACTCTATTCCACCTATAGTGTTATGTCCGTGGCTCACGCTCATGTATTGCGTGAAAATTGAAAAAGTTTTGAGAATGTCAAAAGTATGAAACAATTGCTTGGCTTGTCATCGGGGTTGTGCATGATTTAAATATTTTGTGTGGTGAAGATGGAGCATGGACAGACTATATGATTTTGTAGGGATAACTTTCTTTGGCCATGTTATTTTGAGAAGACATAATTGCTTTGTTACTATGCTTGAAGTATTATTATTTTTATGTCAATATGAACTTTTGTCTTGAATCTTTCAGATCTGAATATTCATACCACAATTAAGAAGAATTACATTAAAATTATGCCAAGCAGTACTCCGCATCAAAAATTCTGCTTTTATCATTTACCTACTCGAGGACGAGCAGGAATTAAGCTTGGGGATGCTTGATACATATCAAACGTATCTATAATTTTTGATTGCTCCATGCTATATTATCTACTGTTTTAGACATTATTGGGCTTTATTATCCACTTTTATATTATTTTTGGGACTAACCTATTAACCGGAGGCCCAGCCCAGAATTGCTGTTTTTTTGCCTGTTTTAGGGTTCCGAAGAAAAGGAATATAAAACGGATTCCAAATAGAATGAAACCTTCGGGAACGTGATTTTCTCAACAGATAAGACCCGGGAGACTTGGACCCTATGCCAAGGCATGTAACAGGAGGCCACGAGGTAGGGGGGCGCACCCCCCACCCTCATGGGCCCCCTGTTGCTCCACCGACGTACTTCTTCCTCCTATATATATCCACGTACCCCCAAACAATCAGAATAGGAGCCAAAACCCTAATTCCACCATCGTAACTTTCTGTATCCACGAGATCCCATCCACGAAGGGGGCATCGATCACGGAGGGCTTCTACATTAACACCATAGCCCCTCCGATGAAGTGTGCGTAGTTTATGTCAGACCTACGGGTCCATAGTTAGTAGCTAGATGGCTTCTTCTCTCTTTTTGGATGTCAATACAATGTTCTCCCCCTCTCTTGTGGAGATCTATTCGATGTAATCTTCTTTTTGCGGTGTGTTTATTGAGACCGATGAATTGTGGGTTTATGATGTCGGAGTAAATAGCCAAGGGTAGCCTAGCCGGCTTCCCCTGGCCCTTCTGAAAAAATTACGAGCCCGCCTGGCTCTCAAGAATCCAAGACATGGGGCCGCCTTCCCCTTGCTGGCTGCCACCCAGGCCGGCTTTCGGAAGGCGGTCCGACTTTAGCCCTCATGAGAAGGCCGACTCCAAGAAGCCGGCCATGAGAAGGCTGACTCCAAGAAGCCGGCCATGAGAAGGCCGACTCCAAGAAGCCGGCTCCCATAAAGCGGTCGAGACCATAACCTCAAAGTTTGCACCCACCTAACGGCGGTGCGATGGGGCGTGGCTACAGTGAAGCCTGCCACCCCCGAATCCCGGAGCATGCCTGGCACAGTGCGCCGTACGGAGTAGGCATGACCCGTCCGGCGCAGCACTGTTGCCATGTTGACTTTGGTGTCACCCACGACGGGCCGCCAGCGTGGCCCACAGATGGTGGCCCCCTTTGAGCAGAGAGATGCCCGAAGGCGGCCACGCCTCCAACCAGTCGGCCCAAGACAGAGCCGGATCCCCGCAGCCGGCTAGCCACCTCCCTCGAAGAAGACGCCCCATTAAGGAAACAAGACGCGGTGAGGCTACAGCGATCGCTCGACGGGCGGCGGCACTGTAGCCACGCCCACCACGATGAAACCCACGTCACCAAGATGGAGCCACAGTAACTAGCCGCCGACCAGGCCCTGGACAGTGGGGCCTGCCTATCGACCAAGGGCCCACCAGCCGGCGCAGAAGCCGGCGAGCGCAGTCACAGACGGCTGGGCCCCGCGCCCAGTCGGATTACCATTGTACCCCCGGGGGGTAGGCCTATATAAACCCCCCGGGGCACCCATGCAAATGGTTCGACCCCCTGCTAGTTCTAGACACCACACAAGGAGAAGAAGCAGGCTAGCCGTGCCCTTCTTCCTCCTCCCACTAAACAGCTCAAGGAGCGTTGTGTAGCTACTTGATTCATCTAGTGAACATGCGGAGACCCCGCAGAGCGGCAGTAGGGGTGTTATCTCCACGGAGAGCCCCGAAGCTGGGTAAGATCCGCCGGCGTGCATGTCTTCGCCTTATCCCGTTTCCAGGCACCGGCGATGTCTTACTGGCTCCCACAATGATAAGACACCCGTTGGCATATGTCGCACCTACCACCCGACATTTGGCGCCCACCATGGGGCCAGGTGCACCGTCGTCCGGAGACCTGTTCTGGACGGGAACCTTCTTCCTCCCCAGCGAGCGTAGCCAGCCCGGCACGCCCGATGGCGCTTGCCACGACGCGCTGCAAGGCGTCACCAGCATCTGCGCGGCGAGCAGCCTCGCTGATCTCCTCGACGAAACCCTCATCTCCGACGAGCTCGCCTCCGATGCGGGCACTGACCACCTCGCCAACCTTCTCAGTCAGCTCCATGTCACCAGCGAGCCCGCTGCGGATCTGGAGTCGGTTGGCTCCACCGACCCAATGCCTGTCGACTCCGACACGACCTCGTTCGACACCTTCCCCACCAACGCCACGATCTACAACGACCCGCTTCCTCGAGCCGACGGCTGCGAAGCTGCCACCACCGAAGTGATGGTTGTCGGCCACGGTGGCCCGGCCGACGAGAGCGCCCACGACGCCCCGCACGCGGCAGCCCATGACTTGTCCACCCCCCTCCCGGCTGATGCCGACGACGAAGCACTGGAGGCACGCCGCCTCGCCCTCCTCGCAGAGGGCCGGAGGCTGGCCTCCGTAAGACGCCTCACTGAGGCCTACCAGCGCGAAGCTGACCGTGCCGCCTTCGGCACGCCGGCCCCAGGCGGGCCGAGCCGGGCCGGCCTTGTCAAGCAACGCGGCGCCGTCATCGCCGACACGCTGGGAGTCGACCGCCCGGTCTATGCCACTCCGCTCGAGAACTTGCGTGCCGCCCAAGCGGCCGTAGACGAGTTGGACGGCTTGGAGGCCGAAGACCTCCCCCACATGACCCGGCGCATCCAGCAACTGATCGACGCAGCCGCGCAGCGGCACGAAGCGGACGCCCGCGCTGGAAGCCCTCCCCCGCACTGAGATCACGACGTGATGTCCCGGACGCCGGCTACGAGCAACACCCGCGCGCGGCGCGAGAAAGAGCCGGCTGCCAGTCGTAGCCGGACCCGAATCTCCATCGAGCGAGACGCGGATGGCCATCCCCGAGCCATGGAATGGCGGGGCAACCCGCCTCCGCCTCGACCCCGTGGAGAGAGATATCCCACCCCGCCGCCGGTGGCGCACCCGACTCTCAGCGGCCGACTAGTTCGCCGCGAAGGAGTCGGCGAGAACGACGCCCGCCATCGGATCGACCGCCTGGCACAATCCCTGGCGCTGGAAGAGGAAGACGATATCGGCCCGCCTTGTTTTGGCCCCCGCATCGGCGACGAGCCCTTCCCCAAAGGGTTCTCGCTCCCAAGAGACATGCCCAAGTACAACGGCTCCGTGAAGCCGGAAGATTGGCTAATCGACTACTCCACCGCGGTCAGCATAGCCAACGGCAACCGGCGCATTGCCGTAAAGTACATGCCCGTCATGCTGCAAGGCACGGTGCGGACCTGGCTCAACAGCCTCAAGCCTCTCAGCATCAACAGCTGGCTAGATTTCACCGAAGCTTTCATCCGCAACTTCACCAGCACCTACAAACGGGCACCCAAGCCCAGACAGCTCTCCTTTTGCGTACAAGGCCCCGCCGAGTCCACTCGCGACTACCTCACGCGTTGGGCCGAGCTCTGCAACTCTTGCGAAGGGGTGCACGAGGTGCAAGCCATAGAATACTTCACAGCCGGCTGCCAAGAAGGCACCCTCCTCAAGCACAAGCTCCTCTGCGACGAGCCGGCTACCCTCGACGAGCTTCTCGACATAGCGGACAAGTACGCCACCGCTGACTCCTCGATGAAGACCGAGCTTCGGGTGGACGCGTCCGGGAAAGTACTTAACCCGGCGCCCAAGACGCCGGCTAGGGATTCCGGCCGACACCCCCACTCGAACGACCACAAGCGCAAGGGCCCCGCGCCGCCTCCCGCCAGTCGGTAGGTGGCCACAGTTGAAGACGCGCCGCCTGAAGAGCGACGGCCGCCCAAGAAGCCCAAGGGCGGCAGGCCGGCTTGGCAGCCCGCCTTCTCCTACGAGCAAACTCTCGACGCCCCGTGCAAGTTCCACAGCGGCGCGAAGCCGTCCAACCACACAACCCGAAAGTGCCATTGGCTCACCCGAATCTCAAAAGGCGAGGGGCTCGCGCCGCCTCCACCTACCGGCCCGCCGCCTCCGCCTCCGCCGCCTCCGGCGGCTCGGCCCACAGTCGGGGCCGTGCATGACGAGTTCCCTAACAAGCAAGCAACCTACATCGTCTTTACCAGCCAGCCCGGAGACCGGCGCAGCAAACGCCGAGAGCACCAGGAAGTCAGCGTGGTCGCTGCCAACCCCGCCGGACACATGCATTGGTTAGAAAAGCACATCAGCTGGAGCCGGGCCGACCATCCAGAGGTGATGCCGTCCCCCGGCTCTTATGCTTTGGTCCTGGAAGCCACCCTTGCAACGGACAGATGTGCTGCCCGCTTCCCCCATGTGTTGATAGACGGCGGGAGCAGCATCAACATTCTATACCGTGACACCCTGGAGAAGCTAAACGTCAAGACGAAGCAGCTCACGCCTACTCGGACAGTGTTTCATGGCATCGTACCCGGCTTATCCTGCGCCCCCATTGGCAAGATCAAGATCGATGTACTTTTTGGGGACAAGGAGCATTTCCGCCGGGAAGCGATCTGGTTTGAAGTGGTGGACCTGGACAGCCCTTACGATGCATTGCTCGGCCGACCTGCCTTGGCCAAATTCATGGCAGTTCCCCACTATGCATACCTCAAGATGAAGATACCAAGCACCAAAGGCGTCATCACCATAGCCGGCGATTACAAGAAGTCCTCTGAGTGCGTGGCTACCAGCAGCCGGCTGGCCGAGTCCCTTGTGATTGCCGAGGAAAAGAGGATGTTGGACCGAGTCGTGGCCATAGCCGGCAAGCAGTCGGCCGTGTCCCCCGACCCCAAGGAGCAAGATACTCAAGGATCTTTCCAGCCGGCCAAGGAGACGAAGAAGATACCTCTTGACCCCGAGCGTCCAGAGAGGTTTGCCGTCATCGGGGCAAACCTGAACAGCAAATAGGAAGGCGAGCTCGCCGATTTCCTCCGTGAGAATCGGGACATCTTTGCATGGTCCCCCAAGGACATGCCGGGTGTTCCGAGGAAATTCGCCGAGCACAAACTACACGTTCGAGAAGACGCAAAGCCAGTCAGACAACCCCTTCGCCGACTGTCGGAGGAGAAACGCAGGATTGTAGGGGAGGAGATAGCCCGGCTTTTGGTAGCCGGCTTCATTATGGAAGTTTTCTTTGCAGAGTGGCTCGCCAACCCGGTCCTCGTGCTAAAGAAGAACAAGTGGCGCATGTGCATAGATTACACAAGCCTCAACAAGGCCTGCCCCAAAGATCCTTTTGCCCTGCCAAGGATAGACCAAGTGATAGACTCCACAGCCGGATGCGAGCTGTTGAGTTTCTTGGATGCTTACTCCGGATATCACCAGATAAAGCTGGATCCGGACGACCGCCTGAAGACCGCCTTCATCACGCCATTTGGAGCCTTCTGCTACCTGACTATGACATTCGGCTTGAGAAATGCCGGTGCCACTTTTCAGCGTTGCATGAAGAAGTGCCTCCTCAAGCAACTCGGCAGAAACGCTCACGTTTACGTGGACGAGATTGTGGTAAAGACGGAGAAGCGCGGCACCTTGCTGGGAGACCTCAAGGAAACGTTTGAGAACTTACGCCGGTTCCAAATCAAGCTCAACCCTGAGAAACGCGTGTTCGGAGTGCCAGCCGGCCAGCTCCTAGGCTTCCTGGTCTCCGAACGCGGCATCGAATGCAACCCGGTCAAGATCAAGGCCATCGAGAGAATGGCGATCCCCACCAAACTTTGAGACATTCAGAAGTTCACCGGGTGCTTGGCCTCCTTGAACCGCTTCATCAGCCAGCTCGGAGAGAAAGCTCTCCCCCTCTACTGCCTCATGAAGAAGAGCACTCACTTTGAGTGGAACGACCAGGCCGACCAAGATTTTCACGAGCTAAAGAAGATGCTGGCCACGCCGCCCGTTCTGGCGGCGCCGACTGAGAAAGAGCCCATGCTCCTCTACATCGCCGCAACCAGCCGGGTGGTCAGCACCGTCATCGTAGTCCAATGCCCAGAAGAAGGCCGAGCCCAGCCGGTCCAGAGGCCGGTGTATTATCTGAGCGAGGTGCTATCCGCCTCAAAGCAGAACTACCCGCACTACCAGAAGATGTGTTACGGCGTGTACTTCACCGCCAAGAAGCTGAAGCCCTACTTTCAAGAGCACCCCGTCACGGTCGTATGCACCACCCCGCTGGCCAAGATCATAGGCAGCCGGGACGCATCCGGCCGGGTGGCGAAATGGGCCATCGAGCTGGCCCCTTACACGATCTTCTACCAGCCCCGCACCGCCATCAAGCCCCAAGCACTGGCCGACTTCCTCGTCGACTGGGCCGAGACCCAGTACCTGCCGCCGGCTCCCGACTCCACCCATTGGCGCATGCACTTCGACGGGTCCAAGATGCGCACCGACTTGGGAGCCGGCGTCGTCCTTACCTCTCCCAAAGGCGACAAGCTCAGATACACGCTACAGATCCACTTTGCCGCCTCCAACAACGTGGCCGAGTACGAGGCGCTCATACACGGGCTCCGGCTTGCCAAAGAACTTGGCATTCACCGGATCCTATGTTATGGCGACTCGGACCAGGTGGTCCAGCAATCATCCGGTGACTGGGACGCCAAGGACGCAAATATGGCGAGCTACCGCTTCCTGGTCCAACAACTTAGCGGATACTTTGAAGGATGCGAGTTCCTCCACATACCACGAGCCGACAATGAGCCAGCCGATGCCCTGGCTCAAATAGGCTCCACTCGGCAAGCAATTCCAACCGGCGTCGCTCTACAACGCCTCCTCAAGCCGTCCATCAAGCCGTCTCCAGAGTCCGACTCCATCTTCGTGCCGCCTGCCCCCGATGCGGCCGGGTCCGGCTCGAAGAACCAAGCAGGCGACCCCAAGACTCCCACAGCCGGCCCTGGGACGTCGGCAACCGGCTCGGGGACTGCCACACCCGGCTCGGGGACTGCGGTAGCCGGCCCGGGGACTGCACCAGCACAACAGCCGGCGGCCGACTCCAGCATCTCACCACCCAGCCCGCCCACCCTGGTGGCAGTAGCCACATTGGCAGTAGAAGATGTCACGGCTCCATCATGGGCTCAGTCCATCCTCAACTTCCTAATAAACCAAGACCTGCCGGCTCACGAAACAGAAGCAAGACAAGTCCAACATCGAGCCGGAGCATACACAATCGTCAACAGAGAGCTCGTCAAGCGCAGTGTCACTGGAGTCCTCCAACGGTGCGTCGAGCAAGAGAAAGGCATTGCAATCCTCAGAGACATTCACCAAGGAGAATGCGGCCACCATGCGGCCTCAAGATCACTTGTCGCCAAAGCCTTCCGCCATGGTTTCTTCTGGCCGACTGCTTTGGATGACGCCAAAGAATTAGTCAAACATTGCAAGGGATGCCAACTCTTCAGCTCCAAGCAACACATGCCGGCTTCGGCACTCAAAACCATTCCCCTCACTTGGCCCTTCGCCGTTTGGGGACTGGACATGGTGGGCCCATTCAAGACGGCGCGCGGCGGCATGACGCATTTGCTCGTCGCCGTGGACAAATTCACCAAGTGGATTGAGGCAAAGCCGATCAAGAAGCTGAATGGGCCGACTGCCGTGACGTTCATCGCAGACATAACAACTCGGTACGGCGTGCCGCACAGCATCATCACCGACAATGGCACGAATTTTGCCAAAGGAGCCTTGGCATGTTTCTGCGCAGCCCAAGGTATCCGGCTGGACTTAGCATCCATCGCCCACCCGCAGTCAAACGGCCAGGTCGAGCGAGCCAACGGCCTCATCCTCTCCGGTATCAAGCCTCGACTGGTCGTACCTCTGGAGCACTCAGCCGGCTGTTGGCTCGATGAGCTGCCGGCTGTCCTCTGGAGTCTACGCACTACACCAAACAAGTCAACCGGCTTCACCCCTTTCTTCCTTGTATATGGTGCCGAGGCGGTCATCCCAACTGACATCGAGTTCGACTCGCCTCGAGTAACCATGTACACGGAAGCGGAGGCTAAGGAAGCACGAGAAGACAGCGTCAACCTACTGGAAGAAAGCCGGCTGTTAGCCCTCAGCCGGTCTGCCATCTACCAGCAGGGTTTGCGCCGCTACCACAGCCGGAAGGTTAGGCCAAGATCTTTCCAAGAGGGCGATCTTGTGCTCCGGCTGATCCAGCGAACAGCGGCCAGCACAAGCTCTCAGCCCCTTGGGAAGGCCCCTTCGTCATCAGCCGAGCTCTAGGCAATGACTCCTACTACCTGATTGATGCACAGAAGCCGAAGGTACGCAAGAGAGACGACTCCGGCAAGGAGTCGGAACGACCATGGAACGCCAACCTCCTTCGAAGATTTTACAGTTGAAAGGCAGTATGTATCACGCTAACTTTTGTATTAAGTACAAGACAATAGGCCCCCCGAGGAGGGCTCGGGGACTGCCATCCCTTATTTATGAATGAAAAGTATCATGCTTATGACCTTGTCATTTCATTTACTTCTTCCGTCCGGCACCGGGTTCGACTAGTCGGCTCGGGGACTGGCCGACTGGAGTTATATTAGAAGTCCTACCCGCAGCCAGACAAGTAGTGTGCCGGCTCCCAAGCCTTTTTCTTGCCAAAAGTCGCAGTTCGAAGAACCGGCTGTCCGGCTGGCAAGAGTTAAAGGCAGGAACGGGCGCCCACACGAAAAACGGCTAGGGACCAACGGACTAATATAACAAAAGCCGGTTTTTCTCACACCGCCGACGGGCTACCAGAGTAGCCGGCCGGCCGGTTTCCATCCGCTTTACTTCAATCCAAGAAAGCTCAAGTACTTGCCTCCCCAAAGAGGGAAGGCGGCAAAGGAAAAAGCCTAAGGATAAAAAGCATACGCGAATGGAAACCAAACATGCACATAATAATATTTACATAAAAGACCTCCGAGAGGCCAGCATTCAACATAGTTTGGATACACCCCCAGTGGGTGGAACTGCGAAACTTAATGAAAATTGTTCAAAAGACAACAAGCAGGAAAGATAAAGACGGCAGGTCAAGCTGGCGGAGCGACCGACGAGCTGGGCTGGTTGGCGGAGACGGTCGTGCCGGCTGAAGGAGCGGCCGGCTGGCGAACTTCGGCTTTGGCAGAGGGCGCGCTTCCACGCGCCTCGTTGCTGGAGGCACGGTCGGCCTGAGGTCGGCCGGTTGTTCCACCAGCCGGCTCGACGTCTTCGTCGTCCTCCTCTTCGTCTTCCTCGCCCTCGTCGCTGGAGGCAATCTCCTCCGCCGAGTCCTCGCCCACCACCGGGTTCAGCCCGAACCACCCCTCTGGCTGAGCAACACCGTCATCGTCGATTTTGGGTGCGAAAACACTGATGTCGGTGCACTCAGCGATCGTCGAAGCTCGCTGGGCGATAGCCGGCCGCACCTCCTCCAGCTCCGCGTCGGCCTCCATCCGCCAAGTGCGCAGCTGGTCCAGGCTCAGCCCCGGGTACCAAGCCCGAACAAACTCCAACGCCCGCCCAGCTCCGAGGTGGGCCGCCGACGCCTTCCAAGCCTCAAAGCAACCAACTGCGACCTCCAGCCAGTCGGCAGTTTGGCTTGGGGTGCGGGGGATCGTCTCGCCGGGCCAGAGGGCAGCCAACACTTGCGCCCCGGCACGTTGGAGCCGGCGAAGCATCCGATGAGCCGGCTGCAACCGCGCCTAGACAGCCAAGAGCAGCTCCTCAAGCATCCGGTTCGCATCCGGCACGATGTTGGCCCCCGCCTGACGGCGCGCCTCGCAATGGGCCTCAATGCTTTGGGCGGCGAAGGCGGAGTAGCCGGGGAAGTAATCTGCACCAAAAAACAAGCAGCAGCTCAAGTTAAGCCAAAAACCCATGCGGCAAGGGGCAGGAGAGGGGCAAGGAAGGCGGATTACCGTCGATCAAATCCTCGATCCGGCCGAAGCCTTCATCCAGAGCTCGCCGGGTCTCAGCCCAGCTCGCGGCCTCGGTCTCGTACTCTGCCTTCAAGGCGGCTTCGCTATCCTGCGCCGCTTGCAGGGCCGCCTTGTGGCCCTCCTCTTGGTTGGCCAGCTTCTTGGCTAGGCGATCCCGTTCCTGGACCAAGGAGGCGCACTCGGCCTCCTTGGTATGAAGGGCGGCCTTCGCTTCGCCGAGCTCCTTCCTCAAGTCGGCGTTGGCCCCTGAAGACAAAGAAAGAGAAAAATCAATAAGGAAAGAGTCGTCAAGAAAGATCCGACCCGACTGCGCGGCAGTCGGCCCAAATCTCGGGGACTACACCCAGTGAGTGCCCTGACGCGCCCCCACAGGAGACAAACAAGATCAAGTACTTACTTTGGCTGTCGGCCAGGTCATCAGTCCTCCGGCTCAACTCCCGAGCCTGGGAGTTGAAGGCGGCAGCACAAAGGTTGTGATATTCCTGAAAGTTCAGAAAAAAAGCAAAGTAAGGTAGCCGTCGAGAAAGATCCGACCCGACTACGCAGCAGTCGGCCCGAATCTCGGGGACTACACCCAGTGGGTGCGCTGACGCGCCCCCACGGAAGAAATTAAGAAAGCAAAGCAGCCAAGAACGAAGGACTCACCCGAATGGTGGCTCGCATCGACAAGAACTCCTGGGTGAACTGTTGCAGCAGGGCGGCCTGAGCTTGCAGCCGGCTCCGGACCCCTTGAGCCGCCACATTCAGCTCGCCAGTCCCCCCGCTGGGAGTCCACTCGGATATGGCAGTGCTGGCCGCCTCCAGATCTTCCGCCGACTGGCCTACGCCCGCGACTCGGCGCAACTCCGGCGGAGCGGCGCCTCCCCCTGCGCGCCGGCTCGTCGCCGGCTGCACCTCGAGGCCGGCTCTGTTCTCCGGCTCACCTCCGGTCGGCCCCTCTGGCGCCGCTGACGATTGGCCGCCTTGGCCCGCTCCGGTTGGCACTGTCGGCGATGCTCTCCTCACGAAGGCCATGGGGTCCTCCCCCCTCTCCATCAGCGGCGGGCCTTGGACGATCTCCTCCGCCAAGGGCAATGGGGTGTCGGGGGCTACGGCTCGGAGAGGAATGGCGAGCAGCGGAGGCTGGTTGCGCGAGCTTTCCGCCTCCGTCTCCGCGGTAGCCGCCTCCGTCTGGGCCTTGGCTGCCGCGTCGGCCTGCTCCCTCGCCGCCTGGGCGGCCGCATTCTCTGCCGCCTCGCGCTCCTCCCGCGCTTTGCGGGCGTTCCGCTCTGTGGCCTCCCTGAGATCGGCGCGGGGGTCCACGCGGCGGGAGCTCGAAGACCCTCCAGTCGGCCCCACGACAGGGCCGCCCGGACCCCGCTCAAGGGAAAGCGGCGCCCTGTCCGGCAAGCGAGAAAAAGTTAAGAAGAATATTCGAAGAGAAAGAGAATGATGAAGGGCATGCGACCAGGTAATCGGCGACTTACGCTGAAACCGCCTGAGGCTGCTTCACCGCCTTCGCAGCCGCCTCGTCTCGTTTTGTCGCCGCGGTGGAGGGCTTGGACTTCTTCGGCAGCCTGAAGCGGCCCGGCGCTTCTGCGCGCCGCCGCCGGCCGGTGCGATGGACGAGCCCGCGCCTTGATAGTCGGCCGCCGGCTGGCGGCGCGGGGCAACTTCGGCTTCAGCATCGTCCGGCCAGTCCTCGAAGCTTGCGGTGAACCTTGAGCCTCCGGGCTCGGCGTTGTCCCCCACGACGGTGTCTTCCATGGCGGCCGCCCCCAAGTCCGGGTCATCAACGTCGTCCACCGTGCGGTCGGGGGCATACTGGCGTTCAATCCCTGCCGCCCCGGCCGGCGGCGGAAGAAGAGGGTTCTGCTCAAAAGAACCGACTGGTCAGAAGCCGGCCGTCACGAAGCCGGCTGACGACAAAAAGAAGATAGAGAGAGAAGCTTACCACGGGCGGAGGATTGGCGCGAGAATACGGCGCCTTGCCGTATTGCCAGTCCCCGGCGAGCTTACAGTTGGTGATGTAATTAACCATGAGCGCCACCTCCGCGTGGGGCATTTCCCATGTGCTCAGCCGGCTTGGGTCGAAGCGGCCGCTCATCTGACACATCATATGGGGCCGGCTTTGGAGAGGAAGAATCCGGCGCTCCACAAAGGCGGCCACCAAGTCGGCCCCGCGCAGGCCTTCCGACTGGATCATCACCCGAAGCCGGGAGACGACGGCATTCCCGGCCGGAGACAGTGACCGGGACCGGAAACCCCACGAGGGCTGCCTCCCAGCCGGCGGGCCGGCTACGTAAGCCGGCAGGTTGATGTAGTCTCCTTGCTCGGCGATGTTCCTCACGTAGAAGTACGATTTTTGCCAGACCTTCACCGACTGGATTAGGGGGATGGACGGGAACGGATTGTTCTCGCTCGCCCTCCTCATGGCGATGAAGGCCCCGCAGGGTGCGGGCACGCCGGCGACGACGGTGCCGAGTTTGCTCTGGAAGAACTCTCCCCAGAGCTCCAGCGTGGGGAGCAGCCCCAAGAAGCCTTCGCAGAGGGAGACGAAGGCCGACAGCAGCATCACCGCATTGGGCGTGAGGTGATGCGGCTGGAGGTTGTAGAACTCGAGGAAGGAGCGTAGAAATCCGCTCGCCAAAAGGCCGAAGCCGCGCAGGCAGTGCGAGCGGAAGACGACCCGCTCGCCCTCCTCCGGCGCCGGCGAGATCTCCGTCTCCGGCGCCAGGCGGACCTGCATGAGGATGGCGCCGGGCAGGCGCCGAGTCTGGCGGAGGAACTCCACATGGTCTTCATGGACGTTGGAGCCATCCCACGAGCTTGACAACGCCATGGGAGCGAGGCGATGTGGAGACGCGGCGGCGCTGAGACGGGAGGCTGCGGCGGCAACAAGAGGAAGAAACGAGGATTAGGAGGGGCGGAGCGAGAGAGAGCGTGCGAACCTCTGTCACTCTCCCTCCTCCCACTACTTATAGGCTCGCGTGGCGGAGCTGAGGAGGCGCGGCGTGGGGAAGCGTGGGGATCGATCGTTCCCACTCCCCACGCCCCGCGATTATTGAGCCTTAACGGCGAAACAAAACCGCCTCGGGAAGGCGAGCGGCCCCTGTGGGCCACGGAAGATCCGCGCCCGGACCAAGGCACGCGAGTGGCGGGCCCGGGCCTGCGGCGGCGTCCCGTCGCGTGCGTGCGTTCGCAGGATCTCGCTGCCACGTGGCCGCGGGTGGGCCCGTGGTCAGCACGCAGGTCCCCCCCTCCTCCCGCCTACAAGACGCGGGGCTCTCTGAAGTCGGCATACGCCCGCAAAGCCGGCTCTTCAGGATGGGAAGCTGACCAAGCTTCTCGTCCCCCTGCTCGCCTCGGAGCTCGATCAGCTTCGGGGACTACTGTCGGAGTAAATAGCCAAGGGTAGCCTAGCCGGCTTCCCCTGGCCCTTCTGAAAAAATTACGAGCCCGCCTGGCTCTCAAGAATCCAAGACATGGGTCCCCCTTCCCCTTGCTGGCTGCCACCCAGGCCGGCTTTCGGAAGGCGGTCCGACTTTAGCCCTCATGAGAAGGCCGACTCCAAGAAGCCGGCCATGAGAAGGCCGACTCCAAGAAGCCGGCTCCCATAAAGAGGTCGAGACCGTACCCTCAAAGTTTGCACCCACCTAACGGCAGTGCGATGGGGCGTGGCTACAGTGAAGCCTGCCACCCCCGAATCCCGGAGCACGCCTGGCACAGTGCGCCGTACGGAGTAGGCATGACCCGTCCGGCGCAGCACTGTTGCCATGTTGACTTTGGTGTCACCCACGACGGGCCGCCAGCGTGGCCCACAGATGGTGGCCCCCTTTGAGCAGAGAGATGCCCGAAGGCGGCCACGCCTCCAACCAGTCGGCCCAAGACAGAGCCGGCTCCCCGTAGCTGGCTTGCCACCTCCCTCGAAGAAGACGCCCCATTAAGGAAACAAGACGCGGTGAGGCTACAGCGATCGCCCGACGGGTGGCGGCACTGTAGCCACGCCCACCACGACGAAACCCACGTCACCAAGATGGAGCCACAGTAACCAGCCACCGACCAGGCCCTGGACAGTGGGGCCTGCCTGTCGACCAAGGGGCCGGCAGCCGGCGGGCCCCAGCAGCCGGCGCAGAAGCCAGCGAGTGCAGTCACAGACGGCTGGGCCCCGCGCCCAGGAGGATTACCATTGTACCCCCGGGGGGTAGGCCTATATAAACCCCCCGGGGCACCCATGCAAATGGTTCGACCCCCTGCTAGTTCTAGACACCACACAAGGAGAAGAAGCAGGCTAGTCGTGCCCTTCTTCCTCCTCCCACTAAACAGCTCAAGGAGCGTTGTGTAGCTACTTGATTCATCTAGTGAACATGCGGAGACCCCGCAGAGCAGCAGTAGGGGTGTTATCTCCATGGAGTGCCCCGAAGCTGGGTAAGATCCGCCGGCGTGCATGTCTTCGCCTTATCCCGTTTCCAGGCACCGGCGATGTCTTACTGGCTCCCACAATGATAAGCCACCCGTTGGCATATGTCGCACCTATCACCCGACATATGATCAAGTCTATCTATGAATAATATTTGAATCTTCTCTGAATTCTTTTATGTATGATTGGTTATCTTTGCAAGTCTCTTCGAATTATCAGTTTGGTTTGGCCTACTAGATTGATCTTTCTTGCAATGGGAGAAGTGCTTAGCTTTGGGTTCAATCTTGCGGTGTCCTTTTCTGGTGACAGTAAGGGCAGCAAGGCACGTATTGTATTGTTGCCATCGAGGATAACAAGATGGGGTTTTCTTCATATTTCATGAGTCTATCCCTCTACATCATGTCATTTTGCTTAAGGCATTACTCTGTTTCTAACTTAATACTCTAGATGCATGTTGTATAGCGGTCGATGAGTGGAGTAATAGTAGTAGATGCAGGTAGGAGTCGGTCTACTTGTCTCGGACGTGATGCCTATATACATGATCATGCCTAGATATTCTCATAATTATGCTCAATTCTGTCAATTGCTCAACAATAATTTGTTCACCCACCGTAGAATACTTATGCTCTCGATAGAAGCCACTAGTGAAACCTATGGCCCTCTAGTCTATCTTTATCATATTGTTCTCCTACTACTTTGCTATTTACTTTACCTTTATTTTACTTTGCATCTTTATCATAAAAATACCAAAAATATTATCTTATCATATCTATCAGATCTCACTCTCGTAAGTTTCCTTATAGGGATTAACAACCCCTATTTGCGTTGGTTGCGAGGATTTATTTGTTTTGTGCAGGTACGAGGGACTTGTGCGTAGCCTCCTACTGGATTGATACCTTGGTTCTCAAAAACTGAGGGAAATACTCACGCTACTTTGCTGCATCATCCCTTCCTCTTCAGGGAAAACCAATGCAGTGCTCAAGAGGTAGCAAAGACTCATATGCACGTGTGGAATAATAAACGATAAGAAGTATTCCTAGTCTGGCCTCTAAGACTAGCTCAAGTGTTGCATGATGATTATGTTTTTCTGGTCATGGGCATGTCTATGCTAGCAACTTTGAGGGCACAATGTTAAGAGAACATCTGTGTTGAATCGACCCGGATTGATGTTATGCTATCAGATTCGTTCATCACAAATTTATGGTACATAACACAGAGATGGTTAACATTTGTATAATACCTTAGACCATGAGAGTATCGAGTTTCTTCTACTTGCTTCATGAACTTTGGGGTTTGTTAAACGTCATCTGTACATGGGTGGCTATTATGGCGGCTTACGAGTTCATGGAAAAGTGTGTCAAGTAACTTGACAGCTCAAGATTGGGATTTGCTCCTCCGACGATGGAGAGATATTCTCGGGCCCTCTCGGTGTTACGGTATCCATCATCGTCTGGCCCGACACAGTGTGATGTGATCACAGGGATGTCGCGACACGAAAACGAGAAAAAAGAACAAAATCGGTAACGAGGTAACTAGCATAGTGGACAAGTCGTTGATCCACGGGGATGCAAGTAAATCTCACCTCGGGTATTTGTAACATATCACGAAGCAATAGGAATAGCACACGTCAACTGGAGGTTCACTCAAATATTCATTCGTGTGGGTATAGGGGTCAATATGGGTGTCCACGGCTCCGATGTTGATCATTGATTGGAAGGGGTTCCAGGTCATGTCTATACTTCACCGAACCTATAGGGTCACCGGCTTAAGGGTCATCTATCTGCTGAGTACTAGACAGGGAGTCTGAGAGAAAGTCACCGGAAAAGTTTCGGAGACAACAGAAGAGTTCCGGAGAGAGAACACCGAAAGAGTTTCAGTAAAACCGAAAAGTTGTTTCGGAATTATTAGGTCAAAATGGTTTTGACACTCGCCTGGAAATTCTTAGAGGGCCCCAGAATTGGTTTGGGAACATTTGGGAAATTTCGGAGAGAAAAAACCGAAAATGTTCCGGAGCTGCTGTAACCGCCGTTGTTGCTTTTCGCTGATAAAAAGCACCACACCGGAAATGTTTCGGATCATGCCCAGAATAATTTTAGAGGGTGCCGGAAATGTTCAGGGACCTTCCGGAATTTTTTAGAAAAAATATTTCGCGGAAAACATCTTATCTCAGCATGAGGGGACAAGATCCCACGAATCGGGGGTTACATGTTTGGTGGCTTTTTGTCTAGGGAGCACCCATGTTTCTAGGAGACATGTTGGTGCCTTGTTGGGGGCCCCCCATGGGAGGGGGCAAGGTTGTGGCTGGCCAAGGGGGTGCCTCCATGGTGTCCCCTTGGTGCCCCACTTGAGTTACCATTTCATCCTTCATGTGGGACATGTAGCATGGGTGTTTTGGTATTTCATCCACCACCCCACCCCTTGCCTTGGCCTATAAAAGGAGGATAAGGGGCTGCCATTCTCCTCATCCCTTCTCACATACAAAGTGCCATGCAATGATCTGGCTTCTCTCTCCCTCCCCGCGAAATAGTTTCGTAGAGCTGAAAGGCTGTCTGGGTTCCGGCAGGAACTAGTTCTGGACGGCGAAGCCCTGCCAGATAGATGACACCGTATGTGTGCAACTCTGTAGAGAGATTGTAGTTTCGGTCTTAGTTCATGAGTGCCTCCCGAAGGGCTGTCCGTGTGACCGTCCGAGTTTCGAAGGTCCTCCCGAAGGGCTGTCCGAGTGACCGTTCGAGTTTTGAAGGTCCTCCCGAAGGGCTGTCCGCGACACCGTCCAGGGGGCTATTTGACCACCTCCCAGAGGGCTGTCTGAAGTGCAGATGAGGGTATACATCCTCATGGTTGGGAGGTTGTAAATCCTAGCTGCAGGGATCTGCACCGCCGATCGTCGTCGACTCTACTTCCCGCTGCGCTAGGAGTCGGTAACCAAAAAGATCAAACCATGTATGCAGTCTCCATAGTGGTCCTGGGCTGTGCTACGTCTTGAGCATGCGTTGGTTTTCCCCGAAGAGGAAGGGATGATGCAGCAGAGTAGCGTAAGTATTTCCCTCAGTTTTTGAGAACCAAGGTATCAATCCAGTAGGAAGCCACGCTCAAGTCCCTCGTATCTGCACAAAACGATAGCTACTCGCAACCAACGCGATTAGGGGTTGTCAATCCCTTCACGGTCACTTACGAGAGTGAGATCTAATAGATATAATATTTTTGGTATTTTTGGTATAAAGATGCAAAGTAAAACGTAAATGCAAAGTAAAAAGCAAAACAAGATTAAAGTGATGGAGATTGATATGATGAGAATAGACCTGGGGGCCATAGGTTTCACTAGTGGCTTCTCTCAAGAGCATAAGTATTCTACGGTGGGTGAACAAATTACTGTTGAGCAATTGACAGAATTGAGCATAGTTATGAGGATATCTAGGCATGATCATGTATATAGGCATCACGTCCGTGACAAGTAGACCGTAACGATTCTGCATCTACTACTATAACTCCACTCATTGACCGCTATCCAGCATGCATCTAGAGTATTAAGTTAAAAACAGAGTAAATCCTTAACCAAGATGACATGATGTAGAGAGATAAATTCATGCAATATGAAATAAAGCCCATCTTGTTATCCTCGATGGCAACGATGCAATACGTGCCTTGCTGCCCCTTCTGTCACTGGGAAAGGACACCGCAAGATCGAACCCAAAGCTAAGCACTTCTCCCATGGCAAGTACTACCAATCTAGTTGGCCAAACCAAACGGATAATTCGAAGAGACTTGCAAAGATAACCAATCATACATAAAAGAATTCAGAGAAGAGTCAAATATTATTCATAGATAGACTTGATCATAAACCCACAATTCATCGATCTCAACAAACACACCGCAAAAAGAAGATTACATCGAATAGATCTCCACAAGAGAGGGGGAGAACTTTGTATTGAGATTCAAAGAGAGAGAAGAAGCCATCTAGCTACTAACTATGGACCCAAAGGGCTGAGGTAAACTACTCACACTTCATCGGAGATGCTATGATGATGTAGAAGCCCTCCGTGATGACGGCCCTCTCCGGCGGAGCTCCGGAACAGGCCCCATGATGGGATCTCGTGGATACAGAAAGTTGCGGCGGTGGAATTAGGTTTTTGGCTCCTGTTCTGATTGTTTGGGGGTACGTATTTATATATAGGAGGAAGAAGTACGTCGGTTGAGCATCGAGGGGCCCACGAGGCAGGGGGCGCGCCCTAGCGGGGGCGCCCCCCACCCTCGTGACCGCCTCTTTTGTTCCTTGGAGTTGGGTCCAAGTCTCCTGGATCACGTTCGATGAGAAAATCATGTTCCTGAAGGTTTTATTCCGTTTGGACTCCGTTTGATATTCCGTTTCTTCGAAACACTGAAATAGGCAAAAAAACAGCAATTCTGGGCTGGGCCTCCAGTTAATAGGTTACTCCCAAAAATAATATAAAAGTGGAAAATAAAGCCCAATATAGTCCAAAATAGTAGATAATATAGCATGGAGCAATCAAAAATTATAGATATGTTGGAGATGTATCACGCATCCCCAAGCTTAATTCCTGCTCGTCCTCGAGTAGATAAATGATAAAAGGAGAATTTTTGATGCGGAGTGCTACTTGGCATAATTTCAATGCAAATCTTCTTAATTGTGATATGAATATTCAGATTCGAAAGATTCAATACAAAAGTTTATATTGACATAAAAAATAATAATACTTCAAGCATACTAACAAAGCAATTATGTCTTCTCAAAATAACATGGCCAAAGAAAGTTATCCCTACAAAATCATATAGTCTGGCTATGCTCTATCTTCACCACACAAAGTATTTAAATCATGCACAACCCCGATGACAAGCCAAGCAATTGTTTCATACTCTAACTTTTTCAAAACATTTTCAATCTTCACGCAATACATGAGCGTGAGCCATGGATATAGCACTATAGGTGGAATAGAATGGTGGTTGTGGAGAAGACAAAAAGGAGAAGATAGTCTCACATCAACTAGGCATATCAACGGGCTATGGAGATGCCCATCAATAGATATCAATGTGAGTGAGTAGGGATTGCCATGCAACGGATGCATTAGAGCTATAAGTATATGAAAGCTCAAAAAGAAAGAAAGTGGGTGTGCATCCAACTTGCTTGCTCATGAAGACCTAGGGCAATTTGAGGAAGCCCATCATTGGAATATACAAGCAAGTTCTATAATGTAAAATTCCCACTAGTATAAGAAAGTGATAACATGAGAGACTCTCTACTATGAAGATCATGGTGCTACTTTGAAGCACAAGTGTGGTAAAAGGATAGTAACATTGTCCCTTCTCTCTTTTTCTCTCATTTTTTTATTTTTATTTTTATTTGGGCCTTTTCTCCCTTTTTATGTCCTCTTTTTATTTGGGCTTCTTTGGCCTCTTTTTTTATTTATTTTATTTTTTGTCCGAAGTCTCATCCCGACCTATGGGGAATCATAGTCTCCATCATTATTTCATCACTGGGGCAATGCTCTAATAATGATGATCATCACACTTTTATTTTTCTTACAACTCAACAATTACAACTCAATACTTAGAACAAAATATGACTCTATATGAATGCCTCCGGCGGTGTACCGGGATATGCAATATGACAATGATGGAGTGTGTCATAATAAACGGAACGGTGGAAAGTTGCATGGCAATATATCTCGGAATGGCTATGGAAATGCCATAATAGGTAGGTATGGTGGTTGTTTTGAGGAAGGTATATAGTGGGTGTATGATACCGGCAAAAAGTGCGCGGTATTAGATAAGCTAGCAAAGGTGGAAGCGTGAGAGTGCGTATAATCCATGGACTCAACATTAGTCATAAAGAACTCATATACTTATTGCAAAAATCTAGAAGTTATCAAAGAAAAGTATTACGTGCATGCTCCTAGGGGGATAGATTGGTAGGAAAAGACCATCGCTCGTCCCCAACCGCCACTCATAAGGAAGACAATCAATAAATAAATCATGCTCCGACTTCATCACATAACGGTTCACCATACGTGCATGCTACGGGAATCACAAACTTTAACACGGGTATTCTTTAAATTCACAAGTACTCAACTAGCATAACTTTAATATTATCACCTCCATATCTCAAAACAATTATCATGTTTCAATATTTTCTTAGTATTCAACACATTCAAAAGAAAGTTTCACAAATCTTGAATACCAAGCATATTATTATTAAGCAAATTACCATGCTATTAAGACTCTCAAAATAATTTAAGTGAAGCATGCGAGATCAATAGTTTCTTTAAAACAAATCCACCACCGTGCTCTAAAAGATCTAAGTGAAGCACATAGAGCAAAATTATGACGCTCAAAAGATATAAGTGAAGCACATAGAGCAAAACTACTTAGCTCAAAAGATATAAGTGAAGCACATAGAGCAAAACTACTTAGCTCAAAAGATATAAGTGAAGCACATAGAGTATTCTATCAAATTTTAATTCATGTATGGCTCTCTCAAAAGGTGTGCACAGCAAGGATGATTGTGGCATACTAAGACACAAAGACATAAATAATACAAGACACTCCAAGCAAAACACATATCATGTTGGTGAATAAAAATATAGCTCCAAGTAAATTACCGATGGAAGTGGACGAAAGAGGGGATGCCTTCCGGGGCATCCCCAAGCTTTGAATTTTTGGTGTCCTTGGATTATCTTGGGGGTGCCATGGGCATCCCCAAGCTTAGGCTCTTGCCACTCCTTGTTCCATAATCCATCACAAGAATTCACCCAAAACTTGAAAACTTCACAACACAAAACTCAAAATAGAAAACTCGTGAGCTCCGTTAGCGAAAGAAAACAAAAGACCACTTCAAGGTACTGTAATGAACTCATTCTTTATTTATATTGGTGTTAAACCTACTTTATTCCAACTTCTCTATGGATTATAAACTATTTTACTAGCCATAGATTCATCAAAATAAGCAAACAACACACGAAAAACAGAATCTGTCAAAAACAGAACAGTCTGTAGTAATCTGTAGCTAGCGCAAGATCTGGAACCCCAAAAATTCTAAAATAAATTTCTGGGCGTGAGTAATTTATCTATTAATCATATTCAAAAATAATTAACTAAATAGACTCTTCAAATAAAAATGAAAGCAGTTCTCGTGAGCGCTAAAGTTTCTGTTTTTTACAGCAAGTTCAACAAGACTTTCCCCAAGTCTTCCCAGCGGTTCTACTTGGCACAAACACTAATTAAACACAAAAAACACAACCAAAACAGAGGATAAATAATTTATTTATTTCTAAGCAGGAGAAAAAAGCAAGGAATAAAAATAAAATTGGGTTGCCTCCCAACAAGCGCTATCGTTTAACGCCCCTAGCTAGGCATAAAAGCGAGGATAGATCTAAGTTGTGTCATAGTAATAAGATAGATCGGCGAAGCTCATTTCATATTCTCTATGTTCGGCAGCAAGTTTTCTTTGAGGTAAGCAAAAATAATCAAAAGGGCTAAATTTAATAGGGCAAAAGTCCCCAAGATCAATTTTAGGAGGTATAGGTTCCTCTTTCGGCCCTTCATATTGTACAACCAATTCATCATTATAAGCATTCTTTTGACAGAACTTTGTGAGCCTAGACTCAAGAGAGTATCCTAGCTCATTATTTCGAATAGCCAAATCATCATTAAGTTCAGAGATTCTATCAATTAAAATATTGGTTGGCACCTTTTTTCCGAGGTTTTCATTAAAAGCAATATAGTCAGGAGATTGAAAGCGCATAATTTCTTCTTGATCGAAGAGGATAGATTCTATGGGAGGACGACCAGTGTCCACCCTATAGTGCGCAAAGATTTCTTTGGCTTCTTTTATTATAAATCTGAATTCATGAGCCAAAACGATAGTAGCGGCACGCTTAACAGAGGAGTGCTCGATATTAGAAAATTCTAGGAAAACTCTTTGTATAGATGGGTGCATATGCATAAATTCTCTTTCAAGTTCAACTATAAGCATGGCAATAGCGTCCGCAAGACTACTAGTTCTATGGAGAATAGAACCGCCCATAGAGGGCAAAGCACCGGCACAAGTAAAGAAATCTTGAATAACTCCTTTTCCAATAATATTACCACTACCGATTCGAAATCTTTTTGTATGGTAGGTAGGGGGTTCTTCAGCAGGAGCATCAGAATTTTCCATGATATTGTTATCGCCCATATTGGCGATAACTTCCCCAATTTCAGACATGACGACAAGCAAGAAAACTAGCACACAAGCAAACAAGAGCAAACAGGCAAAAGAGGCAAATAGAGAGGGAGGATAGAGAGAGAGGGCGAATAAAATAGCAAGGGTTAAGTGGGGGAGAGGAAACGAGAGGAAAATGGCAAATAATGTAATGCGAGAGATAGGGATTGTGATGGGTACTTGGTATGTTGACTTTTTGCGTAGACTCCCCGGCAACGGCGCCAGTAATCCTTCTTGCTACGTCTTGAGCTTGCGTTGGTTTTCCCCGAAGAGGAAGGGATGATGCAGCAGAGTAGCGTAAGTATTTCCCTCGGTTTTTGAGAACCAAGGTATCAATCCAGTAGGAGGCCACGCTCAAGTCCCTCGTACCTGCACAAAACGATAGCTACTCGCAACCAACACGATTAGGGGTTGTCAATCCCTTCACGGTCACTTACGAGAGTGAGATCTGATAGATATAATATTTTTGGTATTTTTGGTATAAAGATGCAAAGTAAAAAGTAAAGGCAAAGTAAAAAAGCAAAATAAGATTAAAGTGATGGAGATTGATATGATGAGAATAGACCCGGGGGCCATAGGTTTCACTAGTGGCTTCTCTCAAGAGCATAAGTATTCTACGGTGGGTGAACAAATTACTATTGAGCAATTGACAGAATTGAGCATAGTTATGAGAATATCTAGGCATGATCATGTATATAGGCATCACGTCCGTGACAAGTAGACCGAAATGATTCTGCATCTACTACTATTACTCCACTCATCGACCGCTATCCAGCATGCATCTAGAGTATTAAGTTAAAAATAGAGTAACGCCTTAAGCAAGATGACATGATGTAGAGAGATAAATTCATGCAATATGAAATAAACCCCATCTTGTTATCCTGGATGGCAACGATGCAATACGTGCCTTGCTGCCCCTTCTGTCACAGGGAAAGGACACCGCAAGATCGAACCCAAAGCTAAGCACTTCTCCCATGGCAAGTACTACCAATCTAGTTGGGCAAACCAAACGGATAATTCGAAGAGACTTGCAAAGATAACCAAACATACACAAAAGAATTCTGAGAAGATTCAAATATTATTCATAGATAGACTTGATCATAAACCCACAATTCATCGGTCTCAACAAACACACCGCAAAAAGAAGATTACATCGAATAGATCTCCACAAGAGAGGGGGAGAACTTTTTATCGAGATTCAAAGAGAGAGAAGAAGCCATCAAGCTACAAACTATGGACCCGAAGGTCTGAGGTAAACTACTCACACTTCATCGGAGAGGCTATGATGATGTAGAAGCCCTCCGTGATGACGGCCCTCTCTGGCGGAGCTCCGAAACAGGCCCCAAGATGGGATCTCGTGGATACAGAAAGTTGCGGCGGTGGAATTAGGATTTTGGCTCCTGTTCTGATCGTTTGGGGGTACGTATGTATATATAGGAGGAAGAAGTACGTCGGTGGAGCATTGAGGGGCCCACGAGGCAGGGGGCGCCCTAGGGGGCGCCCCCCACCCTCGTGACCTCCTCTTTTGTTCCTTGGCGTAGGGTCCAAGTCTCCTGGATCACGTTCGGTGAGAAAATCACATTCCCAAAGGTTTTATTCTGTTTGGACTCCGGTTGATATTCCGTTTCTTCGAAACACTGAAATAGGCAAAAAACAACAATTCTGGGCTGGGCCTCCGGTTAATAGGTTAGTCCAAAAAATAATATAAAAGTGGAAAATAAAACCAAATATAGACCAAAACAGTAGATAATATAGCATGGAGCAATCAAAAATTATAGATACGTTGGAGATGTATCAGGCTGGTGCGTAGGTCGGAAATTTTTTGTTTTCTGCTGCGTTACCCTACAATATGGACTTGACTCTGAGATAGTACCTTCTTTTTGTGAATCCTTTGCTGCTCATGTTGATCTCCCTAAGGAGAAGTGGTTTAAATATGATCCTCCCATTGAAGTAAAAGAAGTTGCACCTATTAAAGGTGAAGAAAAGACTATCACTTAAAATGATTCTGTTGTTCCTACTGCTTATATTGAGAAACCACATTTCCCTGTTAGAATAAAGGATCATGCTAAAGCATCAACTGTGGTTCGTAAGAGTAATACTATAACACCTACTCCCTCTGAGAAAATTAAAGTTGTATCTAATATTGCTATGGCTAAAGATCTCTTGGCTGATAATATTGATGGCATGTTATTTACTTCTGTGATGAAGCTTCTAGAATTGCTAGACCTGATACTAAAAATAAGCATAGACCTGTTGTAGGCTTGTTTGTTATTTCTGTTAAAATAGGAGATCATTGCTATCATGGCTTATGTGATATGGGTGCTAGTGCAAGTGCAATACCTCATTCCTTATACAAAGAAATTATGCATGATATTGCACCTGCTGAGATAGAAGAAATTGATGTTACAATTATGCTTGCCAATAGAGACATTATTTCACCAGTTGGTATTGTTAGAGATGTTGAAGTCTTGTGTGGGAAAGTTAAATATCCTATTGATTTTCTTGTTCTTGATTCCCCACAAGATAACTTTTGTCCCATTATATTTGGTAGACCCTTCTTGAATACTGTTAATGCTAAGATAGACTGCAAAAAGGATGTTGTTACTATTGGTTTGGGGGATATGTCTCATGAGTTTAATTTTGCTAAATTTCGTAGACAACCCCATGATAAAGAATTGCCTAGTAAAGATGAAATTATTGGTCTTGCTTCTATTGTTGTGCCTCCTGAATATCCTTTAGAACAATATTTGCTCGGCCATGAAAATGATATGTTTATGAATGAAAGAAGGGAAATAGATGAAGTATTCTTTAAATAGGGACCTATTTTGAAACACAACTTGCCTGTTGAAATCCTAGGGGATCCTCCTCCACCCAAGGGTGATCCCGTGTTTGAGCTTAAACCATTACCTGATACTCTTAAATATGCTTATCTTGATGAGAAAAGGATATATCTTGTTATTATAAGTGCTAACCTTTCAGAGCATGAAGAAAAGAAATTATTGAAAACTCTGAAGAAGCACCGTGCAGCTATTGGTTACACTCTTGATGATCTTCAGGGCATTAGTCCCGCTCTATGCCAGCACAAAATAAAATTGGAGAAAGACGTGAAACCGGTTGTTGATCACCAACGACGGTTAAATCCTAAGATGAAAGAAGTGGTAAGAAAAGAAATACTAAAGCTTCTGGAGGCAGGTATAATTTATCTCGCTGCTGATAGTCAGTGGGTAAGTCATGTCCATTGTATCCCTAAGAAGGGAGGTATTACTGTTGTTCCTAATGATAAAGATGAACTAATCCCACCAAGAATTGTTACAGGTTATATAATGGTAATTGATTTCCGCAAATTAAATAAAGCTACTAAAAAGGATCACTACCCTTTACCTTTTATTGATCAAATGCTAGAAAGACTATCCAAACATACACATTTTTGCTTTCTTGATGGTTATTTTGGTTCCTCTCAAATACCTGTGTCAAAAGAGGATCAAGAGAAGACAACTTTTACTTGCCCTTTCGGTACTTTTGCTTATAGACGTATGCCTTTTGGTTTATGCAATGCACCTGCTACCTTTCAAAGATGTATGACTGCTATATTGTTTGACTTTTGTGAAAAGATTGTTGAGTTATTCATGGATGATTTTTCTGTACATGGAACTTCTTTTGATGATTGCTTAAGCAACCTTGATCGAGTTTTGCAGAGATCTGGAGAAACTAATCTTGTCTTGAATTGGGAGAAGTGCCACTTTATGGTTAATGAAGGCATTGCCTTGGGGCATAAAATTTTTGAAAGAGGTATTGAAGTTGATAAAGCTAAGGTTGATGCTATTGAAAAGATGTCGTGTCCTAAGGACATTAAAGGTATAAGAAGTTTCCTTGGTCATGCCGGTTTTTATAGGAGGTTCATTAAGGACTTCTCTAAAATTTCTAGGCCTCTGACTAATCTCTTACAAAAGATGTTCCTTTTCTCTTTTATGATGATTGTGTAGAAGCATTTGAAATACTTAAGAAAGCTTTGATTTCTGCACCTATTGTTCAGCCACCTGATTGGAATTTACCCTTTGAAATTATGTGTGATGCTAGTGATTATGCTATAGGGGCTGTTTTAGGACAAAGGGTTGATAAGAAATTAAATGTTATCCAATATGCTAGTAAGACTCTGTACAATGCCCAGAGAAATTATGCTACTACTGAAAAAGAATTTTTAGCGGTTGTATTTGCTTGTGATAAGTTCAGACCATATATTGTTGATTCTAAAGTAACTGTTCACACTGATCATGCTGCTATTAAATATCTTATGGAAAAGAAAGATGCTAAACCTAGACTTATTAGATGGGTTCTCTTGCTTCAAAATTTGACTTGCATACTATTGATAGAAAGGGAGCTGAGAACCCCGTTGCAGACAACTTGTCTAGGTTAGAGAATGTTCTTGATGACCCACTACCTATTGATGATAGCTTTCCTGATGAACAATTACCTGTCATAAATGCTTCTCGGATTGCTCCATGGTATGTTGATTATGCTAATTATATTGTTGCTAAATTTATACTACCTAGTTTCACATAACAGCAAAAGAAAAAGTTTTTCTATGATTTAAGACATTACTTTTGGGATGACCCACACCTTTATAAAGAAGAAGTAGATGGTATTATTAGACATTGTGTACCTGAGCGTGAACAGGAACAGATCCTACGCAAGTGTCACTCCGAGGCTTATGGAGGACACCGTGCTGGAGATAGAACTGCACATAAGGTACCGCAATCCGGTTTGTATTGGCCTACTCTCTTCAAGGATGCCCGTAAGTTTGTATTGTCTTGTGATGAATGTCAAAGAATTGGTAATATTAGTAGACGTCAAGAAATGCCTATGAATTATTCACTTGTTATCGAACCATTTGATGTTTGGGGCTTTGATTATATGGGACCGTTTCCTTCCTCTAATGGGTATACACATATTTTAGTTGCTGTTGATTATGTTACTAAGTGGGTAGAAGCTATTCCAACTAGTAGTGCTGATCATAACACCTCTCTTAAGATGCTTAAAGAAGTTATTTTTCCGAGGTTTGGAGTCCCTAGATACTTAACGACTGATGGTGGTTCACATTTTATGCATGGTGCTTTCCATAAAATGCTTGCTAAGTATGATGTTAATCATAGAATTGCATCTCCATATCATCCACAGTCTAGTGGTCAAGTAGAACTGAGTAATAGAGAGCTTTAATTGATTTTGCAAAAGACTGTTAATAGATCTAGAAAGAATTGGTCCAAGAAACTTGATGATGCATTATGGGCTTATAGAACGGCATATAAAAATCCTATCGGTATGTCTCCATATAAACTAGTTTATGGTAAATCATGTCACTTACCTCTTGAACTAGAACATAAGGCATATTGGGCCATTAAAGAGATCAATTATGATTTCAAACTTGCTGGTGAGAAGAGGTTATTTGACATTAGCTCACTTGATAAATGGAGAACCCAGGCCTATGAGAATGCCAAACTGTTTAAAGAAAAAGTTAAGAGATGGCATAACAAAAGGATACAAAAGCATGAGTTTAATGTAGGTGATTATGTTTTGCTATACAACTCTCGTTTAAGATTTTTTGCAGGCAAACTTCTCTCTAAATGGGAAGGTCCTTACGTCATTAAGGAGGTATATCGTTCCGGTGTCATAAAAATCAACAACTTCGAAGGCACAAATCGGAGGGTGGTGAATGGTCAAAGAATCAAACATTATATCTCAGGTAATCCTGTAAATGTTGAAACTAATGTTATTGGAACCGTAACCCTGGCGGAATACATAAGTGATACTTTACAAAACATTTAAGACTCTGAAAAGGAAGAGGTATGAGGTACGGTAAGTAAACTGACTCCAAAACAGTTCTAATAGCAATTTTCTCCGTTTTGGATTATTTAAGAAAATAGGAAAATAAGAAGTAGTCTGGGAAGGACAGGAGGCGTCCACGAGGGTGGAGGGTGCGCCCTACCCCCTGGGCGCGCCCCCCTGCCTTGTGGGCACCTCGTGTGCTCTCCGGACTCCGTTTTCTTGCACAATACTTCTTTTGGTCGGTTAAAATTCATCAGATAATATCCCGAAGATTTTGACCACCGTACCACGCAAATATCCTCTGTTTTTGTTTCGAGTTGTTTCTGTAGCAGATCTAGAGCAAGATGTATTCTCAAGAGTCGGTCGGGGAGAGCCGGGTGTCTCATCCGATACCGGGGCCAAGAGCAAACAATGATGCTGACCACTTTTGGGCCCTCAACTGAGGAAGAGATGGAGGCCGACTTGAAAAGGATAGATGCCATGGAGGAGGATCAAGAAGTTACTTCTCGTTTTCGAGCCAGATTCACAATGGGGGAACTACAGAGCTTATCTATTCCAAACTCGGTCACCCCTTCCAACGTTAGATTTCTTTTTTATGAAAATATGAAAAAGAGTGTTACTTATTCTCCCGCGGCTATGCAACATCCTTGGGTGAAAGGAGCTTTAGCCGTCACGGGCAAGCTCCGTAAGGAAATATGGACCTCAAGCAGCAGCAAGTCAATAACCTCGGGGAAGAGAATCGTATCCTGAGGGGCATCATCGCCAAGAATATCACATCACCGCCCCCGAAGAAAGAGATATAAACACATGGGTATGGGCACTCCCCTTGGCAACTCCAAGCTTGGGGGAGTGCCCCAGTATCGTATCACCATCACACTTCTATCTTTACCGTTTTTTCTTAGTTCAATCCTTTTGGTAATATCTTGATCCAGTAGAATAAAGTTTTAGTATGATCTAGTTTTGAGTTTTGCTTTATGATCCTTCTATGTAATCGAGTCCGTGAGGTATATATAATAAAGATTAGTGTTTAGTCAAGGGCTTGATTATCTTGCTATGATCTTGAGGGAATAAAATAAAAGAGAAAGAATAAAAAGAAATAAAGAGATCATATGGATCCTATGGAGAGTAATGACTTCACATATAAAGAGTATGATGAATAAAAGTTGTTGAAAGTTAACAAACATAGTTTTGGTCATCGTTGCAATTAATAGGAAGTAATAAAGAATGAGAGGTTTTCACATATAAATATACCATCTTGGACATCTTTTATGATTGTGAGCACTCATTAAAATATGACATGCTAAAGAGTTGATGTTGGACAAGGAAGACAACGTAATGGGTTATGTTTTCTTACATCTGAAATAAATTATATTGTCATGGATCATCCAACATGTTGAGCTTGCCTTTCCCTCTCATGCTAGCCAAATTCTTTGCACCAAGTAGAGATACTACTTGTGCTTCAAAATATCCTTAAACCCAGTTTTGCCATGAGAGTCCACCATATCTACCTATGGATTGAGTCAAATCCTTCAAGTAAGTTGTCATTGTTGCACGCAATAAAAATTGCTCTCTAAATATGTATGATTTATTAGTGTGGAGAAAATAAGCTTTATATGATCTTGTGATGTGGAAGAAATAAAAGCGACGGACTGCATAATAAAGGTCCATATCACAAGTGGCAATATAAAGTGACGTTCTTTCACATTAAGATTTTGTGCATCCAACCATAAAAGCACATGACAACCTCTGCTTCCCTCTGCGAAGGGCCTATCTTTTATTCTTGTCTTATACTTCATACAAGAGTCATGGTGATCTTCACCTTTCCTTTTTACATTTTATCCTTTGGCAAGCACAATGTGTTGGAAAGATCCTGATATATATAGCTAATTGGATGTGAGTTTTCATGAACTATTATTGTTGACATTACCCTTGAGGTAAAAGGTTGGGAGGAAAAACTATAAGCCCATATCTTTCTCTGTGTCTGACTAAAACTTCATAACCATAATTATTACGTGAGTGTTGGCAATTGTGAAAGACTAAATGATGGTTGAGTATGTGGACTTGCTGAAAAGCTCTTATATTGACTCTATCCTAGGTTATGATAAATTGCAATTTCTTCAATGACTGAGATTATAGTTTGTTGGTTCTCAATGAAGTTTCTGATTCATACTTCAAATTGTGAATGAATTGTTACTTTAGCATAAGAAATCATATGACAACATATATATATATGTGTTGTTGTTCTAAGAATGATCATGATGCCCTCATGTCCATATTTTATTTTATCGACACCTCTATCTCTAAACATGTGGACATATTTTTTCAATATCGGCTTTCGCTTGAGGACAAGCGAGGTCTAAGCTTGGGGGAGTTGATACATCCATTTTGCATCATACTTTTATATTGATATTTATTGCATTACGGGCTGTTATTACACGTTATGTCACAATAATTATGCCTATTCTCTCTTATTTTACAAGGTTTATATGAAGAGGGAGAATGCCGGCAGCTGGAATTCTGGGCTGGAAAAGGAGCAAATATTAGAGACCTATTCTGCACAACTCCAAAAGTCCTGAAACTTCACAGGAGAACGTTTCAGAATATATAAAAAATATTGGGCAAAGAAAGAACCAGAGGGGGCCACACACCATCCACGAGGGTGGGGGCACGCCCTACCCCCTGGGCACGCCCCCTACATCGTGGGCCCCCTGGCAGGCCTCCGGTGTCCATCTTTTCCTATATGAAGTTTTTTACCCTGGAAAAAATCATAAGCAAGCTCACGGGACGAAACTCCGCCGCCACGAGGCGGAACCTTGGTGGAACCAATCTAGGACTCCGGCGGAGCTGTTCTGTCGGGGAAACTTCCCTCCGGGAGGGGGAAATCATCACCATCGTCATCACGATCGATCCTCTCATCGGGAGGGGGTCAATCTCCATCAACATCTTCACCAGCACGATCTCATCTCAAACCCTAGTTCATCTCTTGTATCCAATCTTTGTCCCAAAGCCTCAAATTGGTACATGTGGGTTGCTAGTAGTGTTGATTACTCGTTGTAGTTGATGCTAGTTGGTTTATTCGGTGAAGATCATATGTTCAGATCCTTTATGCATATTAATACCCCTCTGATTATGAACATGAATATGTTTTGTGAGTAGTTATGTTTGTTCCTGAGGACATGGGAGAAGTCTTGCTATAAGTAGTCATGTGAATTTGGTATTCGTTCAATATTTTGATGAGATGTATGTTGTCTTTCCTCTAGTGGTGTCATGTGAACGTCGACTACATGACACTTCACCATTGTTTGGGCCTAGAGGAAGGCATTGGGAAGTAGTAAGTAGATGATGGGTTGCTAGAGCGACAGAAACTTAAACCCTAGTTTATGAGTTGCTTCGTAAGGGCCTGATTTGGATCCATATGTTTCATGCTATGGTTAGGTTTACCTTAATACTTCTTTTGTAGTTGCGGATTCTTGCAATAGGGGTTAATCATAAGTGGGATGCCTGTCCAAGGAAGGGTAGTACCCAAGCACCAGTCCACTCACATATCACGTTGCGACAGTTCGTCGTGCTGAGACACCACGTGTTGATCGGGTGTGATAAGCTCTATGTGCACATACAACGGGTGCAAGACAGTTTTGCACATGCGGAATACTTGGGTTAAACTTGACGAGCCTAGCATGTATAGACATAGCCTCGGAACACTAGAGACCGAAAGATCGAACGTGAATCATATAGTAGATATAATCAACATAGAGATGTTCACCATTGATGACTACTCCATCTCACATGATGATTGGACATGATTTAGTTGGTTTGGATCACGTGATCATTTAGATGACTCGAAGGATGTCTATCTAAGTGGGAGTTCTTAAGTAATATGATTAATTGAACTTAATTTATCGTGAACTTAGTACTGATAGTATTTGCATATCTATGTTGTAGATCAATAGCTCGCGTAAAGCGCTGATAACCCACAATTATAGGGGATCATTTGTAGCCTTTTTTGATAAATAAGAGTGTCGAACCCAACGAGGAGCTAAAGGTAGAACAAATATTCCCTCAAGTCTATCGACCACCGATACAACTCTACGCACACTTGACGTTCGCTTTACCTAGAACAAGTATGAAACAAGAAGTACTTTTGTAGGTGATATAGGATAGGTTTGCAAGATAATAAAGAGCATGTAGATAAAATCTAGGGGCTGTTTAGATAAAGACACAACTAAGTTAGTTTTAGTAAAGAGCTTTTGTCAACAAGAAAGTTATTTGTCCCTAGGCAATCGATAACAAGTACCGGTAATCATTCTTGTAACTTTATATGAGGGAGAGGCATTGATACGCCCATTGTTACAGCTGCTCAAGAAGATAATGCTATATTTGTTGTTGTTGTGCATCAGGAAAAGATGGAAGAAAAGGTCTCACTTTTGGATGTTGCCGCCATTGGAAGTTGTGATTCCATGCATGATATTTTAATAGGAAAACATCTAGTAGTAGATGAGCTAGTGCACCATGGTTGCTCTCGGATCGTGCATGTACTAATTAAAAGATACTACTTCGGAAAGTCCGAGTCGCACATAGCATGTTTTATGTTGATGAAGGATTTTGCAAGCTATTATTATTTTGGCAGGTCACGTCCTCCAGAGATTCAAAGATCATACTTAGCAAGGACACTTCGAAGGTGGGAATTTCTTTGTTTGTGTTCCACTGGATGGGGCCCACCAGATCAGATCAAACTACCGTGGAACGCAATATATTAAGAGTATTAGGTATTGTCCAATTTGTAAAGGTTGCATGCCAAAGTAAGGCACGTAATCTACTAGGAGTCCAAGGTTGAGTTTTGTTTTACTAGGATCGGTTGTTTATTTTTCAGATTAGACGTAGGTCGGCTATGTACTAAAAATAGCCAGGGTGGCGCATCGTTCTATGCAGGTTATGTTAAGATGAATTAGACACTGTTATGTGTTTGGGTCGTCGGCAATTATCGAGATTAGAGAATTCTTCTCAACAATCTCTACTGGCATGTGAGTTCCTGCGACACAACGCGTAGGAGATTACAAGCTGAGCCTATACGGTTCATCCACGCTATTCCTTCGGATCAAGGGATTGGCGTGTTGTTTCCGCAGGATTTGCGAGCATCTTCGTAAACATGCAATGAGTTCTTGCTGTGATGGATTTTCGTGCCGTGAAAGATTGGGCCAACAACAGACCTACCCTCGTCACGAGGTTCGCTCCACATCAAGTGCTATCAGAGACCAGTGTTTCTCACCGCACTTCGGAGGAGACGGCCGACGCACCGTCACCAAGGAGCTACTGGAGGCTCTCCAGCGACTTTTTGCTGGAAGAGAAAGGATATGGTGCTGAACTCTTTCACACCTATTGTAAAGTGGGAGAGAAAGTTTTTGCCATGACGATCGACCATGAAAGTTCGATCAATGCGGTCGGCATTGACATGGTGGAGAAGCTGCAACTATCAACGACACCACATCCACGCCCGTACTCACTGACGAGGTGCTACGACAAGTTCGACATTACGCACCAAACTATTGTACTGTTTTCAGTCGGCAAATTTTCTTGTGAAGTTTTGTGTGACGTAATTCCGACATAGATGGTGTCATGTCATATGCTGCTGGGAAAGCCATGGTACAAGAACAATAATGCTACACACGACTATCTCGCCAACACTTATAGTATTAAACGTAATACAAAATATGTTCTCCTGGCCATGGAGAAGAAATCGCTCAAGAGTTGGAGGAAAGAACGACAACACAAGATCGAGGAGCAAGGAGAAGCAAAGAAGGAAGACAAAACTGCTAATATTTTTTCGACGCACGTACAATCTGCAAACCACGTTGTTCCTATAAAGACTGACTCGAAACCGAGGACGGTTTCATTTAAAGGGAGGGAGGATGATACGCCCATTGTTACAGCTGCTCAAGAAGATAATGCTATATTTGTTGTTGTTGTGCATGGAAAAGATGGAAGAAAAGGTCTCACTTTTGGACGTTGCCGCCATTGGAAGTTGTGATTCCATGCATGATATTTTAACAGGAAAACATCTAGTAGTAGATGAGCTAGTGCACCATGGTTGCTCTCGGATCGTGCCTGTACTAATTAAAAGATACTATTTTGGAAAGTTCGAGTCGCACATAGCATGTTTTATGTTGATGAAGGATTTTGCAAGCTATTATTATTTTGGCAGGTCACGTCCTCCAGAGATTCAAAGATCATACTTAGCAAGGACACTTCGAAGGTGGGAATTTCTTTGTTTGTGTTCCACCGGATGGGGCCCACCAGATCAGATCAAACTACCGTGGAACGCAATATATTAGGAGTATTAGGTATTGTCCAATTTGTAAAGGTTGCATGCCAAAGTAAGGCACGTAATCTACTAGGAGTCCAAGGTTGAGTTTTGTTTTACTAGGATCGGTTGTTTATTTTTTAGATTAGACGTAGGTCGGCTATGTACTATAAATAGCCAGGGTGGCGCATCGTTCTACGCAGGTTATGTTAAGATGAATTAGACACTGTTATGTGTTTCGGCCGTCGGCAATTATCGAGATTAGAGAATTCTTGTCAACAATCTCTACTGGTGTGTGAGTTCCTGCGACACCACGCGTAGAAGATTACAAGCTGAGCCTATACGGTTCATCCACGTTATTCCTTTGGATCGAGGGATTGGCGTGTTGTTTCCGCGGGATTTGCGAGCATCTTCATAAACCTGCGACGAGTTCTTGCTGTGATGGATTTTCGTGCCATGAAAGATTGGGCCAACAACAGACCGACCCCCGTCACGAGGTTCACTCCACATCAAGTGCTATCAGAGACCGGTCTTTCTCATGGCACTTCGGAGGAGACGGCCGGCGCACCGTCACCAAGGAGCTACTGGAGGCTCTCCAGCGACTTTTTGCTGGAAGAGAAAGGATATGGTGCTGAACTCTTTCACACCTATTGTAAAGTGGGAGAGAAAGTTTGTGCCATGACGATGGACCACGAAAGTTTGATCAATGCGGTCGGCATTGACATGGTGGAGAAGCTGCAACTATCAATGACACCACATCCACGCCCGTACTCACTGACGAGCTGCTATGACAAGTTCGACATTACGCACCAAACTATTGTACTGTTTTCAGTCGGCAAATTTTCTTGAGAAGTTTTGTGTGACGTAATTCCGACATAGATGGTGTCATGTCATATGCTGCTGGGAAAGCCATGGTACAAGAACAATAATGCTACACACGACTATCTCGCCAACACTTATAGTATTGAACGTAATACAAAATATGTTCTCGTGGCCATGGAGAAGAAATCGTTCAAGAGTTGGAGGAAAGAACGACAACACAAGATCGAGGAGCAAGGAGAAGCAAAGAAGGAAGACAAAACTGCTAATATTTTTTCGACGTACGTACAATCTGCAAACCACATTTTTCCTATAAAGACTGACTCGAAACCGAGGACGGTTTCATTTAAAGGGAGGGAGGATGATACGCCCATTGTTACAGCTGCTCAAGAAGATAATGCTATATTTGTTGTTGTTGTGCATCAGGAAAAGATGGAAGAAAAGGTCTCACTTTTGGACGTTGCCGCCATTGGAAGTTGTGATTCCATGCATGATATTTTAACAGGAAAACATCTAGTAGTAGATGAGCTAGTGCACCATGGTTGCTCTCGGATCGTGCCTGTACTAATTAAAAGATACTATTTTGGAAAGTTCGAGTCGCACATAGCATGTTTTATGTTGATGGAGGATTTTGCAAGCTATTATTATTTTGGCAGGTCACGTCCTCCAGAGATTCAAAGATCATACTTAGCAAGGACACTTCGAAGGCGGGAATTTCTTTGTTTGTGTTCCACCGGATGGGGCCTACCAGATCAGATCAAACTACCGTGGAACGCAATATATTAAGAGTATTAGGTATTGTCCAATTTGTAAAGGTTGCATGCTAAAGTAAGGCACGTAATCTACTAGGAGTCCAAGGTTGAGTTTTGTTTTACTAGGATCGGTTGTTTATTTTTCAGATTAGACGTAGGTCGGCTATGTACTATAAATAGCCAGGGTGGCGCATCGTTCTACGCAGGTTATGTTAAGATGACATGGTGGAGAAGCTGCAACTATCAACAACACCACATTCACGCCCGTACTCACTGAGGAGGTGCTACGACAAGTTCGACATTACGCACCAAACTATGGTACTATTTTCAGTCGGCAAATTTTCTTGTGAAGTTTTGTGTAACACCCACGATGCGGCTATATCTCCCACGTGTCGGAGCACGACTTAGAGGCATAACCGCATTGTAGGCATGTCGCAAGAGGGGTATTCTTTACACATCCCATGTACTGAATTAGAAAGGGATAAAGAGTTGGCTTACAATCGCCATTTCACACAATACATAAATATAGCATTACATCATCCAGAATACACACAAGGTCCGACTACGGAACCAAATAAAGAAGGACAACCCCTAATGCAATAGATCCCCAATCGCCCCAACTGGGCTCCACTACTGATCAACCGGAAGAGACACAACACAATGAGCAAGATCTTCATCGAGCTCCCACTTGAGCTCGGTTGCGTCATCTGCACTGGTATCATCGGCCCCTGCAAACGTTTGGAAGTATCTGTGAGCCACGAGGACTCGGCAATCTCACACCCGCGAGATCAAGACTATTTAAGCTCATGGGTAGGAAAGGGTAGTGAGGTGGAGCTGCAGCAAGCACTAGCATATATGGTGGCGAACTTACGCAAATGAGAGCGAGAAGAGAAACAAAGCACGGTCGTGAACTAGAAGTGATCAAGAAGTGATCCTGAAACTACTTACGTTCAAGCATAACACAAGAACCGTGTTCACTTCCTGGACTCTGCCGAAAAGAGACCATCACGGCTACACACGCGGTTGATGTTTTTTAAATAAGTTAAGTGTCAGGTTTCTACAACCAGATATTAACAAACTCCCATCTACCCATAACCGCGGGCACGGCTTTCGAAAGTTCAAACCCTGCAGGGGTGTCCCAACTTAGCCCATCACAAGCTCTCAGGGTCAACGAAGGATATTCCTTCTCCCAGGAAGACCCGATCAGACTCGGAATCCCGGTTACAAGACATTTCGACAATGGTAAAACAAGATCAGCAAAGCCACCCGATGTGCCGACAATACCGATAGGAGTCGCACGTATCTCGTTCTTAGGGCAACACCGGATGAGACTAGCTACGAGTAAAACCAAACCTCAAGTTTCCCCGAGGTGGCCCCGCAGGCAGCTCAGTTCGGACCAACACTTAGACAAGCACTGGCCCGGGGGGGCTAAAATAAAGATGACCCTCGGGTTGGCCGACCCGAGGGAAGGGTAGGTGGCAGTGAGGCAAATGGTAAAACCAAGGTTGGGCCTTGCTGGAGGAGTTTTATTCAAAACGAACTGTCAAGGGGTCCCCATAACACCCAACCGTGTAAGGAACGCAAAATCAAGGAACATAACACCGTTATGACGGAAACTAGGGCGGCAAGAGTGGAACAAAACACCGGGCATAAGGCCGAGCCTTCCACCCTTTACCAAGTATATAGATGCATTAATTAAATAAGAGATATTGTGATATCCCAACATATCCATGTTCCAAAGATGGAACAAACTTCAGCTTCACCTGCAACTAACAACGCTATAAGAGGGGCTGAGCAAAAGCGGTAACATAGACAAACAACGGTTTGCTAGGAAAGGTGGGTTAGAGGCTTGACATGGCAATATGGGAGGCATGATATAGAAAGTGGTAGGTATCGCGGCATAGCAATACAGCGAGCAACTAACAAGCAAAGATAGAAGTGATTTCGAGGGTATGATCATCTTGCCTTAGATCCCGCAAGGAAGAAGAACGAGTCCATGAAGAAGAAAAACGGACGTAGTCGAACGGATCCTCACAACTCCGCAACGAAACCGAAGCTAACGCAAGAAGCAACCCGAAAAAAGCAAACAACATAATAAACCACCAACACATAAGCATGGCATGATGCACAACCAATTATGGTGCATGTCCGGATTAATGAGGCATGGCATGGCAAAGTGCACAAACAACACTACAAATTAAGTGGAGCTCAATATGCAACGAGTTGCATATTGACGGAACACCACATGTCTTATTTAGTTCTCTCTCGTTTATATACCCAACAATATTAAATGTTGTTAAACATGACAAGAGGGTGAAGCATAAGAAAACTATACTATATAAACAATTTAAATGGGGCCGGATATAACAAACAACAAATCCGGTAAACCCCCATATGCATTAGCAATTTAAGGCAACCACAACTTTAAACATTTTAAATGTTATTATCATGATGCGGATGACATGTTCAAGTTTATGCAATTTTTTAAGAAAATGTTAATATGAGCAGATATGAAGCATTTGTCATTGTGGCGGAAACGAAAGGGGTGCCACGGCAACGAATCCGAAAATGATGTCATGGCAACATATCGGTTCAGGTAGCTCATGGAGATGCCGGTGCAGAAGGAAAAGTGACGTGAGTGTGTCATGTAAGATGGTGGGGTGATCCCGGTAACCGGGTTTCCACATGTTGGTGACAAGGCAAAAGAGGGGCAATGTGCACCGACAATTCGAACACGGTGCAAGCACGAGCATCTCATACATCACACATGCATTAGGTCCACGGAGGGTCGTCTCGATGGTTATACCTTTCGGAGCGTGCATTATTGGAACGGTTCAAGTTCGATCCGGTGTAGGGGAAGTAGACTTTCTCGGGACTTTCGTAGTGGAAGTAGTCGTTCTCGCATGCTCTAGGGTGACGGTAGAGGTTCTCGCGATCTCGGCGATGATAGTGGAACATGTTTATCGTTGCACGAGTTTCCATAGATGTTCGGGGTCACGGCGAGGAACTTGATGCATCGTTGAACGTGGTGTCCGAGGAATCCCGCGTAGTCATACACGAGTCATAGTCAAACTTGACGGTTCCGTTACATGGTTATTCGGAGACGGTAGTTGTTCACGTTGTAGTCGGATTTGAGGAATGCACCGGTAGTTGTACGTTGGTCGAAAAGGAACTTGGCGCAGCTAGGGTCTTCGCGGATCATCGTTGTACTTGGTGTCCAAGTGAGCTCCGGGGTACTTGACGGATTGGGGACGGAGGCGTTCGGTCCAACAAGGGCCACAGGCGCATGGCAACGAGGCAGCGCTGCTCGGGGTCGAGATGCAGGGCACACCAGATGTTGGAGGCGGTGCAGAGGAAGGAGAAGGACGGCCGCTGGGCTTGGGAAGGCGCCGAACTTACTGGATCTCGCGGGGTCCTGGTGGGGCATAAGGTGATGGAGCGTCGGCGGGGTCGAGCGTGGCCGAAGGAGCATCGGCAGGGCAGCCAAGGAAGCAAGGCCAATGCTCCCACGACATGGTAGCGAGGAGGCAGAGGAGAGCTGGCGCGGAGGAGGTCGGGCGACGGGAGGACCTTCGGTGGCGGCAGAGCTAGGGCTCACCGGAGCAGTGGGTCGCGGGCACCATGACAAGGTCGAGGTGGCGGAGGTCGGACACGGGCGCCGGGGCCGCTGTAGATGACCCTTTCGGGAAGCGCAAGAGGCTAGCCGCGACGCCGTGGCAAGGCGCCAACGTGGAGGAGGCGGCACTCTACGGTAGGGCTGCCATCGAGGAGATGGGGCGGCATCGGGCGGGAGGAGGACGAGGGAAAGGAGAGGGAGTGGGACAGCGAGCGAGAGATGGGGGTCGAGCGTGGTGGCGGCGGGCAGGGGGAGAGATCGAGAGGGAGTGGTTGGGGCCTAGGGTTATAGTCCAGATGGGCCTGGGGAATGGTTGGGCCGGTGTGGGAGGTTGGCCTGGGCAGGGCTACTCTCTCCTTCTCTCTTCTCAAAACAGGGAAGAGAAAAAGAAAAAAAGGAAGGAAGCAAAAGAGAGAAATAGGGAAGGAATTTGGGAATGAGTTTACTTTTTCTGGACTCGCCGAAATGTGCTTGTTCCAAGAAAATTGGAGTGGGCAAGATAGCAAGGTTTAAATTCAAAAGCATTTGAATTTAATTCAAATGGTTTGAACAAGGGTAGGATTTTGAAGTGCCCAAAAATGTTTGGATTTTTGCAAGAACCTCGGTAAATGGGAAGAGAATTTTTGGCAAGGTTTTGAAGTCAAGCTTGAACTAGGAAAGACATGGGGAAAATGCAAGTGTGTTATTGTGAATTCCAAAAGAATGTAATATTTATTACAGCTCTCTAATATCGGGAGGATATGTTATAAAGAGAATCACCATATGAATTCTCTCGGTTTAAATGGACCGAAGATCCATACGATTTATTTAGTTAAGCTGGAAAGATTAAAGACATGATGATATGATGCAATGCACATGATGCAATGATGAATGCAACGACCCAAACAAATCACACGACGAAAATCCGGAAATCAAGGAAGGCACCTGAAGCTCCGGTCTTGGGGCGTCACATTTTGTGTGGCATAATTCCGACACAGATGGTGTCATGTCATATGCTGCTGGGAAAGCCATGGTACAAGAAAAATAATGCTACACACGACTATCTCGCCAACACTTATAGTATTGAACGTAATACAAAATATGTTCTCGTGGCCATGGAGAAGAAATCGTTCAAGAGTTGGAGGCACAACACAAGATCGAGGAGCAAGGAGAAGCAAAGAAGGAAGACAAAACTGCTAATATTTTTTCGACGCACGTACAATCTGCAAACCATGTTGTTTCTATAAAGACTGACTCGAAATCGAGGACGGTTTCATTTAAAGGGAGGAAGGATGATACGCCCATTGTTACATCTGCTCAAGAAGATAATGCTATATTTGTTGTTGTTGTGCATCAGGAAAAGATGGAAGAAAAGGTCTCACTTTTGGATGTTGCCGCCATTGGAAGTTGTGATTCCATGCATGATATTTTAACAGGAAAAAATCTAGTAGTAGATGAGCTAGTGCACCATGGTTGCTCTCGGATCGTGCCTGTACTAATTAAAAGATACTATTTTGAGAAGTCCGAGTCGCACATAGCATGTTTTATGTTGATGAAGGATTTTGCAAGCTATTATTATTTTGGCAGGTCACGTCCTCCAGAGATTCAAAGATCATACTTAGCAAATACTCTTCGAACGTGGGAATTTTTTTGTTTGTGTTCCACCGGATGGGGCCCACCAGATCAGATCAAACTACCATGGAACGCAACGTTCCAATATATTAACTGTATTAGGTATCACTACAAAAAAATACACTTCCGTGATGATACATGTTTGTCACAGTAGGTTACTTTTTTTGTCATGCATGTACATCCATGACAAATTTATGACAGAATCAAGATAGTTATACATATGCTGTCGTAGAAGTGTTCCATGACATTACTAAAATTATCATTACGGAAGTGTCCACTTCCATGACGATAAATCGCGCGTCACAGAAGTGCTTTCGTCAAGGGTGACCGACACGTGGCATCCACCGTAATGGAACACCGTTAAGCAATCGGGTCGGGTTTTGAATCCGATAACCCGTTAACAGCCCCGACCAATGGGAAATTTCCACGTGTAAAATTCTTATTGGCCGGACGAAACACGTGTCATCTCGTCAGTGGGTCAGATAGGCGCCTATGATACGTCGACACGTGGCACGGCCCAACAGAGGCCCATTCCTGTGAAAAGGCTGGCCCGTTTGACTTGGTCAAAAGGTGGCGGGCCGGCCCATGTAAAGCCTGTTAACGGCCTGTTCGCATATAATCCATTTATAGCCCGCTAACCCAAGGCCCGTTACGCCCTATCCGAATTAGGCCCAGTAGCGTCATCTGGGCCACCCAATATGATTCCAGCCCATTTGCACTGCTGGCCCATGTATGGCCCATGATGTCTTTCGGCCCATATGAGGCCCTATGTAACTCTTGGCCTATTAACGGCCCGTGGTGAAACTGGCCCGTAATGAACAGTGTATCACTTTCACCCATTAACGGCCCGTGGTGAAACTGGCCCGTAATGAATAGTGTATCACTTTATACCCATTAACGGCCCGTTATTCCGTTGGGCCGTTTCCAGCCCATGTTATCTTTCGGCCTTCTCAGAGCCCATTTATTCTTGGGCTCATTTCCAGCATTCGTTTACTTACGGCCCGTTATTGTCATTTTTTGCTTGTGGGGCAAATTCAGCCCGTGGTTACAGTCGGCCCGTTTGTGGTCCGTTAATACGTTGGGCCGTTTTCATAGCGTCATCAAATACGGACTATTAACGATGGCCTGTTATGGTCGGCCCATGAACGGACGATTCCAACTCTAGCCCGTTTACGGCCATAATGCGGCCTGTTATTGGCCCATGTTTGGCCATCGATCATATTGCCCGTATAACGCCCATTGATGATACGGCCCGTAGAAGGCCCAATGTTTCTACGGCCCGTAGAAGGCCCACTGTTTCTACGGCCCGTAGGAGACTCAGTGTCACTACAGTAAATATTAGCCCATGGTTATTGTGGCCTAGTTTTAAAAAATAGGTTATTGCAGCCACTAGCAAACCGCGGAAAAAGAACTGCAATGACTAGAAGCAAACAAATAAACAAGACAACAAGGAAATAAATAAGCAAGCAACTTAAGCTAGGCTATCACGGCTATTACACACATTACATCCACTAGGCATCAAAGTTCGCCACCAGTGCAAATAAACGCGCCGACAAAAGAATATACAAAACTGAGAGCACTTCAGAAGGCACTAGGCCTGGCCAGGTCGCCCCCCCCCAAACAGCTGAAGAAGCAGAGTAGACCTCAGTTGTGTCAACGATAGATGCATCAACACTAGATTTAAGGCATGATTGTGCGCACGGCAGTCCTCTGACATCTTCATTGCATCTTTGACTTCAAGTCGGAGCTGAGCTGAAGCAAGCCTTTCCACTTTAAGTTGAGACTGAAGAAGTCGAACTGATTGAGGCAGCGACTGCACAGACACTACTAGGAAAAGGGCTATAGATGGAATTGACACTAATGGCGCACCAGACATGTGGTGCATCATTACTATATACTAATGGCGCACCATCTGTTGGTGCGCCATTAGTGTGGAAGACACTAATGGCGCACCAGGCACACGGTGCGCCACTAGTAACAAAATGTTTTTTTTCATTTTTTCAAACATACTAATGACGCATCCGGACAGGGTGCGCCATTAGTAGTTAGAACTACTAATGGCGCACCAGCCATAGAGTGCGCCACTACTGTATTTTTTTACTTTTTTGCAAAACTACTAATGGCGCACCATTGCATAGTGCGCCATTACTAGTTTAAACTAGTATGGCGCACTGTGCCACGGTGCGCCATTAGTATAAAAATTATTTTTTTTACTTTTTTGCAAAACTACTAATGGCGCATGTCTGTGTGATGCGCCATTAGTATGTTAGGTTACTAATGGCGCATGTCTCTGTGGTGCGCCATTAGCACCCCCCGCACCCTCCCCCCGCTCCACTGCCGCCGACGACCCCCCGCACCCTCTCCCCCGCTCCACCGTCGCCGACGACCCACCGCACCTTCCCCCGCTCCACCGCCGCCGACGACCCACCGCATCATCCCCCGCTCGACCGCCGTCGACAACCCACCGCACCCTCCCCCGCTCCACCGCCGTCGACGACCCCCCGCACCCTCCCCCGCTCCACCGCCGCCGACGACCCACCGCACCCTCCCTCGCTCCACCGCCATCAACGACCCACCGCACCCTCCCCCGCTCCACCGCCACCGCCAACACCCCGCACCCTCCCCCACTTTTTGATGATATTTTTAAATAACAAATTTGATGATATTTTCAAATAAGAAATTTGATGATATTTTCAAATAACAAATTGGATTATATTTTCAATTAAAAATAAAAAACAAATTTGATGATATTTTCAAAAAAAAAATTGATGATATTTGATGATATCTTCTGTTCTAGTCCTCATGAAAATAACAAATTTGATAAAAAACTAATTATTAGATGCAACAAGAAATAATGAAAAAAAGTTACTAATGGCGCACCAGAGGCGGGTGCGCCATTGCTATTAGAAAAAAAGTTACTAATGGCGCACCAGAGGAGGGTGCGCCATTGCTATCAGGAAAAAAAACTACTAATGGCGCACCAGAGGGTGGTGCGCCATTGCTATCAGAAAAAAACTACTAATGGCGCACAGAGGGTGGTGCGCCATTACTATAGTGTCTAGCTGGATACCCCTTCGCCCGATCCCCCCTTCCCTCTCCCTCGCCAGATCCCCCTTCCCTCCCCCGCCACAACCGCTCCAACGACCCCCGGCCCGCTCCGACGACTCCCGCGCCCGCTCCACACCCGCTTCGGCTCCTCTGTGCCCGCTCCGACGACCCCCGCACCCGCTCCACACCCTAGCACCTCCCCACTTCCCCTCCCCTCACGCTGCTTCACCCGACTAGGTCGTCCCCGTCGACACCGCATCGTCCCCGCGACCACCATCGTCCCTGCACCCCACCAAGGAGTCCAGGAGCTTTGCAGTGTTCTTCTACGTCATCTACGGCCAGCCGTTTGAGCTCGACGACTCTGCATCATGCGGATCGAGGTCTTCTTCCACCTTCGGCCACCGCGGCCTCACCGTCGATCCGCGCCACCTCGTCAACCCCGGCCCCGCACGAGCTCTCCATCGTCTTCCTCTCGGTGAGCGGCACCAGTTCCCCTTCCCCCCCCACTCGGTGACCTGGCTGTCTGGCTTAAGTTGGAGGCTGCAACGGAAGAGTTCATTCAGAAAAGAAATACAGGCTTTAAAGATGATTTTTTCTTACTATTGCTATATTTTTTCAATTTATCAAGCTCCAGCACAAATATCCGATAGTATTTGGGCTGCAGTTAGTGTACTAATTAGTTGGATATTTGAGTAGTATTGTCAACAGTAATAACTTTTACATGTTCGCATTGCTTCCAAGAGTAACAGAAGGTGCTTACGACACCTTTAGGAGATCTACTCATCTCTAATCATGCTACTCAAGGATAGGAACCGTAGGCTTCTCTAATCTGCTTGTGCTAGGTTGTTCTACAGTTCAAGATTTACTCCTTAACTGAATTCTGTAACTAACAAACCTAGCTCTTGCAAGTAACAACATGTTCAAGATCAAGGTTGACAGTATGTTCTGATAGTATAAGAGTAGGAATTCTGTGTTGTTTCTAAAAGCTCTACAATATCCAGATTTTATGATATTTGTCCATCCAGTTTTTGTGGTCAGATATCTGACAGTATAAGAGTATGTTCTGACAGTATAAGAATAGTATAAGAGTATAAGAGCAGTATATCCAGTTTTTGTGGTTAGATATCTGAATTGAGAAAAAACATAGCTTTTGCGGTCTCCATATACTACTAATACTACTACTGTATTTCATTTCAAAGTTCAAAATGCTGGTACTGAGATTTTCATTTCCAATGAGTGATGTTTCTCCTAGCAGTAGAAAAATAGCAGTAGCCATGTACTAGGAGTGCATTTTTTTCTAGGGTGATGGATAGATCTAGTGAGTACTGCATTGCTTTTGTCCAACTTTTGATAGGACCAAGGAAATGAGTGCTCGAAAGCATGCCCATGCGTTTGCCCCCCTTCTCTTGGGCCTGGTCTTCTCCCCCTCTTTATGCCCTTTTCTTTTGAACAGGAAAAGAGGGTCATAACCCTTGTAATTATGCACAAGCTCTTTGCTTTATACCCACAAAAATGTTGGTTCATGGCTGGCTAACTGCAGGTCCAGCCAACTGGTAGGTGGGTGTAGATGCTTGGATTGCATAGGGCCAACTAACTGCCCCTTGAAGGGGGCAAATAAGATGTTGTTGATACATAAATGTAGTTTTCAGTATTCTGTCCAAACTCAAAACTGTTAAAAAGACCATGTGTTTTTTGGTCAAAATCTGCATGTAAAACTGAAATAATCTCCTAGTAGTTAACTGTTGTGGACAATTGTCAATTTTCTGTAATGATGATGGAACATTATAAAGCAACGTACTCCAGTGTATATGAAGGATACAAAAAATTTAGCAACTTCTCTGATTTTATAAAGTTGTTCTTATATAGGTGAAACTTCACTTGTTTTTAGGCTAGTGCAGGGTGTTGCTTCTTCTGTATGGGCCAACTATGTCACAAATAAATTGTTCCTTCTTCTGAATTTGACAAGTAATGACTTGCAAAGATGATGATCATCTTGCTAGTTTGCTGGGTTTTGTCTCCGACCATTGTGTCATGATGAATTTGCAGGTACCCCGAGAGGCCCTTGAGTTTGCCGGAATGTCGATTAACTTCCGTTCCGGCAAATTCGGGTACTCCATATGTCCTATTTTCAGCAAAGGTCATGCCGAAATTTTCCGTGAATTTTAGCATGACTTTGCTAAAAATAGGACATATGGGGTACTTGCGACTAATGCATGGGCCGGGGTATCTTAGTACTTAATTAAGTAGGATCAACTGCCCCGCCATTCTTGTTGCATTAAACCATAGGTGGCAATAGAGCCAAGTGATTAGGCCCAACTTAGAATTCTCCTTAGCATCAATAAACCCTAGATGATAAACCAAACATAGGTGGCAATAGAGCCAAGTGATTAGGCCCAACCTAGGGTGCCTCGGCATCGATAAACCCTAAATGATGAAAACTTAACTTGGCTTCTATAGGGTGCCTCGGTGTCGATGAGAACCTAAATGATGTACGCTTAGGCTTTTAGGGTGCCTCGGCGTTGACAACCTAAATGATAAAAGCTTAGCTTTTAGGATGCCTCTGTGTCGACAAACCCTAAATGATGAGACCATGATCTTGTTCCTTGACAATATCCAACTTTTTGACCAAACCTTTTTCCTATTTAGAGTGAAACATGGCCCACAACAACGAGGCCGGTGGTTCGGGTGGCAAGCAATTCTGGGAGCTGTCCCAGGAGTTGGAGGAAGAACCTCACCGCTATGAGGACGCCGCGGAAGACACCGATCCTGACTACACAACCCCTAGTGGCGCCGGGGATGACAACACTCCTGATGGCGCCGCGGATGCCACCACTGATGATGGCGGTGCACGCACAGATGGCAGCCAACCGAAGAGGCAACGGAAGGACCGGCGACCGAACATGCTCGGCACCGTCAAGGAGGAATTTATTGAAGTGAACTCCGACGGGCATCCGATGGCGCCCAAACACGTAGTCAAGGGGTACTCGATTCAGCTCGGGTGCATTCTCCGGAGCACCGCCTCGATCAACACCGAGAACCTAAGGCATAAGGACCGAGGGAATTTGCGCAGCCTCCTCTTCACGAAGCTGCACGAACGATAGAAGTTCCCCGCTGAGTTCGCAAACACACGCCTCTCGGGTAATAAAGTGAACGGTGCCGCCCTCACGACGATGAGCACGGCCCTGTCTACTTGGAAAAGCACGGTGAAGGCAATGATTGACAAAGGTGATAGTTATGAGAAGATCAAGGCGAAATATCCTTTGATTAGTGAAGATGACTACAAGGAGTTCAAGATCAAGTGCAATAGCCCCGCAACCTCCGAATCAAGTCAGTGGGGGAAAGAAATGCGGCAGTTGAACATAGGGGTCCACCAACTCAGTCCCGGCGGTTACAGAGTGGCGGAGCCTGTATGAGACAAGGAGCACGCGGAGTGTGCCGAGCAAGGCCCACCGCCCTACTTCGAGAAATACAGTGACAAGCAGACCAGGAACTTTCTCAAGGCCTGGTACAAGGAGGACCCGGTAACAAAGGAGCTTACCACGGATCCGAAGACCAAGGAGCTTGAGCTTGTTCTGGTAAGGAATACACCCCCGCGTAATTAGCTCCATATGGTTGCATTCTAATTAATCCCCAATATTTCTAAATGGTTCACGTTCCTTCCGCAGGACAAAGAAAGCAGTAGCGCGGGGTCGTCTCAGAACTCCCCTTTTGACACCCCTTTGAATAGGGCGTTGAACGTAATGAAAAACAGGGATAAGCTCAATAAGCCGACGTCAGTTGGTTGTGTGGCCGGCAAAGGCTTGTCCACAAAATGGTCGTCATACTATGCCGCTGGTGGGCGAAAGGAGAAAAGGACCACCTCGGAAAGCCAGTCGCGCGAGGTTGAAGCACTCAAGGCGCAAGTGGCGCGGATTCCGGAGATGGTCCAAGAGCAAGTGCAACAACAACTGGGATCGACGCTCACCGGCATTATGCCTACCTTGATTCATGGGATAACGACGTGGATTGCGGGTGGCCAACAGGGGCCGCCCCCGATTCCCAGCTTCACGGCCAGCAACTCGCACAACACGCAGGCGGCGCCATTGGTGTCTCCGGCGGCGGCTGTATTGGTGTCTACGTCGGCGGCGCCATTGGTGTCTCCGGCGGCGGCGGTATTGGTATCTCCGACGTCGGCATTGGAGCTTAATGCACCCGGGTGTACGCCGGCCGGCACCTCGCCAGCAAGCGGCCCCTCCGTCAGTTGCACGCCCGCCGTTGGCGGTGCCTCGACATTAGCCGAGCTCGACGGCATCATGGTAACTAAGCCTCTTGGCCGAGGACTTCATCTCCTTGCCTTTGACTGGGCATCCCTGACGCCCTACATGTTTTCGCAGGGCGCCGCCGATGTTCCTTGCACTCTCCTGCACTTCCTGGGCGGCGAGTTGGTCGATGTCGCCAAGGGCAGAATCGTTCAACCGGGCAACCCCGTGTTCCACGGTAATCCGATGCCACAATGTATAGGGTTGAAGTGGTTCGGGTGCTGCCAGGCTGCGACGAGCTGTTACCTCCGATTCGACCCGCTTGGGCCGACGAAGAAGATGAGATGACCCTCAGCGCCTGCGTAAGCTGGCCCCTGCTTTGGCCGAAGAGCCAAATTCGTTTGGGGGCGGGGGACACCACCCCATAGACAAGACCGCCAGTCGTGCCGGCGCCAAGCGATGGCAAGAATGCCGCAACGCTACCGGACATGCCGGACATCCCTATGCCACAGGATCCGGACATGCATATGGCACAGGATCCGGACGACGACGACAACGACGATGGTACATTTACCAACATCGATAAGTACTTTGCCGAACATGGGTACAGTGACGAGTTCTGCGGGCCTCCTTCTCAAGAACCCAAACAAGACGACCGCGATCTAGCTGGTACGACGGAGAAACCCAATTGCAACAGGCGTCGTCTGGCGTTCAGTTATCAGGAGACGCCTCCAGCTGCCGCCTTCACCGAGCCTCAGATAGCGGAGGTGCCAAATATTATCAGCCCCAACACGCTCAAGAAGGCGGTCTGTGAGCAGAACTCGGTCCCATTACAGCAGATCAAGAAGAAGGGCCGGAAACAGCAGACTAAAAAGGCCGCCGGTGCGAGCCAGCCGGCACCGAGTACGATCCGTGCTCAGGACGGGACACCTTCACCTAAGGATATCTCAAGGAGGGTGCATGTGGCGGGTAGGGCGATGCTACCAACAAATATGCTCAATGTTGCAACCGGTGCTATGCGGAGTCTGCACGACAGTGTTCTTTCTTTAGAGAAGCGGCGTCTCAGAGAGAATGATGTGGCATACCCAGTTTTCGTGGCCAAGGTGCCAGAGGGCAAGGGCTTTGTGGATGGCGCCATCGGGGGTACGATTGTCCTGTGGTTTGATGACATCTTTGCTATGTTCAACCTTCATCCGCTTCACTACACCTTCGTTCGGCTGTTTTCGCTGAGTATGGAGATGCGTATCATTAGAGACAAGACCCCGGACATCGTGATCGTCGACCCCTTCTACATGCGTGCCAAGCTCTTGTACAGCGCTGGGGACCGCCAAGTCGCGAGTTCACACCTCGAAGACGTCATTCTGGCAAACCCAGATAAGGATAACTTCCTTGTGGCTTACTTTCCCGAGTAAGTCATCCCTTAACCGCCCCGTAACATATGATTTCTTAGATTTCGATCGTTCTTTTTTTCTAACATTCCATGTTCTGTGCAGTGACACACATTGCACACTCATCCTCTTAAGCCCGAAATATTCCATGGCCACGTATTTCGACCCGAACCGAAACTCCAAGATAGACTACACAAATATCAAGAAAGTTCTTGATGATTTTCTCCCCGGCTACGCCAAATCTGGAGGCACCTTCACCAGGCCAGTTCGTTAGTACGGCAAGCACGTGTTCACCCACAATACGACGTTCTGCTGCGTCAAGCAGCCGCCTGGCGGTCAGAAGGATGCCTACTACGCCCTCCATCACATGCGGGCGATCGTAAGGGACCATCATCACCTTCTACTACCAAATAATCTCAAAGATTGGGCCGCGAGCTTGTCGGCAATCCAGGACGCGGACATCAGACAAGAATTCTTTCGCATCCAGTCGGAGTTTGCGGACATCATCCATCAAGATGTCCTTCATACCTCGGGGCAGTTCTTCCTCAGATATCAACCGTCCAACATTGAGATAGACGGAATGCTACAAATGCAGGCTGACAACGCCCGCGATTTCATGACCATCACGACAGACGGCAGCTTCATCCACGCTCCTGTCCATGACTCGAGTCGAAAGTAGTGATGTGTAGTTCTGAAACATTGATTGGCTCATGTTGTAATTAAACTTTAATGAATTGTATGTCTCTTTGGTTTGGACAGTCGTTCAACTTAGATGTAATCGATGCTATTTATTAGTAGGACCATGAATCGTGCTATTAATGTCTTGCTTTTCTCTTTCGATCCTTTTGTTGCATACTTATATATTGCTTACGTATGTATTGTCTATTGTTTGGCTTGTGCATAGAGATGCCGTCGTATGTCGTGTTCAAGGGTAAGGTTCCCGGAGTCTACGACGACTGGGAGGAGTGTCGGAGACAGGTTCACCGTTTCAGCGGTAACAGTTACAAAGGGTACACCACTAGGGCGGAGGCGGAATCTAGATGCGCCCGCTATCGGGAGAGAGGAGGGAGCGTTGGAGGAACCGGATGAAGACCAGTTTCATCGCGATGATGCTCATCGTGATGACCGCAGCTCTCTTCTATGTGATGGTAGTTTAGATGATCGATATCAACTTGTAATGTGAAGACAAACTCGATACTCGCGGTCTCAAGACTTGTAATGTTTTATCTTTGTTCAGTCTTTTGAATTCGGAGACTACTATGATGAATTGTATTCGGAGACTAATCTTCTATTGTATTCGATGAATCTGTTGTTGCTGTGTGCTACTGTCTATATTCTGCCAAATAATATATTTTGTAACCTGTGCAAAAATCATAAAAGTAAAAAAAATAAAACCTAATATTCATACTAATGGCTCATCACTACAGAGTGCGCCATTAGTATGCCAAAGTATACTAATGGCGCATCACCAAAGAGTGCGCCATTAGTATGCCAAGTATACTAATGGCGCATCCATCCGCAGTGCAGCATTAGTGTGCCAAAGCACATGGTTAAATATGGCCCCTGGGAGCCATACTAATGGCGCATGGTGTTATATACTAATGGCGCACTGGGTGGTGCACCATTAGTATACCTGATACTAATGGCGCACCAGTGGTGCGCCATTAGTAATAAATACTAGTGGCGTGATACTAATGGCGCACCAGTGATGCGCCATTAGTAGGCAAAACTGGTGCGCCATTAGTAGGCCTTTTCCTAGTAGTGAGAGGTTGTCTCACACCTGCTGGTGAGTAGCTTCAACTCACTGTCTTCATCAAGACAGGACCTTGGGGTCATCTCGCTGTCCTCAAGATGGTTTGGCTCACTATCTTCCCTAAAGTTCTGCCTAGCGTAAGAGATATGAGTCTGAAAGAGAAACAAGGAGACACGTAACAGGTTTCACAATTATATAAGCAAATAAATGGATCTGTTCTGCATAAGGAACATGTTTTTACAACTACAATTTGAAACTTGTAGTTGTTGCAAACATCCAATCAGATGTAAACAGCAAAGCAAACAACAGTGGAGGAAATGATGCCTATCCAAATCTATACTAGAACAAAGTTTGAAGGCTTGAGAAGGATGAACTTACATTACATGTTAACACGGGCTGGACAAAGCCCTTCTCCATGTTGATGGAAGGATAATTCAATAAATTCCCCAAAGAAAATTCTTTATAAGCATTGCCATTATTCTACATTTTGCAAAGAGTAAATATAGATCAAATAATATTGGAAGAAACAGAGGATGATAAAGCTCAGGTGCAGACTGATGATACATAATCAAATAGCAATTAATTAAGTACAACATTACAGGGCAAAAGGGAGAGAGGTACTAACAAGAGCAATGTAGAGCCCAATATTGTTTTGAGATCATATGATCGTTTGAGCAAGGAGATTCATCTGAAATTAGTTTTCATACAAGAGAGAAGGTAAGGCACAAGCAGAAATTTAGGAGTTCAAATTTTGAATTGATATCATAGACAGTACCTGACGCTGGGATCCCAGTAGTTCTAATAGGGGTTTGGCCACTGGAGTAGGGGTAAAGTGTGGTATAGTTGGGCCTGTGTTTTCTGTGGCTGCTGATGTATTTCATTTAACAGGTATCACTACCTTTTCCAAATACCTAGTTTGTACTCCTTGACGACTTGCACTCACCCTCTTCCTTTTGGACACCTATTACGAAAGAACAACATTTGAGTGGAAAAACATAGTGTGAGACACATGGAATAGGTACAGAAAATGGATAGCTATGGCATATACTCATGTATGATGCTTAAACTAAGCAGATGTGGTGTAACAAAGTAGAAGTAATGCAAGAGGTCAGAAGCAAAATATGTGCGACTAATACAACTTTGCAAAGTTAGAGCAAGTACATTGATGGGTGAATAAGATAGGCCATCCTCCACCATGCCAAGTTTGTTAGGCAGTGGATCATTCCGCAATATTCCTCTCGTGCGCCCATTCTCATATTCAATTTGATAATGTTCAATATCTGACATGCATGAAAACATAAAAACAAGTGAGATTTTCTTTGTAATGCAGAAGTGATTCTAATCCAATACTGCCTCCCTGTAAACCCCTTTGTGCTATCTCTGCAATTCTTTTAAAAGATGCCATGCATGTTGTAATTTGTTGTGTGCATTAATATAATGTGGCCTACTACTCAAAATATGAGAGCTCCAGAAGTGATGACACTTCGCAGATGATAGCTTCAACATATAGTAAAGAAGAACAAGTCGACCAGACCTAACAGATTCAAAATATACTAAGGGAGAACAACTCGACCTGACCAGTCGACCGCAAGGGAAGAGTATCATCTTAAAGAAGAGCGGAATAGCATGCAGATTGAAGATATTACAAGTCTTTTAATACAATGCCGGTTGGCCGCCCATGATGAACCAGAGCGCATAGAGAAATACTATTCTTTCCGGTCTCTCCATATGTGGCTCACATGCATTTCGAAACTAAAGTAGGAACATTTGGCTAACCAATTAAACATCTCTCAGTTTTACTAATATCAGCAATAGTATCATATATGAATTTGTACAACTAAGCTTGTTTAGCTCGATGGGTGGAGCAGTGCTATTACGACACGAACCACGTAGGCTGATTGTGGTCATCATAAAATGGGGAAAACTTAAGCATGATGAGTACAGTGTTGACCGTGGCAGTGGGATAGCAGATCTGAAGCTGCAAACTGCGCAAAGGGTAGTTAGAAACCGATGTTTGCTTTGAAATAACAACTAAGATTTGGTATGGACAAGAAAGTACGGTCAACAAATGATAAAGAAATGCAATTATTCTGTCTCTCTATATGTCACGACATGCATTTGGAAACTCAAGTGGGACCTTAAGCTAACCAATTAAATGTGTCGGTTAACTAATATCAGTATCATATCACAATCATATTTGAACAATTAAGCTTTCGAATTCTGAGTGTTGTGTTGTTTAGCTTGAAGGGTGGAGTAATGCTAGTACGACAAAAAGCACCTACGCAGATCATAGTAGAGTAGATAAAAGGGGAAAACCCTAAGCATCAAGAGAAAAATCAGGAAAGTGGAACTGGCTGGACCAGTGGGTGGCGCACATGCTTTTCGAAACGAATATAGGAACATTAGGTGACCAATTAAACGTTCTTTGTTTTAGTGATATGAGCATCATATCAGATTCGTATTTCAACACGTAAGCTTTGGGTTGAGATCTTGAGGAGCAGTGCTAGCACGACACGAAGCACCTATGATGATGGTAGTGAATATAAAGGGGGGAAACCATAAGCTTTACGAGTATAGTGCCCGTGCCATGGCGGATCTGAAGGTGCAAACCGGACAAAGCTACTTCGCGACCAATGTTTGCTTTCAACTAGACACTACGATTTGGTACGGACAAGAAAAGTACAGTAAACAAATTACGATCTATTTTCCGGGTGAGATCAATAACTTAAGCACATATGGAAGAGTACCACCTCTCTTGCGACGCCGTGTAGGCCTATGCTGATACGTTGAGGGTGCTGCGGGTGCGATGGCTGTCGGCAGCAGGGAAGAAGACTTTGGACGGCAGACGGCCGGGTCGGGGGATATATCCTGTTGCCGTGGACGAGGCGGTCGTAGGAGCGGCAACGGCAAGGTGGACGATGGCGCCGATGAAGCGAGAGGAGGCGATGAAAGGATGCTGGTCCAGCGCCGTGGATGAGAGACGTCCATCTCTTGCAGTGGACGACAGGGTAGGGGTAGCGGCTCCGGCAAGGTGGAGGATGGGGTGGCGGACGGAGGAGGCTAGCCGCAGTGCGGAGGTTGTCGTGCCGCCGACGGTGTATGAATGGGGAAATGGAGGGGAGGGGGGATCTCAAACTTTGGGACGCGCTTCTCTGAAATGGGGGAAAATTACGAACTTATCCCTCGTTTAAAATTTCGGACATCGCGTCGGTTGGGGATAGGACGGTAATCTCGCATCTCCCAAATATTTGCCAGTAACTATTTCGGGCGAGGAGAGGGTGTTTTGCCGCCCACGGTTGGCGCCCACGGTGTATGAACGAGGCTGACAGGTAGGGCAGTTGTGTCACGTCTGATGGAAGTTACACATCTGTCCCTATTTAAAATATTAGCCTCCATCGATTTCGGGCGAGGAGAGGGTGTTTTGCCGCCCACGGTTGGTGCCCACGGTGTATGAACGGGGCTGACAGGTAGGGCGGTTGTGTCACATCTGATGGAAGTTACACATCTGCCCCTATTTCAAATATAAGTCTACATCGATTTCGAACGAGGAGAGTTTGTTTTGCCGCCCACCGTGTATGAATGGGGAAATGGAGGAAGAGACACATGTCTTTTGGACGAGCTTGAATCAAATGTGTTTTGCCGCCCACGTTTGGCGCCCACCGTGTCTGAATGGGCTCAGAGGCCGTCATGTCACGTTTGATTGAAGTTAGAGTCCACCCCTATCGACAGCAGTGTAAATCCTGTCGATAAGGATGTCAAGTGTCAGGGGTAGACAGTAATTTCCATCTCGCAAACACTTGCTTCGAGCAGCCCACAAATTATAGTGGGTGTTTAGCCGCTTCGTTCAAAACTTGGGAGAATTAGCATTCACGTTGCCCGGACCTGGCAAACTAAATTCAAATCCAATTTGTATTAGATTACAAATATCCACAGATAATTATACGTTTTGTTATTTATTTCTTCAAAACCACAACAAAGATTTATTCCACCTTTATATATGATTATGATTTAGAAATGCCGTGATCTTCGAATTCAGTAGGTTGGATACACTCTGAGTCAAACAGTTATTTCATCCAATACAATATGCTCACACGACAAACAGTTCACCTTATGTCAATCATACAAGTTCTAAGGATTACCTCGCCTAAAAAATTCGGATCATTACAACACATGGACAACATAGGGGGTCTTGCAACATAATCCATTCAGAGACATGACACAACATGCAAGTACAATAATCTAATGAAAATTTCAACTGGTATCTAAAGAAGAACCAGGATTATCTTGGGCTTCAGATAGCAGAAATAGCAGGACCTCCTCCGTCTTCAAATGCAACATTCTTACTTCCTCCAATTCTTGGGTTGCTTGCATAATGTGTGCCGCTAATTCTGTAATTTCCAGCCTCAAGATAAATATTACCTCATTCATGGCAGCCACACCATCTCTTTCTGCCTCTAGTAGAGCCTCAAGCACTATAATATATGTGCTCAGACTGCTCTCCGGCGGTGTTGCCTCTGAACTGCTACCATCTGGTAACATGGATGGCGCACTGCTTCCACAAATAGATTCTGGGGTTGTACATTGTGTCCTAGTGTGAACGGCATCCTGAAAGGTTTCCGCTGGACATCAGTAAGTGATAGTTATCGTATGATCCAGGCAGTAAGCTTACATGGTAAACAACGGACGAATTATTGCCAAGAATGGCAAACTATATTTAAATGGTTTGAAGCAGCATCAGCCGAAAAGAAATTAAAATGGTAAGATGAAACTAGGGATGTAAGTGGCAAATAAACGAAATCTGTCAGTCCCATCTAGTTAGTTTTTGCTACCTCCCTAGTTCATTTTCCTCAAAAAAAACAAAAACTCTTTTGAACTATCATCCCACTAGTGGACTTTAATCGGGATTAAACCGGACCCAGATGATATCCCTAGTTGAAAGGGAGTGTACAACCGCTATGTTTAAGTTTCCAAGGCATCTAAGCAGTTGAAATAATCTGAGAAAGCACTTAAAAGTGTGGCCACATATAAACTACGAAGAAAGTCTTGTGATGAAGTTGAGAGGATAAGTTAAGGACTCAAATGAAATAGGCATGCATTTCTTTATGATAGTACAGCAGGCACTGCTGACATATTGGCCAACTCAGGTATAGCGTAACAACAAATAAGCATTCGAATCAAGCAATACAGCAAAGCAGACAACTGAACTATTTGTAATTCAGTAGGATTACACGTTGAGGGCACAAGCCAAGAAAGCAGCCCACTCGCATTACATTTCACATGTACTAAAACACACTGGCTTACCATATGTTGCTGTGAAGCCTAGCTGCTGTTGCAATGTTCTTTGAAGATATCGTCAGCATCCCGTGGTTGCAAATCTAGTTGTTGTAGTTTATTCTGCACCATCTATTTAGGTAAAATTAATTTTAATCGCATGCACTGGTCCGAATTGATCATCAATGGTTCATCTAAACTAATGAAAGAAGGGTGTGTGCATACACGACAATACTCCCTCCGATTCTTTTTACTTTGCGTATAACTTTTTCTCAGTTTTCTCGTATTAGTCTGCGCGTTGCTGATTACTAGCGCTGGTTTCCTTTTGTGCCCCGCCCCATCCACCTCTGCCCTAATTAATTGGCAAATTAGTCCAGAAAAATTAAACCGGTGCCCTCCTTGGTATGCGGGTCAAGAGTTATGCGCAGAGTAAATAGAATCGGAGGGAGTATATCTGCTTCCCTCTATTTTTATGCTTGTTCGAGGTGCGATCCCCAAAAGAACAAATATTTTGCTTGATGGGGTTAGCAGCTCCATAATTAATAGAAGCATCAAATTAGTCATGCAACTTGGGAAGATCAAGAACACACAAACAAGTAATGAACAGAGGCTCGGAGCAGTGATGTAATAGCTAGCATCAGAAAATGTAGGGTAAAACGAACAAAAAGCAGTGGAACCACATGCTAGTTTGCTGATGTGTAATTAAGCATAGAGAACATTAAGCAGTCTGATGGAACCAACAAGTGGCATCAGAACAAAACTAAAGCATATTAACTATATGTGCACTGGTATGTAATTTAGCACATGTAACATGTTCACTGCCAGAAGTATGGCCCTACAGGTGCAAGCAGAATAACGCGTCTCATGAAAAACTGAATGATGCCCTGAAGAAATTCAAAGGTGCGGTGCTTATGCTAGGAAAGTGAACGTAGGCGCCGGCCGTTGGATAATAGTACCTGATTCTCGGCGGCGTATGGGTATCGTTGTCATACTTGATAGCTAAGGATCGTCGATGGTGCTCATGTTGCGGTTGAGTTTGGGCCGGCTATCGCTGTCGCTGAAGCGGCTCCGGTGCTACGGTTGCGGCGCCTGTCGACATAAAAGAAAGCTCATCTGTGGTAAGTGAACAGTTGCACGATAAAGTGAAAACCCAAAGGAGTACAAATCGAAATAACCTGATGAGATTGCGGCGTCGGTAAAGCAGGGTCGGTGGAGTTGAATATGGTGTCCGTGGAGCGAGTCCGGTGCAGTGGACAAAGGCTTCGGCGGGCGCGTTGTACAGTGCTTTCGGTGAGGCGGATCTGTTGCGACAGACGAGGGCTTGTATGAAGGGCCAGCGAAGGGGCGGACGAGGGAGTCAGTGAAGGGCCTACGCTGTGGTGGACGAGGGCGCCGGTTAAGTAGATCCGGTGCGGTGGACCATGATGGCGGTCAAGGAGATCTGGAGCGGTGGACAAGTCAGTCGCTGAAGCGGCTCCGGTGAAGTGGTGAGTTGGCAGTTGGGGGTTCCAATGTGCGGAAGGTAGATCCGGCGGGGTGTGAGGTCCACCGCTGCGGCGGAGGACTAGATTTGGCGGCTTGCCGTGGTTGGGGGGTCGGGGAGGGGAAGGGGAGGGGCTCTGGGGAAGAATGTTGGGGGCAAAGAGGGGAAAACAATGGAGTTACCAAAGCAGCCCATTTCCGTTCATGTGCCAGGGGTAAAACAGGAATATCGCGGGGCTAAACTTTCGGGCGCGTGATATTTCGATGTGAGCAGGAAGTTTGAAAGCTTTTGGCGCCTAAAATTATAAGTATTCTGCTCTCGTACGGCCAACTATGATATCATGGCCGACAATTTGTTGTTTTGCACGCAAAAAAATGTGCAAGTTTTGAAAATCAATGTCTCCAACTCAAAACTTAGATTGTCCATTCAATTCAAATATGGATCTTTAAGCTACTACAAGCAAATACCATCATACGGTCCAATTCAAATGAAATTCCAAATGTGTTTATCCTAAATATGATGACAAAAGCAAAAATGTGTATGTGTATGAATAAAGTGGATGATTATAAAGTTTGAACATGCCCGTATGTGTATATCTCTAGGTTTGATATATGAATTTGAAATCACGAAATCCCGGCTTAAAAAATGTACCTCCATTTAAATGAATTACAAAAGCTAATGATGGAGTCGAATTCCAAAATTCCAATCTTAGGTTTGTAATTCTGGTACATCAAGGTATATCACGCATGTTCAAAAGTATCGTTATCTCATAGTACAAATTGTGAAACAAATTGATCAACCATGAGTGCACAATATCTCAATTACGCTAAAGTCCCTCAAATATAGACACCTCACTCTTTATCTGAAGTCAACCCCCCCCCCCCACCACACACACACACAGGGAGAGAAGACGTTCTCTCCCCAAACACCAACACACGAGCACATTAACACCCCTCTTTCTTGTAAAGTCTGGACCCCAACATAGGTCTCTATCACTTTGTCTCTCGGGCATGCACACATCTCTTCCCTCACTCTCTAGGTCTCCCGCTATCTCTCTTACCCAAGCACACGCACTATGTAGAGTGTATATTTCCCATACACACAAAACGTCGCCCCCAAACGTCTATCTCCCTAGTTATGTGGTTCTCGCGCACTCACCTCACGCACCACCCCCACTGCAAACAAGCACACTTTGTCTCCTTGTGCACCACTCTCCTCTTTCTATCTCTCCCACATGCGGACCCTCCCCAGCTCCTTCCCTGTATACATATATGTTGTGACTCTTTGCATAGCTCCCTAATGTATAATAGTTCTCGATTTTGCACATTGTTCTCTACACCATCTATTCTAGCCCTCTCATGAAGTCCCTATCACACACACGATGACTCGCTTCCCTTGTGTCTCCATAAATAGGCCAATTTCGGACAACATCAACATTGTCTCCCTATCTATACGCCATTTATGGACACAAACGACCCCTCTCGCCCCCTCTCTTCCTCTCTCTCTCTCTCTCTCCGTTGCTAGCTCTCTCTTTCTCTTGCTCTCACACCCCTCTCCCACACACACACTCAATGTCTCTTCCAAATAGTCTGCTCCCCCCTCCCGCACCCGTGCTATCTCGCTACTACACATGTCACACCATTCCCCCTTCCCTTATACTAGGTTTACATCATCAGTGGTCTCTCTACTCCACATACACTCTCTCCCTCTCACACACAAACGCATGCACAAACACACACAGACATGCACAAACACCCATTTACCTGGATCCTCATCTCTCCTCATGTCTGCATGTGTATCTCATACACTCACTCTCTAATTATGTATATGTGTCTCCATGTTACACAACACCAAGCCCCATGTACATGTCTCTCTCTATCCTCCACACACATAGACACAAAGAATCTGTTATCATTGCCTCAATCTCTAACATATCACACACGCACTCTCTCTCTATCTCTCTCTCTCTCTCTCTCTCGCAAACACGCTCAACAAGGGTTTCCCCGTGAATAACTTACCGTCTATTCATGAACAGTCATGGCAGTACGGCGAACACGAGACGTGAAAAAGAATAAATATACACGTGCTTAGACCACCTAGTATGACTACTAGGACTAGAGCAACCCAAAAAATGCGCCGCCGTCACCCCCTCCTTGTCGGCGACGGGAAAATCTTCGTTTTACACAGTCGAGAAGTCATTGTGCTAAGGCCCCACATGCCGAGGCGTTGAATAGAATGTAGATGCTAGTTTACGGAAGAAAGTATCGATAATACGTTTGTATCTCCATACTTATATTTCTTCTCTTATAAAAAACCGAGTTGCTGATGATGGTACGTGTGCCATCTTGCAATATAGACCGTCCGATGTATATCTGACGGATGGAAATTAAACTAAAAGATACCCGCACCCCTCTCCACATTTGCAGACAAGGCCTTCCCTCATTCATCCTTATCTCCAACAAACCTCATTGTTGAGCAATTAAGAAAGGAAGCCTCTGGAACAAACTGGCCTGGTGGCCGCTGCCGGCATCATCAATCCCCATGCCTCCGCTCAGTTCCACCACCAACCACCACCACACCCCACTCCTCTTCACCTTATCTCATATTTCTTGAGATATCATTAGTTTTTACACATGGGATTACTCCCGCAAGGGTCAATCACAACAAGTGTTTTATAAAAAAAATGCATCTTGATGTTCCGTGCAATGCACGGATCTTGCTAGTACCCCTACACAAGACTAAGTTGGTGATGCTGGTGTGTCTGCCATCCGTCGTTTCTGACCATTAGATCTACATCTAACAATTGTGAGGTAAGTTGTTGCCTTTTCTCACCAACATCCCACTTGTCTACCAATTTGCAGAAAAACCCATAATTAGTATCTTAAAACCAACGACATCCCTCCCTGACCTCACCAAAACAGCCCAAGGAATATATTCTAACTGAAACATAATATATCTCTAGTGACATATGTATATCAAAATTAGAGTGTTTTGTACTAAGTTTGGGAATAAGTATTATTCTAATTATGATTCGTTGCAACGGACATGAACATTGCAAGTATTTCCAACCATGCATTTCTTTTCCTAGTATTCCATAGTTTCGAGTTTTCCATCAAGATATTAGTCACTCATGGTTGATATTTACTTTCAATCATGTACACATATGCACTATGTAACTAGCCTTGCTTATTGGCTTCCAAAGCTTAACTTTCACTCCTACTTACAATATGTAGAGTATTTAACAAAAAACTACCACTTTCAACCAGCCCTATGAGGAATCTATTGTACAAAAAATAGCAAAAAACATACCCAAAATTTCTTAATCCACGCCAAAAACTACCTAGTACTCCTACCGATTAGGTTCGTTTAAACCAATTTATGACAGGGTTGGCCCACATGTCCGTGCTAACGAGGCAGCTTAAACCAACACATTTTGTTTGACTGTTGACACGAGGGACCCACATATGACCTTCTATCATGTTATTCCCCCTCAAATCATTATTTTTCCTGAACATTACTTCAAACAGTACTGATGTGTGTTCATCGGTGGCGCTGGTGATGAGCGAGTTGGCCGCCGCTCCGCCGGACGGGCCGGACGCCGCGCTGGCCTCCGCACGGGTTGGCAGGTTGGCCCGAGCGTGACTCACGAGCGAGCAAGTCGCCGCGCTGGCCTTCGCTCGAGCTAGATGGCTGGCCTTAGCGTGGCGCGCGCGAGCCAGACGCCGCGCTGCCTTGCCAATCTAGCTAGCAAACCTTGCAGACAAGCAGCTGGACGGAGCTATCTTGGCTAGCTAGCGGCCGCGAGCGCTGGACGGAGCTGGCATCCGGGCTGCCGCAACATGGGCTCCGCACCACCGGCGATTTTGACCTCGCCTTCTGCCGGCGGCGGTAGCTGCGTCCCATGGCCGAGGATGACTAGGTGGACGGGCCGGAGGTAGGAGGTCACTCAAGGATTTTTCTTGGTAAGAGCATGTACAATGGTTGATAAGGTAGTCTTATCTTAAGTCTGCGACGTATGCAAGTGGTAGTAGTTTCTTGGCATTTTAGTGGTTTATTGCATTATTAGAGCAAGTACAATAGAGCTGAGTCAGCGGGCTATAAGAAATAAACTACTACTACATGTTGGCTATAAGATGGGCTGTAGATGACATGGCACTGGCTTATAGCCAGCAGCTGGCTATACTATTAACCATGCTCTTAGGGGTTTCTTGTAAGGAACAATGTACATACTACTAGCGACAAAAGGCGATTCTAGGTTGCGTTGTACTCCAACGAGTACTACTAGTGGTCGCGGGAGTGTATACCTCATTTTGTGGGTTCGATCCCGGCCGAACCCATGGCGGCCTTTTTTTTAAAATAGTACTACTACACTTCGCTACGAGCCAATATTTTACACGGGTAGTCTGAGTTTTGAAGTCAAATGGACGTGCGGCCCCACAATCAGGGTGCACTGGACAGCCTAGCCACGTGAACGGTTTTCCTTCCCAGCATCCCGTGGCTCGCGTGCTCGCCCTAGCCGCACCTCGCTTGCAGCTTCCAGCTAGTAGCATATTTAAACTAGCGCCTCCCAATTAAGCCCGAGGAGCCGGAAAAGCCTGGCGGGGCATTGGGAACTGTGCAATATGGCTCTGTACGTAAAGTGCTCTACTACTACTCTGTAGCTTGTGGCGTTGCATGCATGGACTTCACTCCATTATCGGCTCTACTATAAAAGAAATTCCTCTTGCCGTGTTTTTTTTGAAATGGAGGCAAAAGCTTTGCTCATCTCATTCATAAAGAAGGAACTACTAACAAAGTTCGACGAGATCCATTACACCTCCACAAATGGAAGCAAAAATCCTAGTCTCGCTGTATCAAATAACTCAAATGTTCTGCCCCCGCAGTAACCATCGCTGATAAACAGGTTGCTAGTGTGTGCGTGAGAGGAGCGGCTGAGTAGGCCAGCTACGTGAGAGGAGCAGCTGAATAGAGCACCGAGAGTACCCACTAGGCCACTACGCAGGTGTAGTTCCCTTGCATTGATAGTACAGCGATGGTTCTAGAGACCAGTAGTACCCTCCACTTCCAATTGTAGCTCCTTGGCCCTGAGAGTCAAGAGTTCAAAACTGGTGCACTATACTAGACTGGACTAGAAGTATAGTACATCGCACTACTAGTTGAGAAAAGTAGTACTAGTACTGCTACAGTACGAGTACGTACTCCTCCATCACATAATGTAAGACGTTTTTTTAAACTAGTTGGCGTGTACAAAAAATGGCAAAAACATACCCAAAATTTCTTAATCCACGCCAAAAACTACTACCTAGTGCCAAAAATTTCTTACTAGTGCTATTATTTACAGTATAATGCAATCCCATAACGTTCCATAATCCCTTTATTTCAAAAAAATCTCTTCTGGAGAGAAGATTGCTATCTCCACGCGAGCTTCTCATAGGCCAGCGCCACCGCATGCAGTCATGTGAGAGAGAGGGAGACATCCATGCAGCATGCAGAGAGAGGAGAACACGGGCGGACAGCCAATGGGCTGCATGGGGCATTTATAGCTGCTAACTCCTCACATCCATGCGCCAGGGGTATTTCTATCCAGAAAGCATGCAGCGAGCCCCTGCCTTGGTATTCGGGTCTGCTCTTATGCGCAGAGTAAAAAGAATCGGAGGGAGTAAATAATAGCCTCACCCCTTCGCTGAGGAACGATCTACAGTTGGAAGAGAAGGCAGTTAGTCGCTGCTCCCATGGATTCGCCAGGCGGTTCTCCTCCTCGTCGGGGCTGGGAGACCTTGGACGACGATCCTGTGGGAGAAATCACACGCCGCTCCGACGTCCTCACCGCCGCATGACTCGGTGCTTCCTACACCAACTTTTTCAAGACGCTGCTTAAACAGGCCATGCTTGTTGGTCTTCCATGCATCCTCGAGGAGAAAGTTCTTCTATGGGACAATCCTTCGAACAGTCCACCGCTCCCTGGCCATGTTTGCACATTGACTCCGCTAGAGTTGCCGACGTTGAGAGGTAGTCGAATTTTGTCCGATGAGCAGGTCAATAATGGAGTTTGATCATGTTGTACTTAGTTATTCCATTTCCATCCCGTAATTTCTCCGCTGCCCACCGTCTTATATATAGGTCTGGGTCGGTGCCAACGAAGATTGGCTTGCATACCTCCAGCCGGATACCACCATCATTTTGCACAACATCCATAGCAGTGAGGCCGTTCCAGCAGACCCCTTCTCCACCATTGGGATTGGCCTTCCGGACTAGCTGGGCAAGAATACATATGATGATGCCTACATGAGATATAAGAAGATAGCAATTGCGAACCGCCGACAAAGCGACGCCGCTACGACGATTACTATCTCATCGCGGTGTTCGACATAAGGATTGCCATCAATGCAGGAGGCAGTAACGGCAGAGGCTGGCGCATGTTGGCGGCGGCATATTTGTACCCCTACACGTTCAAAGACGCCGTGCGCCATCTAGGCCGCATCTTCGCGGTGACAAGCTAGGGGACTTGTTTCATCTGGTTGACATCCTACGGTACGGGAGATTACAAACGGAATGCACAAACCATCATTTGCATCCCTAACGGTACTCCATTATTTTGCAGGGACCAGTCACCCCCCGATCAAAATAAGATCGCCGATCCTGGATGTGCATTTGCATCTGCGATTCGGTCTAACCTGGAACCTTGTAGCTGACTTTGGCATATTGGGATCAACTATCTTAGCAGTCGTTACGCATGGTACCACTGATGTGCAACATGGTCACATAATCTACCACGATCGGACCGTCACCATCTACCCAGGTATTCCATTTTTTAACCCTCTCGCCTTCTCTTTCATTGTTGTACTAGTAGTATACTTTGTAGTACTAGTAGGAGTACTTTTTACCTTGGAGGACGCGTATAGCTAGCTAGGCCCTTGAAGACTTGAACCCACTAGCTGCCACCATTTTTGTTTTTCCATGTCTTACTATCTCATCCATGTAGCCAAGAGTGGCTTTATATAATAAGCCAGTTATTTTACTTCCTCTATGCCGGAGTAGTACTATTTGCTGCATAGTATTACTGACCGCCACATTTGAGCACAACATTATTATGCATGGACCTTGACTATGTACGTCACCATGTGTCCAGATCTAGGATGCCGCATGTACCAGATGAACGGCACCGAGTTCGACCCCCGTGATGCTACGTGGGTGCTGAGGAACACTCTTGGAGAGTACTCGCTTTTCATCAGGGACAGCTACCCCATTGTGAAGCGGATGCCACCTTCCGTGCACGACACGGAAGGCCTGCCGTTCATGAAGCATGGTTGTGTCTTCAGTGCGCACCGCCGGATGAACGACATGCTGGGACACGCTATCCCTGATTTATGCCGCTTCAGCTTGGATGAGTCTCCATCGTGTGGAACCGGACTAGAAAGCTGCGACAATGATTCCCGTTTCCCACCGCTATGGATCGTGCCATCCATGAAGAACACCTGGGACTGGAACCTGGAGGAGGACATGTAGCCCATCTATAACGTGTAAGTGGAGTACGGTAATTGTGAACGGTAGCGCTGTGAATATATGTAGAGTGGTCGTGCACAAATTTATCACATGAGTTGGATATGAACTTGTGTGGCATACTGGCATTTGTCCTTTAGAATTTATTACTAGTAAATGTGTTATGTGTACGTGCAACTTGTGTGGTTGTTGCACGGGCTCCAACACGCTCTTTGAGAAAAAAAGGTGGCACAGCTTTGGATATACGTGACGTGGCGGCATCATACAGTAGCATTGTTCGCTATAGTTGTACTAGAACACTCCTACTAGGATGACAACTCCTATAAATTCTTGCGCTTGGCTCTTTGCCTCTTCGGGAGGTTCAACAGTTCGTACTTGTGTGAACCTTGCACTTGGCTCTTCGCCTCTTCGGAAGGTCCAACAATGATGATACTCCAGTACAATATGCTTCTGGCAATCTGACACCGATTGAACTGCTGCACGTCCACCGCGAAGGGCAAGGGCGAGGGAGAGGGAGAGGGAGAGGGCGCTGTATTCAAAACCCTCTCCTTGTCCTGCGAACCATCGCGCGCGTGGGCGAGGGAGAGGCGTAGTAAGCAAGCTTCTCCTCATTCGGCGAGTTGACGGGACACATCAAAGCAGTACTAGTACTAGTAGTAGTAGTCCATACTGCGTCCTTTCCGATTAATATGGCTTAAGTTGAAATGAGAAAAATACACTGGTGGTCAACGTATGTAACAGTACGCTCTTTACGGTCACTATATATAGTTTTGAGGCGATTATGCGATCACTAGCTCATCGTAGAGCACCGTATTGCACCCTACTGACCAGCCACATAGTCGACGTGGCACTTTGTTGACTGGTTAAATTGTCACCTGGTTTCTGGGTCCCACCTGTCAGTTGGCAGAGCAAAGAAATTAGTTAAACAAAACTTTACGCAGGCGCAACACGAGTCCAACCCTTGCGCGCGAACCGCCCTGGCTGTGTATGTGAGTGCATGCACATGTCCTCCCTCGGTCTTCCAACAAAGAGTGTACTACATGATGTACATCTACACTTCCAATGTGTTTAGCCTTTAATCTAAATCGATATTGATTGACTAATGCACCAACTTGTGCTGTAGGTATAGGCTACATGTCTATCCTTAATTACAGCATGCAACGGCCTTCATTTAATCTTCTTATCTCAATGGTCGCATGCACACATAAGTCTGCTACTTTTGGGCATTAATTATGCCCTGGTCAATGTGTAAATCTCTAAATGTACAGTCTTTCACGGACGTAGGGAGTAGGTTGATCACTTGAGCGTGAGCGTGTGTGTTGCGTCGTGTGTTGTGTGCCACATGGGTGCGTGAGTGTTGCGTGCGTCCATGTGTACGTGTGAGTGTTGCATGTTGCATGCATGCATGCATGCATGGGGCTTACTCCCTCCCATTGACATGTTCATATTTCAAGCTTCCTCTGTTCCCTCCATATGGTGATACTCCCTTTGTTCCCAAATTGTACGGAGTAAAAGCCTCCCTCTGTTCCCAAATACGGAGTATTTATCTTTCTACAGATTTCAACAAGTGAGGTACGGAGCAAAATGAGGGAAGTGAGCGTAGAGGCATAGGGATACTGTAGAAAGGAAGTCCTCGCGATCCATTTATTCCCCATCTCGGTCAGAGAGAACTATTCAACCAGTCTCTTCTTCTTCCTCCTCTCTTCTTGTTCCTCCTCTCTTCCCCATCGTCGGCCGCACACCATTTACCCCCGCTCACTGCTCGCCCGCCCGCGCCATCTTCCTTGGTAGCTCACGCGTACCATATCCCCCCGCTCACTGCTCGGCCACACGAGAAGAAGCTTCTTTGCTCGCCCGCCCGAATCCACTTCCCCGCTGGCTCACAGGCACCGAAAACCCCAATGGCAGAACCGACTGACACGCAGAGCCGCGATTGGAATTCCCTCCCCAATGTTCTCTTGGAGCAGATCTGTAGTCGTATGGACCTACTCAGCACCGTCCGTCTGGTCGCATGCTCGGTGCCTTTGTACCGTCTACTCATTTGCAGCCGGCTGGCTCTTTTCAAGACACCCTGCTTGCTGATGCCCGATCCTCACAGGTGGCCCAAACACCGACTTGACGATCCTACGGAGGTTGCCGTGGTGCCCCTCGAGATGCTACCACTACCCGTCCATCTGTCCTTCATGCGCGGCCACTACTAGGCGGGCATGAAGGCCAACTGGATCGTCCTCATCCACCACACTGGTAGTCCGTGGCGTCTCGTGGATATTTACAGCCAGTGAGAGATCACCCTTCCATGATTGGATACCGCCGCCATCGAGCCTCGCGGCCCGCCGGACACTCCTGCCTACTACGCACGAGACGCGTCAAGATTTTGGCTCGAACTCTGTTTGCAGAAAGTTGTAATCTGCAAAGTGCCCACACCATCAGAAGACTACATGGATTACAAGCTCATTTCCTTGTTCAACAAGGGATTAGTCTATCTGGAATCCAGTCGCCATACATGGTTATGGCTCATCATCAATCCTGTTGAGCAAACATTCATGTCTGATGCTATAGTGCACGATGGCATCGTTTACGCGGTCGACGCACAGATTGGCTACCTATATTGGTGGAATCTATCGTCGTGTAATTGTTCTATCTCATCTCATCTTTACCTTATGAATACGACTGCCTGTTCAATTGTTACAAATTTAGAATGCATAGCATGTCTATAACCACATCATTGCTATATGTTCTTCTCATTTCCTAGATTTTTATGACCACGCATGTTATTGTTAGAGTTGATATGAGAACAATTGGCATCTAATGATTGTTAGAATACATATTATGAGCATAACATCATGATTGCTATATGTTACTCTTGTTTACAAGAATTTTATAACAACGCATGTTATTTCTTACAGTTGATATGAGAACAGTAGTAGTAAGTGCTATGGTAGAATATGAGTAGGCGCTATCATAGCTGTTTTCCTCTCATTGTTACATGATGTTTGAACCATGACATATTGCTAGAATATGAAATCCATTGGCTTATTTTTTTAACTTGGGGTATGATTATGACCACGGCATTGCAATTCTCTGTCTATGATTTGTGTCACTGTTAATAATCTTAATTCCACACATACTCTGAATATGATTGTTTAATTTTGTCCTTTTGGTCTCCAATTTGAATTGTTGCAGCAGACGCAAATGCGCTGGCCTTCATGATTCCAGGACCTGGAATCATACCAGCCGATGGGTGGTGGTTTATCGCTCGTTCAGCTGACGGCGGTCATTTGATGCTCATTCGCACGTACGAAATTGACCAAACCATTACATTAAACCACATGCAGTACAATGCGTGGGGCGTTCATGACATTAATGGCTATAGCTGCTTCGTGTTCGAGAAATATCCCAGCTCCGTTGGGCCAGGCGTATTCAACTGGAGGCGGGTTTATAGCCTCGGCAACCACTCCTTGTTCCTCGGGCTCAATTATCCGATCATCCAACCAATCATCGATCATATCACCTGTCGGTGTACTAGAGTAGGGGTACCCTAGTATCCCGAACTTGTGCACGGGCAGTCGTAGCATCCCGTGGCAAGGCTTGCTGGGTGACCGCCAAGATCCTCCGTGGTTCCTTTGGAGCCATCCAAGAACAAAGTATCCAAGACAAGACCCCGGCAAGAGGAGCTTGCCGGGAAGGCCAACCAAGGCACCTGAAGACCCCGGCAAGAGGAGCTTGCCGGGAAGGCCACCCAAGGCATACCAAGAGAACTTGCCGCGACGCGCCACGCGTCCCGGCAAGGCCCGGTGAGCGACAAGCTCCCGAACACAACAAGACGACGACCGCGGCAAGGAGCTTGCCGCGGGAAACCCCCACTTCATGCCCGCGCTCCAGCTCACCCGCCAACGTGTCGCTATAGGACCCGCCCAAGCACACGTGGAAGGAGGCCGTGCAGCTAGGGGTGCGAGGTGGCAAGCAGGCGCTGACAAGATAACCATCGTGGCAAACGGTGGCGTCCCTAGCGGTCCCTTTCGGTACTGTTTAGGCGACACAGATGGGCAATTAATGCCCTTTTCCCCTGCCGCCAGGGTTAGGTACGATACACTGTACAAGTAGTTGTACCAACCACCACTCTTCCGTTTTTGCCCTTTTGTCTACGTTGCCACCTGTCGGTGACCCCTTGAGCATATAAAAGGAGGCCCGTGTGCAACATGGGGGGGGGAAGCCAGTTCGAACACTCACGCTCGGTCTTGCTAGCGGCTGGTGTGTACTGTAGCACTCCGCGCTCCCGAGCAAGAAATCAATACAAAGCACAAAGCAGGAGTAGGGTTTTACGCATCCGTGCGGCCCGAACCTGGGTAAATCGCTCGCGTGCTTCGCCTCGATTTGCTCTTTGCACGACCTCCGCCCCCGCCGAACCGAAAGGGACCCGGCCCGCCGGTCCCATAGGTGCCCGTGGATCAGTACCCCGGCATCTTTGGCGCGCCAGGTAGGGGGGGACGCCTTCAGGTAGACGCCCGGATGGGGCTCTCCGGAGCCTGGCGCTGCGGCAGCGGCGGACGGATCGGCGGTCGGTGTAGCGCCTGGCGCTCCTGCGGCCACAGGGCCGTCAGTGCGATCGCCTGGACGGGATACTGCTCCTTCTAACGTAGTCAGAAGTCCGAGCATATCCCGCTCCTCGCACCGTTCGCCACCGGGCACCGGCGCGAGCGAGACACGGTCGCCTGGACGAGATACTGCTCCTTCTAACATAGTTAGAAGTCCGAGCATATCCCGCTCCTCGCACCGTTCGCCACCGCCACCAGCCACCGTCGGAGAGAAGCGCGGCGTCAATCAGACCAGTGCGCTGGGCCCTCTGTTGACATGCATGCGCCAGGGGAACCAGGCGACTTGCCATACGCGGTAGGTTGCCCTGCGTTCACTCGTGAGCTGCGGCAAGTCCAGTGGCCCAGTACATAAATAAAGCTCATGTGCTCCGCACGTTTTGTCGATTTCATGCTTTCTATTTTCTGGCATATGTGATCTGACACTTTGTGCAGCACCTACTCCACGGTGAGCAATAACAAGCCGTAAAGCTCCATATCTGTATTGTCTCTTCTTCCTTTTGAAAGCAAGGTTCCCCTCGCCCACAAGCTTGCCGGGGGGGAAAGGAGAAGACGATGGATGGTATGGGCCAGGCGTCGTTCAAGAATGTTTCGCCTTGCCAGGAAGCAAACAACAAAAAAGCTAAGTTGCCAAAGTTTGAGCAATCAAATTTTTTAATTTTTGAGTTATCTCCCTTGAACGACCGCACTTTGTATGGAAAACCAGTGTGCGGAGGAACCTACTCGTAACTAGTTGCGCACTTACTTTGTTTCGAGTCCGCTCAACAGGTTAAGTGAGGTGCTAAGCACCCTTACTTTGTTTCGAGTCCGCTCAACAAATTAAGCGAGCTGCTAAGCGCCCTTACTCTGTTTCGAGCCCGCTCAACAAATTAAGTGAGCTGCTAAGCGCCCTTACTTTGTTTCGAGTCCTCTCGACAACATTAAGTGGGCTGCAACTAGTCGCGACAAGGTTGCTTGCCGGTAGCGGCACCGCCAGCAGGCTGCTGACGTTCCGCACTCAGCGCTCGCGGCTCTGGTGCCTGCACCGGCAAGTTCCCTAAAAGCGTAGGGTAAAGACATACAAAAGCAAAGAGTCAAGTAAAGGGAATAACGTTGCAAATAATACCCAGAGCAAAGTTATATTACAAAGATAGCTTGTCGCAGCTCTAATAGACTGTTTTTCATGACAAGATAAACAGTGGCAAGGGAAGAAGAGATGGGCGGCCTAATCTACGCGGTCGCCTTCAACCCTCCTGATCCCGCTCACCTTGTCCACAATGGGTGCGACAAGGGCTTTGAGCTCCTCCAGATCAGCTTCTGGCGGCAAGGTCCTGAGGATGTTGGTGAGACGGAGGCCAGGATTGCGGAAGGCCACCTTCATCAACACTTTCTCGAGGGCCCCTGCGCGACTCGTCAGCCAGTTGCTTGGGGATCCTCTCTCGGAGTCGCTGGAGGGCCGTCGCCACGCCCTTGAAGAACAGAACGAGCTTGGCGCTGGGTTGGAGGTTGTCGTCGGTGGGATACCCGAGATCCTCCATCCCTAGTTGCGCCAGCTCCTTGTCGATGTCCGTGGCGGCGTTCACAAGGCTCTCCGTCCAGTGCGTCACGGTCTCCCTGAAGGCCTTCTGGGCGGTGGCAGCACCATCCAGCAGCGCCTTGTCGGCCTTGATTTCCTCCTTCAAGGCCACCTCCCGCTTCTTGACGCTGTCCAGAGTCTTGGTCAAAGTGGTTAGCTTCAACTCAAGATCCACGTTGGAGACCTTGGTGGCGCTGAGCTCCTTGCCCTTCTCGGAGACATCGGCCTCCAGCCGCGCCACCTTCGTCTTCAACTCCTCCTTGGCGGCCTCAGCGGCGGCGGCAGCGTCCTCCGCTTGCTTGAGGGCTCCGCCAAGCTTCTCCTCGCGCGAGGCAAGCTCCTCCTCGTGGGCGTCAAGATTGACCTTCCGCTACGCCAGCTCGCCCTCCTCTGCGGCTAGCTTCACAGCGGCAAGTCGCTGGCGCTCTTCGGCTTCAGCCTTCTCGACGAGAAAGGCCTTCTGCGCTTCAACGAGCCGCTCCCGCTCCTCCGCCAGGGATCGGAGGGCTTCCCGGTGGAAACCCCCGAGCTCTTCCGCGCGCTTTTCAATGTCTGCTCCCACTTTCGCGACAAGCGCCTCGCGGGACTCCAGCTTGGCTTGTCGCGCGCGGTAGAGCGACATCAACCTCCGCAGCAGCCGCTCTTCTTCGGGCTCGTTGCTGCTGCTTCTTGGCGTGTCGACCAGCGTCAACCCCGCGGAGGCAAGCACTTCTCCGTTGAAGATCTCCCCCTCGACCGGCGCTCTGGAGTTGGATGCCCAGGGAAGATTGATGAAGATGTCGTCGCCGGCCTTCAGGTAGACGCCTGGCTGGGGCTCTCCGGAGCCTGGCGCTGCGGCAACGGCGGACGGGTCGGCGGTCGGTGTAGCGCCTGGCGCTCCTGCGGCCTCAGGGCCGTCAGTGCGATCGCCGGACCCCTCGCCAGTCGCCACGGCGTCTGCCTTGGCGGCCTCTGCACCGGCGGCGTCGCCACCACCGGTCGCCTCGTCGGCGACGACCTCGGTTTCCATCTGCTCCGCAGCAGGTGGATCTGACGGCCGGAAAAAGGGGAAGAGTCAAGCAAAATCCAGCAAGAACCCAAGGGAAGATTTTGAAGCAAGAGGAGTACCTGCACCAGGTTTTGCAGTCGTGGTCTCCGCCGTCGGGGGGCCGCTGGCATTGTCCCTCGCCGGAGAACCCTCCCTTGCTGGAGAATTCTCCCTTGACGGGGGGTTCTCCCTTGGCTCCTGGTGGGGCTGCTCAGCTCCTACACAAGTCTACAAGCAGATATCAGCCAAGACGAGTACCCAAACGCACCTCGCAGCGGAAAGTAAATCGTACACTTATGCTGGGGGCTGCCCTGGAGGAAAGTCGCCGGGTCCGGCAAGCTTGTCTCGGGCGCGCCACCTGCTGTCGCAGTGGGCTCGTCCTCGGCGATGATCACCGGGGCTTTGGCTCTCTTTGCTGCTCTCTGAGCCAGAGTCCTGAGAAGCAACAAATTCAAAGCGAAGCAAATGAGATACAAGACAAACAACAAGATTTGAAGAACCATAAGTACTACAAGAGAAGCTTACTCTTCTTCTTCTTCGTCGTCGGAGCTGAACGCGGAGAAGTCGAAGTCCGGCGCGCGCCCGGTGTGAGGAGGTGGAGGGGTAGCTTCCCTTGGCCGCTTGGCGGGAGCGGTGGTGGTAGACTGAGACGACCCCGCTCCGGCTGTCGGCGTGGTGTGAGTAGCGGCAGGGACTGAAGCGGTGGTCCGGCTAGGCTCCGCTCCAGTTGCCGTTGCAGCATGAGGCGCTCCCGCGGCAACGGTGTTTTCCGCGGTAGAGCGTGTCACGTGGCGCGGCGACTGTTGACCCCCTTGCCACTCAGCCACGTCACAGGCCTTGCGGAGACGCCTTCTTGGCGGGGATGGAGGCCCTGCTTGCGGCGGGCTTCCTGAAGACGAGGAGGAGGAAGAGTTGATCTCTAACGAGCCGCTCGTGTCCTTGGCGGGCTCGCTCGGCTCGGCGTCACGCCCGGCAAGCTCCTTCTTGCCGGCGGCCTCCCCTCGCTCGGCGCGGCTTGTCGCTTCCGCTGCATCATCCTCCTCCACAGTAAATCCAAACTCGCCCGCGGCTGCCGCTGCCGCTGCCTCCTCCATCCTGGTGGCGATGAGCGCCAACTCCGCATCCGTGGTGTCGCGGGTGAGGCCGTCCTTCTCGTCGAGGCGGACTGGCACTTCCACCAAGTCGTCGAAGAACTGCTGCACGATCTCGTCGGCAGGTTCCTGCCAAGTTGGCACAATTCCATGCGAGTCACACTCCGGCATCATTGCACGGATGCGGTCGAGCGAGGAATTGTTGCACAACGGCACGACGCCCCCCGGCAACCTGAACACCTCGGGATGTTGGGGGTCATATTTGAACAACTCCTGCAGCACTGCGTTGAGCTCCAGGACTGTGAAGTTATAGTTGAGGCCCGGCCGCAGCCTCATAATGTCCGCCGCATTCTTGAACTCCCAAGTGGGCCTCCCCCGTTCCTGCAGGGGGGCGATGCGGCGGCGGAGGAAGTCTGCGCCAACAACGCCAACAGTAAGCCCGGCAAGCCTGAGGCACAGGATCCTGGTGACGGCAATTCTCAGCCTGTCGTCTTCCGGGGCCACGTCGCTCCAATCGCTGCCGCGTGCTACTGGGGTTTTGCGCCGGATGGTGAATGGCTGCGGATCCTCTTCGTCAATCCAGCACCAATCCGCTCTCCACTCCTCCCACTTGCCGCGGAACTCTCCCTCCAGATAGGTCTCCTTCTTGCCAGCCCTTGAGATCCAGGCAATCCCGCCGGATAGAGGCTCTCCTCTCTCTACTCGGGGTATGAAGAAGTGGCGGAAGAGGGCCACGTTGGGAAGGACTCCGACAAAGTTTTCGCAGAGGTGTGCGAAAACTTCCATTGTCAGGACGGCGTTGGGAGTGAAGTCAAGGAGATGGAATCCATAGGTGTTCATGATGTCGCAGAAGAAATCAGAGAAGGGCGGACAGAGCCCGCAGTAGAAGAACAGAGCAAAAAAGGGGTATCCGCTCGGAGCCTTCTTCCAAGCAATGGCGGGGAGTACCTTTGTGCGCGGATGCGCGCGCGTCTCCGCCGACCAGAAGAGGTAGTACCTCTCCTTCAGCTCATTCGCGTTAAGCTTGGGGGGAAAACCGCCCGCTCCTTCCGCAGCGCCGCGAGCCGCTGTGCCTCGGTCGACTTCACGGCCTTCCCCTTGTCGGCTTTCGGAGCCATGGCGGAAGCAGTGGGGGAGCCCGACGGCGTTGGTGATGCTGGCGGCGATGGGGGGCGGGGGGGCTGCTCTCTCTCTCTGCTCTGGGAAGGCGAGGGAGCGGCGGAGGCTTCTGAGATTGGGAACGGCAACGGGCGAGTGGGCCAACTGCCCCTGTTTCCCCTGCTTATAAAGGGGGAGGGGGCGGACGTTCCGCATTTCCAAATAAAATAACCACCCACGATCTCGCCCACGACGCCGTGCTCAGCGCGTGCCGTTCGGGGAGGGCGCGGTGGGTACGGAGTAAGATAAGACATAACCTAGGCCGCGCGTGCCCGTGCACTGTTTTGGGCCTGGCCCAACAGCGCTCGGCACCGTGTCTGGCCCAGGCCCGGGGGCTCCTGTCGGTGTACTAGAGTAGGGGTACCCTAGTATCCCGAACTTGTGCACGGGCAATCGCAGCATCCCGCGGCAAGGCTTGCCGCGGTGACTGCCAAGACCCTCCGCGGCTACTTTGAAGACCATTCAAGAACAAAGTATCCAGGTCAAGAAGACAAGACCCCGGCAAGAGGAGCTTGTCGGGAAGGCTAACAAAAGCATTCCAAGACCCCGGCAAGAGGAGCTTGCCGGGAAGGCCACCCAAGGCATACCAAGAGAACTTGCCGCAACGCGCCACGCGTCCCGGCAAGGCCCGGTGAGCGACAAGCTCCCGAACACGACAAGACGACGACCGCGGCAAGGAGCTTGCCGCGGGAAACCCCCACTTCGTGCCCGTGCTCTAGCTCACCCGCCAACGTGTCGCTCTAGGACCTGCCCAAGCACACGTGGCAGGAGGCCGTGCAGCTAGGGGTGCGAGGTGGCAAGCAGGCGCTGACAAGATAACCATCGTGGCAAACGGTGGCGTCCCTAGCGGTCCCTTTCGGTACTGTTTAGGCGACACAGACGGGCAATTAATGCCCTTGTCCCCTGCCGCCAGGGTTAGGTACGATACACTGTACAAGTAGTTGTACCAACCACCACTCTTCCGTTTTTGCCCTTTTGTCTATGTTGCCACCTGTCGGTGACCCCTTGAGCATATAAAAGGAGGCCCGTGTGCAACGTGGGGGAGGGGAGCCAGTTCGAACACTCACGCTCGGTCTTGCTAGCGGCCGGTGTGTACTGTAGCACTCCGCGCTCCCGAGCAAGAAATCAATACAAACCACAAAGCAGGAGTAGGGTTTTACGCATCCGTGCAGCCCAAACCTGGGTAAATCGCTCGCGTGCTTCGCCTCGATTTGCTCTTTGCACGACCTCTGCCCCCGCCGAACCGAAAGGGACCCGGCCCGCCGGTCCCATAGGTGCCCGTGGATCAGTACCCTGGCATCTTTGGCGCGCCAGGTAGGGGGCGTCGAAGTTGTGCGAACCAGATCTGGCGTTCTCGCGAGCTAGATCTTCATCATCTTCATCAACATGCCGCCGAAGAAGAAAGTTTCGGAGGCAGCTGCTCCGTCCGCGCCAAGCCAGCCACCGCCGGAGCAAACGGTTGGTGGGGCAGGCGCCGGCGAAAGGACACGTGTCGACGAGGGAACTCACGGTGCTGCCAGGTCCCGGGACAAGGCTGCGCTGCCCATCGGCGGCGTAGCCGGCTCCCACAATGACCGAGCGCACTCCAAGACCTAGGCGTCCGTGCATGCACCGCGCCCATCTCAAGTGACGCGGGACCGGCAGCGTCATGGTACTCACGGTACCATGCGTTCGCTAGATCCAGATCGAGTTGGTGGATCTCGGAGCGCTCAGGACCACCATGCACGTCAACCTGCTGGCGCGAGCGAGACACGGTCGCCTGGGCGAGATACTGCTCCTTCTAACGTAGTTAGAAGTCCGAGCATATCCCGTTCCTCGCACCGTTCGCCACCGCCACCCGCCACCGCGGCAGAAGCTCTGGCGCAAGCTCAGCTGCTCCTAGACTACCCTCCAGCGGCGGACAAGATCGACGACTGGAGGGCCACTATCCAGAGTCTCATCGGCTTCGCCAACGGCGACACTCCACGGCAGCCGAGCACGTCTCAGCCGCGGCGTGCCAGCCAGGCATGAGCCAGGGACGACAAGACTGGTGGGGGTGCAACTACTATGCACTCTCCACCCTGAAGGCCGAGATCGCCGACTCACCGGGTCCACCTCGACAGCGACTCCACCGCGTCGTCAGATCCGCGAACTCGTCGCGATCAGCGCCAAGTTCTTCAAGAACGACAACAAGAAGACGCTCGCACTCACATCGAGCGCCGGAGAGAAGCGCGGCATCAATCAGACCAGCGCGCTGGGCCCTCTATTGACATGCATGCGCCAGGGGAACCAGGCGACTTGCCGTACGCGGTAGGTTGCCCTACGTTCACTCATGAGCTGCGGCAAGTCCAGTGGCCCAGTACGAAGAATTTCAAGCCAGATGTACCAGAGAAGTACGACGGCAAGTCGCATCCGTCGGAGTTCCTCAACATCTACACCATCGCGGTGCAGGCTGCTGGGGGACGGGACGACAAGATCCTTGCCAACTACTTCCCGCTGGTGCTCAAGCCCAACGTCAGGTCCTGGCTCGTGCACTTGCCGGACAACTCCGTATCCTCCTGGGCAGACCTGTGCCATCAGTTTGTTGGCGCCTTCACAGGCGGCCACAAACCTCATGGCCAAGAGAGCGATCTTCATCTGCTCGTCCAGAAGGAAGGAGAGCCCCTGCGCAAGTATATCCAGAGGTTCAGCCGTGTACAGCACAACATCCCAAATATCCACCCTGCCGCGGTAATCAGTGCGTTCCATCAGAACGTGCGTAACCGCAGGATGTGGGAGGAGATGGCGATGTGCAAAATTCAGGACGTCAGCGAGCTATATGCCCTGGCCGACAAGTGTGCACGCGCTGAGGAAGGGAGGAAATTCCCCGGAGAAAGCACTGGAGCAGGGGGATCTGACAGCGAAGATGCCGCCCCGGCAAAGAAAAACCGGCGGCGCAACAACAGGAAGAAGTAGAACAAAGAGGTGCTGGTCGTTGAGCAGTCCGGCAGCGACGGTGGTGCCGAGCGAGCCAAGGTTGGTAGCTCCGGCAAGGAGGTTGCCGCGTGCACCAACTGCTAGGCCGTGGCCGCCGCCGACAAGCAGGACGGCTCCGACAAGCAATACTGCAAGATTCACCGCACCAAGGGCCATGACCTCCAGAGCTGCAAGAAGGTCGAGCAGCTTGTCCAACAGCAAAAGGCTGAGTACGAGCGACGTGACAAGGAGAGGGCCCAAGGAGGTGCTGGAGAATCCGGCAAGAAGCGCACCGGCCAGGGAGGACGCCGCGGCAAGGCCAAGCAGCGGCAAGGAGACAGACCTCCCCGCGGCCGTGACAACGATGAAGACGACGACGACGACGAAGACATGGATGATGTCGAGACCAGTGAGCAGGAGTTTCAGAAAGCCACAGAAGTCTTGTGCGTTGACGGTGGTGCCTCTCTGCATACTTCGCACCGCCAGCTCAAGCAGTGGGTGCGGGAAGTCAATGCAGCAGAGCCACCTGTCGAATCGCGCAAACTTCTGAAATGGTCCAGCACGCCTATCATCTTTGACATTGAGGATCACCCTGATCGCACAACTGCGGTCGGGTGCCTGCCGATGTTGGTTTCACCAACTATCTGCAACCTCAAGGTCACTAAGATGTTAGTTGACGGCGGGGCCGGCTTGAACCTGATCTCCTCCACTGTACTCCAGAAACTCCAGATCCCTGACAGCGAGCTCGAAGAGACCGGCACATTCCAAGGAATTAACCCGGGAAGGAGCAAGCCGAAGGGGAAAGTCACGCTGCCCGTAACATTTGGCAGTGAGCTGAACTTCAGGACTGAGAGGGTCACATTTGATGTTGCCGATATCCCATTGCCCTACAATGGGATACTTGGCCGTCCAGCACTCGCCAAGTTCATGGCAGCCTCTCACTACGCATACAACATGCTGAAGATGCCAGGCCCGATAAGCGTCATTTCTGTCCCTGGCGACAAGAAGGATGCTCTTATCTGTGCCGACAAGATCTACTGGGAAGCAGCAGCCACGGCAGATCGCAATCCACTTGCCGCTGAAGCTCCCGGGGGGGAAGAAGACCAAGTCCGGCAAGAGTTCTGATGCCCACTCCGGCAAGCGCACCTCTTCGGAGTGCTGCGCCGCCGTCGAAGACGCACCATCGAGCTCCACCGGCAAGTGTAAGAAGACGATGGCAGCTCCGCCAAAGACGAAGGAGGTGTCCGCCAAGGAGGACGGCACTGGTGGCACCTTCACCATCAGTGCCACGCTCGACCCTAAATAGGAAAGCGCGCTCGTTGCTTTCCTGCGGGCGAATGTCGACGTGTTTGCATGGCAGCCGTCTGACATCCCCGGTGTTCCCAGGAAAGTGATTGAGCACCACCTTGCCGTTTGTCCTCATGCGCGGCCCGTCAAGCAGAAAGTCAGGAAGCGGGCAGTGGAGCGCCAAGAATTCATTGCAGAAGAGATCAAGAAGCTGGAAGCAGCAGGCCTTGTCAGAGGGGTGCTCCATCCCACGTGGTTGGCCAATCCTGTAGTCGTGCGCAAGGCAAACGGGAAATGGAGGCTTTGTATCGATTTTACCGATGTTAACAAAGCTTGTCCCAAAGACCCATTTCCTTTGCCGCGCATCGACCAGATTGTTGACTCCACAGCCGGATGTGATTTGCTTTCATTTCTTGACGCATACTCAGGATATCATCAGATCTTCATGGCAGAAGAGGATGAGGAGAAGACCGCATTTATTACTCCATGTGGCACGTACTGTTTCGTACGGATGCCTTTCGGATTAAAAAATGCTGGTTCGACATTTGCAAGAGTAGTCCATGTTGCTCTTGAGCCACAAATACACAGAAATGTGGAAGCCTACATGGATGATATAGTGGTCAAGGGCAAGGACAGAGCAACTCTGACTCAAGACTTAGACGAGACCTTTGCAAATCTGCGCAAGATCAGCCTCAAGCTCAACCCAGAGAAGTGTGTGTTTGGAGTTCCCTCTGGCAAGCTTCACGGGTTCTTCGTGTCTCAGCGGGGAATTGAAGCCAATCCCGACAAGATCAAGGCCATTGAGCAGATTGAAGCGCCAAAGCGCGTCAAGGATGTACAGAAACTTGCCGGTTGCGTGGCTGCTCTCAGCAGGTTTATCTCTCGGTCTGCTAAGCGCGCCCTGCCGTTTTTCAAATTGTTGAAAAAGGCAGGTCCAATGAAATGGACTCCAGAAGCGGAGGCTGCGCTGCAAGACCTGAAGAGATACCTGTCCTCCCCTCCAATACTTGTCGCACCTAAGCCACAAGAGAAGTTGCTGCTGTACATAGCGGCAACCAATCAAGTGGTTAGTGCTGCGTTAGTAGCAGAGAGGGAGGCGGATGATGAGCCAGCAACCGCGGCAAGCGCATCCAGCGACAAGCAGGGGGCTTCCCCGACAAGCTCTGGTCCCGACAAAGATGGATCTGCGCAGATGCACGAGGAGACACAGAAGAAAATGGTGCAGCGCCCAGTTTACTTTGTCAGTTCCCTCCTGCAGGGGGCTAGGTCAAGGTATTCTAGCGTGCAGAAATTGCTTTTCGGCCTTCTCATGGCCTCGAGAAAGCTGCGCCATTACTTCCAAGCACATGAGATCACAGTTGTCACTCGCTTTCCGCTGAAGAGGATACTGCAGAATCCAGAAGCGACAGGCAGGATTGTTGAGTGGGCACTAGAACTGTCAAGCTTTGGCCTCAAGTTTGAAAGCACTTCAACTATCCAGAGCAGAGCATTGGCAGAATTCATAGCAGAGTGGACACCAACACCAGATGAAGAAATTCCACAAACAAGCATCCCCGACAAGGAAGCGAGCAAAAAGTGGCTGATGTACTTTGATGGTGCCTTTTCGCTGCAAGGCGCCAGCGCTGGTGTGCTGCTCATCGCACCCATCGGAGAGCACCTCAAGTACATAGTCCAGATGCACTTTCCCAAGGAGCAAGCAACAAACAATACTGCAGAGTATGAGGGATTGCTTGCCGGTCTCAGGATCGCGGCAGACCTTGGGATCAAGAAGCTCATTGTCAGGGGTGACTCACAGCTTGTCGTCCGCCAAGTAAACAAGAATTATCAGAGTCCGTTGATGGAAGCTTACGTTGACGAAGTGAGAAAGCTAGAACAACGCTTTGACGGCCTACAAATGGAGCACGTTCCAAGAGCTCAGAACGCCATTGCTGATGGCCTGTCAAGGTGCGCCGCACTTAAGCTACCTGTGGAACCAGGGATCTTTGTGCTCAAGCTGACTCAACCGTCCGTAACACCATCAACTGGACAGACCAAGAAGAGGAAGTTGATTCCTGGTGACCATTTGCCGGCAGAGCTTCCTGAAGCCGCCGCAAAGAAGGTCCCTAAGATCAACGCCGAAGGCGCTGAGGAGCAGTCTGCTCCGGCAAGCCCTAGGGTTTGTTCCGTCGAAGTAGAAGCTCCCGATAAGTTTTGCTCCGGCAAGCTTGTCGGGGAACTTCAAGCTCCGGCAGAGACGCAACTTCTCGCCGTAGAAGCGGATGTTCCCGTAGCAGCTGACGACAACACCAAGAACGCTGAGTAGCAAGATGCTCCGGCAAGCCCTAGGGCTTGTTCCGTTGAAGCAGAAGCTCCCGACAAGTTTTGCTTCGGCAAGCTTTCGGGGAACGTCAAGCTCCGGCAGAGCCGCAGGTTCTTGCCGTAGAAGCGGATGTTCCCACAGCGACAGATTTGCCTTTAGTCCTTGTTGTCGAGCCACGGGCTCCAACATGGGCGCAGCAGATTGTCCTTTTCCTTCAGACAGGAGAACTTCCCGAAGAGCAAGAAGAAGCGGAAAGAGTAGCCCGGCAGTCAAGTATGTACCAGTTTGTCGACAAGACACTGTACAGAAGAAGGCTCAACGGTGTGAAATTGAAGTGTATTCACCGGGAAGACGGACAAAAGCTGTTGGCAGAGATACACGGAGGCATATGTGGTCACCACATTGGCACAAGAGCACTTGCCGGCAAAGCATTCCGGCAAGGTTTCTTCTGGCCAACAGCCCTCCAGGATGCAACTGCACAAGTAACCAAGTGTGAAGCGTGCCAGTTCCATTCCAAGCAGATACACCAGCCAGCTCAAGCTCTCCAGACGATCCCTTTATCCTGGCCATTTTCGGTCTGGGGGCTCGACATCCTCGGCCCCTTTCCCCGAGCTATCGGGGGCTTTGAGTGCTTGTACGTTGCAATCGACAAGTTCACAAAGTGGCCGGAAGTGGAACCAGTGAGGAAGGTGACCGCACAGTCAGCCGTCAAGTTCTTCAGGTCGATTGTTTGCCGCTTCGGGATCCCTAACAGGATAATCACCGACAACGGTACACAATTCACAAGCCGCACCTTCATGCAGTACATCCAAGATCTTGGCGCCAAGGTCTGTTTCGCTTCTGTTGCTCACCCGAGAAGCAACGGTCAAGCGGAGAGGGCAAATGCTGAAGTGTTGCGCGGGCTCAAGACCAGAACTTTCGACAGGCTGCACAAGTGCGGAAGAAACTGGATCGAGGAGCTACCAGTGGTTCTTTGGTCGATCAGGACGACGCCAAATCGAGCCACTGGACAGACACCCTTCGCTCTAGTCTATGGAGCAGAGGCAGTTACCCCCACGGAACTCGTATACGGGTCACCTCGAGTGCTCGCTTATGATGAGCTCGAGCAAGAGCAGCTGCGGCAAGATGATGCGCTGCTCCTCGAGGAAGACCGTCTCCGGGCTGCTGTGCGAGCTGCTCGCTACCAGCAAGCTCTGCGCCACTACCATAGCCGCAGAGTCAATGCCAGGAGTCTCGAGGAAGGCGACCTTGTTCTTCGGCGCGTTCAGTCCACCAAGAATTCCAACAAGTTGACGCCGAAGTGGGAAGGCCCTTACCGGGTGAAGCGAGTCACAAGGCCTGGCGATGTCCGCCTTGAGACCGAAGATGGCGTACCAGTGACCAACTCCTGGAGCATCGAGCATCTTCGTAAGTTTTACCCGTAAGGCGCGGTTGTCGGGCCTTGCCCGGCAACCACCCTTTTGTACAAGTCTTGCCGCTGTTGCATGTAATCCTTTGTACAAAGCCAGGCGCAGACCCTGAGCACAAGTAAATGAAGCGCTTACACCCCGGGGTTATAGCATGCATGCTAGGTCGAGTCTCGTCCTTGGTTAGGGTTGATAGTGCCTAACAGCGGCTAACCCCTAGCTTAGAGGTCGAGTGTCCGTCCCTTTGCTTTTCTTTCGTTCGCAGGGCTCGCATATCCTGGCCAGACCGCTTGAGGACGAAAAGGACAAGAAAGGCGCGCCGGCACCTGGGCCCCGGCGAGCCAGTGTTGCTGGGGGCTGCGAGTGCCAAGATTCATCCACGGCAAGCCAGAGTTGCCGGGGGCTGCGATATCAGATAAGTCTTTCATCCCTCATCATGCATCCTCTTATGGACTAGGGAATGCGAAACCGCGTTTCGTCCCGAAAACTGCCGTGCTCCCTCAACTCTAGGCCCTGGGGCTCGTTCCCGGGGCCAAGTTTGGTCGTAGTCGCGGCAGCAAAGGAATGAAACGAGGAGGCCGCACCCACCTCGTTCCCGCCTCCGTCGAAGGCGTGAGGAAGGTCGAGCGACGTGGGAAGGCGGCAGGGCCTGTTGCCGGGAGATGAAATGTCTGTCCGAGGGATACCAAGGATTTGCTCCTTGGCGTGGGTTCAACCCGCGAGACAAATAACCTGGCAAGCATCCCCTTTTCATTAAAAAACATCCCACTCAGGTACAGTCCATAGAGGATGAAAAACATGAAAGAGAGGATTACAAGTTTTAGATGCAGCTAAGGCCTGAAGGCTTACAAATTAAAAAGATAAGATGCCCGTAATCCCTTTCCTGTCCCTCTCTTCAGGAGGTAGGTCAAGGAGGCGAAAAGGGCAAAAGGGGCTCCTAGGCGAGCTACGGGTGCCAGAAGACACCGAGAGAACATCCCGGGGGCCGTCCGAAGGCTGGACGGTGATGGCGGCGCCGGAAGCGGGGCTCGAAGACGGGGCGGCAGGACGTCAGCACGCTGTCGAGGGCACCACGCCCTCGTACTCCGACTTGACGGCCTTGTCGCCAGCCCTCTTCCCCTTCCGCAGCCTCCCTACGCCAGCCGCCCAAGGAGACGCCCCCGGGGAGTTCAAGGAGCCGGCGACACGGATGATGGGGTCACCGGTGCCGCACGAAGCGGCGCCCGACACCTAGTCAGACCCGCCATCCCGCCGCCCGCTACCCTCATTGTCGCTGTCGCTCTCCCCCTCGTCACTCTCGCTCGAGGGGGAGCCTTCACTATCGGAGGAGCTGTCCACACAGCACTTCGCCCGAGTGCCGAAGCACCCGAAGACCTTGACGGAGAGGAGATCGCCCTCCATTAACTTAAAATGGAGGGTAAACCCATCCATCAGGCTGTGGATACGGGCGAACGTCTTCCACCCTCGATCAAGATACATCACATTAGGGGCTGGGAATACAACGCGGACTCGCGTGCCGCTGATCCCACAGCCCCTCATGTGCAGTCTCAGTGTCTCGGGCGGGTCCAACTCCATCACGCTCGCAAACGGAGCTGGAAGCCGGAGGCGACGACGAGGCGCCCGGCGCAGCCTGACGAAGAACTAGCAAGGGTCGTCCCCTATATGGACCGCCGTGGGGAGAGGAACCGCCGGCGGAGGCGAAGCTGGCGCGCCGCCCCGTCCGCCTCTTCCCCGAGCGCCTCGACCTTGTCCTCGACCTCGTCCACGACCTCGCCCCCTTCCTCTCCCCCTTATGGCTGGCTCTGCCACCACGGGCGCGGGAGAGGGAGAGGTGCGGTGTCTAGCGGCGACCCTCGCCGCCACCGATGAAGGGCCAGGGTGCCCTTTCTCCATGGCGAATGAGAGAAAGGGGAGCAGAAGCTGAAGAAAGGAGGAGATGAGAGAGTGCGGGCTTCCGTGCTCCCCTCCTGCTCTTTTTAAAGGAGCGAGGTGGGGGCTCGGCTGCCCCGCTCAGCAAATCAAGGCACGGGAAGAGCAGGGAGTCGGGGCCGACCCGCTGCCTCTGCTCGCAACGGCCCAGTTTCCCGCTTCCACCGTCCGCGACCCCGAGCGCATGGGAGCCGCGTGGCGGGGATGCAGGACCGAGGCGGCGGATGAGGCGGCCTCGCCCCACCCCGTGATCACGGGGAGTGGACGCCTCGAAAACCACGCACCGGCCCCGTCCAGTAAATGCACCACGCCCCCACGCCTACCTCCGTTTAGGGAGGAGGGCATGAACCGTCCCCTTCATCATGGCCTGACGCATGCTCGCGAGGCTTAGCCCCGCGCACGCCGCCCACGTCACCCAAGACGCCGCGTTTGACGCATGCCGCCCCAGGCGTGTGCGGTGGAAGCGGAGAGATATGCGGCGTGACCTAGGCCGCGCGTGCCCGTGCACTGTTTTGGGCCTGGCCCAACAGCGCTCGGCACCGTGTATGGCCCAGGCCCGGGGGCTCCTGACGGTGTACTAGAGTAGGGGTACCCTAGTATCCCAAACTTGTGCACGGGCAGTCGCAGCATCCCGCGGCAAGGCTTGCCAGGTGACCGCCAAGATCTTCCGTGGTTCCTTTGGAGCCATCCAAGAACAAAGTATCCAAGACAAGACCCCGGCAAGAGGAGCTTGCCGGGAAGGCCAACCAAGGCACCTCAAGACCCCGGCAAGAGGAACTTGCCGGGAAGGCCACCCAAGGCATACCAAGAGAACTTGCCGCGACGCGCCACGCGTCCCGGCAAGGCCCGGTGAGCGACAAGCTCCCGAACACGACAAGACGATGACCGCGGCAAGGAGCTTGCCGCGGGAAACCCCCACTTCGTGCCCACGCTCCAGCTCACCCGCCAACGTGTCGCTCTAGGACCCGCCCAAGCACATGTGGCAGGAGGCCGTGCAGCTAGGGGTGCGAGGTGGCAAGCAGGCGCTGACAAGATAACCATCGTGGCAAACGGTGGCGTCCCTAGCGGTCCCTTTCGGTACTGTTTAGGCGACACAGACGGGCAATTAATGCCCTTGTCCCCTGCCGCCAGGGTTAGGTACGATACACTGTACAAGTAGTCGTACCAACCACCACTCTTCCGTTTTTGCCCTTTTGTCTACGTTGCCACCTGTCGGTGACCCCTTGAGCATATAAAAGGAGGCCCGTGTGCAACGTGGGGGGGAGCCAGTTCGAACACTCACGCTCGGTCTTGCTAGCGGCCGGTGTGTAGTGTAGCACTCCGCGCTCCCGAGCAAGAAATCAATACAAACCACAAAGCAGGAGTAGGGTTTTACGCATCCGTGCGGCCCGAACCTGGGTAAATCGCTCGCGTGCTTCGCCTCGATTTGCTCTTTGCACGACCTCCGCCCCCGCCGAACCGAAAGGGACCCGGCCCGCCGGTCCCATAGGTGCCCGTGGATCAGTACCCCGGCATCACCGGCGATTATTACTGTGCTATGCAACTTCCATTCACGAGGGGGGGCTGTGTTTACACATCATACCATGGGTTTCATGAATCACCATATCCAGAGATTCGTCAACACAGCTTGTTGCCAGATAATCTTCAGTGTGTGAAAGGCATCAAGCTTCCATGCGATGGATGGCTTTTGCAAACCCGACATGCGGCGATGTGGTTCATGCCAATAGCAAATATGCACAACTTGATTCGTGCTGATATCTAGACTGAGCCATGTATTCTGCTGCTGTAGCACGGCCCTCTTTTGTTGGATATTATGTACTGTTGTTAGTTTGAAGCACTCCTCTGGTTTGAAGGATAGATACCTTCCTGGGATCAACTGCATCCTAACTCACCTGCGTAGGATGTACTGATAATGATGATGGAGATGCTGTGCAGAAGCCATATATATATATATCAGTTAGGCTTCAAGTGCGTACTTGTTAGTTAAACCTATGTATAAATTGTGACACTAAATACGACTAGTAAGTAGTACAGTAGCAGTACTAGTATACGTCGGTCAAAATATTCATCATGTCCACACATTGAATTGACATGACAACACGCTGCGCGTGAGGTGACACAAGAATCTCGGCGGCATGTTTGGGTATTCTGGACTTCAGATTTGGAGTACCACTTATCTGTCGAAATCTTTCATCATTCACTTAAAACAGTCGATTGATCATACATTGAGTACCATATAACTGGAATTACCAATGCAAGTCGAAGAAGGATTGGCCCGTGCTGCCGGTTGGCGTCAAGTTCGATCCCACGGATCAGGAGCTGATCGAGCACCTTGAGGCTAAAGTGAGTGCTGACAGCGCGAGATTTCAGTCTCTCATCGATTTGTTCATACCAACCATCAACAGCGAGCACGGCATATGTTACACCCAACCTGAGAAACTTCCAGGTAAGACACTGATCGGACGTCTACTTGCACAAACATATTCCTCTATTTATAGCTCTATTTTTTTAGACGCAGACCTGGTGAAGCAATTACAATTTGACAGTTAATAAAACGTGAAACAAGTGACTGCAACATGCCAAAGATGTTATGAAAATGCCAACTAGGTACACTAAAACCTGTATTCCACAATACTGCGGGTATCACACTGAGTGGCCTAAGGAAGCATTTCTTCTAGCGCAATTCCAGGGCGTTCAAAAGAGCGCGTGGACGCGTTGCAAGATACAGTCGGAGTGCGGCATGCACGCGATGTGGCACAAGACCGGCAATACCTTGCCGGTGATGGTCAACGGCCGGCAGACGGGCAGCAAAAAAGGTTCTGGTGCTGCACACAAACAACTACTTCGACCAGCAGAGGACCAACTGGGTGATGCACCAGTATCACCTCGGGGACCTAGAGCAAGAGAAGGAGCGGGAGCTGGTCCTCTACAAGATTTTCTACCAGACGAACACTAGGGCTAGGAGTAAAAAGATTATAAGTTAGTTTGGTATTGGTAGTTGTACTACCTTGTCGTCTGCAAGTTGGTATTGTTGTTAACGATCGTTTGGTATGAACTTGCATTTGCTTCCAACCATCATGCTGAGGGTCGACGTGGATATAAATCTGAATCATTTGTTTCGAAACGAATTTTCAGGACCTGATTTTTATTTGATGGGTAGCATAAGCACCCGCCGTTCGAATTTCCAGTTCTCCAATTTTTTCAAAACAAGTGCATGCACTTATTATCATGATAAAAAAACAATCCGTGCTGCATCCCAGTTATCAGTCTGTACTTGCAGAATTCTCTCGTTTATTGAGCACGTGTATTGTTTTTTCAGGTCGACCAAGTTTCAACTGGGCTGTAGATTGCCCAGGGCTGTTTTATTTTTAACAGGCCCAGCCCATGACAACAACGGGGCGCAAAGATCCAGCGGGTATCTACTGGCCTCTGGCCCGCCAGCGTTAGTTATATTTTGTCTTACAACATCCGCAGGCAGTTTTTTTACTGAATCAAACACACAGCCCAGTTCTATTTTCCTCTTGAAACGCATATCCTACATCTGTTTTATAATCTCTACCTATAGTTTTACTAGTTCATATACACCTATAATTATATTGAAAACACATAAAATTCCCTTTTCGTATTTACATCCTTATTTTTGTTGTTTTTTCCCACCCAGCGTTGATTTTTTTACCACTAGTTTTCCCTCAAACCAACTAAATTGTCCCACGTCTTATTTGCTTACAAAAACAAAACGATTTTTTTGGCAAATCAATAAGTTCTTAAAAAATGTTTATCATTTTGGGATTACAATAGTTCGGACTCCACCGAAATATGCAAAATAAGGTTGGACTTTTTGACCGTGGTCCTGGGCAGAAAATGGGTTGTAATAAATTACTTAAGAATTAGCAAATGGGCTTTATGTTGTCTGCCACAGATTTGGAGGCTGACTTGTGGGCCTACTAAGTTCATGCGTACACAAGGTTTATCAAAAAAGAAACTTAGTCAACAATCGACTCTACCAGCGTCAGACCGTTAGATGGCAATCTAACGGCAATCGTGCTTCTTCAGTCTCTGATCTTCCTGCCCTAGCCGCCCGTGGCCGGCAATGCTGCCGGGAAGGCCTCACGGACCCATCATACTTGCATCCCTGGCCTTTCGATCCCTCTACTCACCCACACCTCCTGTTATTTTCCGGCGACGGCAGCCGACCCAGTCAACCCTCGTACTCTCCACCGCGTGGGCAGCCACTGCCGTGTCTTCCCCGGCTTCGTGTCGTTCCCTTCGTAGGCCTCGCCGTCGTCCACCGCCCTGGTGCTCTCGGCACGGCGTGGTCAATGATGTCCATCCAACGGTTGTAGTGCTTCTTCAACCTCTGGTCTTCTTGCCCCAGCCGCCCAAAGCAGCGCCGGTCGTGCCACATGCTCCTGCCTCCCGTGGCCGGCTGTGCTGCCGCGGAGGCCTCACCGTCCCCATACTACTCCCACTGCTGGTCAGGCCATCCCTCCACTCACCCACTCCCCCTGTTATTCTGCGGTGACAGCAGCCTCACACCGCAGCCGAACCAATGAACCCTCATACTCCTCTCCGCGTGGGCATCCACTGCCGCGTCTTCCCTTGCTCCGCGTCTTCCCCTTCCTAGGCCTCGCCGTCGTCTACCGACGTGGTGCTCTCGGCGCGGCGTGGTCAATGTGGTCAACGACCGACTTCCATCGGAAGAGTACTGTATGTGGAGAGGCTGACATATGGGTCCACGGCAGCCGCAAGGAAGTGCCTCCTTATTACGCGCAAAATAATTATTCCTCCACCTGACAGCAGGGACCCACCGGACGGGCCACCAGTATTTCACGGAAAAAACGTTTCCCCCCTGACTGCTGGGACCCACCGGATGGGCCACCGTATTTCACGAAAAAATGTTTTCCCCTGACTGCTGGGACCCACCGAACGGACCACCGTATTTCGCGAAAAAATTGTCCCCCCTCCCCCCCCCCCCCCGCTATCAGCTCGGACCCACCGGAAGTGCCTCCTTATTACGCACAGAAAAATGAATACTCCCCCTACTAGCTGGGACCCAACCTGGTGGGAGGCTGACTTGTGGGCCTACTAAGTTGACGAGAACGGAGGGCTTTGTCAACTTAGTCAATATGAACGATTCTAGCTCCAGTGACCGTACGATGTCCATCCAACAGCCGTAGTGCTTCTTCAACCTCTGGTCTTCTTGCTCTAGCCGCCCAAAGCTGCGCCGGTCGTGCCGCATGCTCCTGCCTCTCGTGGCCGGCTGTGATGCCGCGGAGGCCTCACCGCCCCCTACTACTCCCACTGCTGGCCCATGCTATCCCTCTACTCACCCACATCCCATGTTATTCTGCGGCAACGGCAGCCTCACACCGCAGCCGAACCAGTGAACCCCCGTACTCCTCTCCGCGTGGGCATCCACTACCGCATCTTCCCCGGCTCCGCATCATCCCCTTCCTAGGCCTCACCATCGTCCACCGCCTTGGTGCTCTCGGCGCGGCGTGGTCAATGTGGTCAACGACCGACATCCATCGGAAGAGTACTGTACGTGGAGAGGCTGACAGCTGGGTCCACGGCCACATCCCAGTGTTTTTGTGATTTGCCAAGTAAGTCGCTTTGTCAGGCCTGTTGGGCTGCAATTCTTTCAAAACAAGGAGAGCTTCATTCGGCTAGCCGAGAAAATGGCCCATCAGTAATGAGAAATGGGTTGTACATTTTGAAAACACATCAAACCGGCAATTAGTTTAAAATATCTTTTTTTCATTTCGAGATTTTAAATTACATTAATTTTTATGCATGGAGAATTTTTTGGATTTTATATTGATATACATTTATTTTTAAAATCAGTTTGAATGTTAGTCGAAATTTCGGGATTCAAAACAGTTTGGACCGCACCGAAATATGCAAAATTTCGTTAATTTTTAACCGTGGCCACAATATGGGCTGTAATGCTAACAAAAAGAATATGGGCTCCAAAAAAACCTTAAGAGTTAGCAAATGCGCTCTAAATTATTAGAAATAATGGCAGATGGGTTGTATGCTGTTTTCCACGGATTTGAGGCTTTCGTAAAAAAAGGTTGACGCACAAGCAGTGACTGTTGGATGTCCATCGAACGACCGTCGTGCTTCTTCAATCTCTGCTCTTCCTGCTCCAGCCACTCAAACAAGCGCCGGCGGGACTGCCTGCTCCCTCCTCCTCGCGGCCGGCTGTGCTGCCGCGCAGGCCTCACCGCCCCACCGTACTCCCATCGCTGGCCTAGCCATCCCTCTACTCACCCACACATGTTGTTATTCTCCGGCGACGGCAGACGAACCAGTAAACCCTCGTACAGTCATACTCCCCTCCGCATGGGAAACAACTGTCGAGTCTTCCCTGCCTCCGTGTCGTTCCCTTCCTAGACCTCGCCGTCGTCCACCGCCCTAGTGCTCTCGGCGCGGCCTGGTCAATGTGGTCAACGACCGACATGCATCTGAAGTGGACTGTACATGGAGAGGCCGACAGCTGGGTCCATGGCCGCATGCAAGGAAATGCCTCCTTATTACGCGCAAAATAATGATTCCTCCACCTGACATCAGGGACCCACCGAAAGGGCCTCTGTATTTTGCGAAAAAAACGTTACCGCCGCTCACAGCTCGGACCCACCAGCTATATCTTCGCACGCAAGGAAGTGCCTCCTTATTACACTCAAAAAATGAATACCCCCCTTGTCGGATTCGTGGGTTCCGGCAGACCCTTAAGGTTCGAACACTAGGGTGCGCGCGGAGATCACGCCCTCCACCTCTCCGTCTCGGAAAGATCTAAACTACTAAAAGAACTACACAAGAGACACAAGATTTATACTGGTTCGGGCCACCATTGTGGTGTAATACCCTACTCCAGTGTGTGGTTCGTGGATTGCCTCTTGGGGCTGGTGATAATGAACAATACAAAAAAGAACAGCCTCGCGAGGGTCTGTTCTTGGCTGGGGCGATGAACTGCTAGGAGGAGTTCAGTCACTCTCTCTCTCTCTTACTCTCTCTGTCCTGGATGATATGATCCCTCCGAACCCCTTGCTATGTGGGTGGCTAGTCCTATTTATAGAGGCCCTGGTCCTCTTCACAAATATTTGAGCGGGAAGGGAGCCAACAATGGTGGAATAATTTGAAGGGTGGCAGCAAGTACTCTTATCCTGACTAAAGGTGGTCTCCGCCTGCCAAAGGCTCTGTCGATGACGCCGTGCTGGGCTTCATGGTGACCTCCGTATCGTAATCTGCCTGGTCTTGGTCTCGTTGCACCGAAATGGCAACCTTTGCCTGATGCCTCGGTACTCCGCGGCTGCGCTTGCCCCCTTTGCACCAAAGAGGAAAGAAGGACACTGCGCGCGCTGGCACCTGCCTGGCGCCCTGAGTCGTCATGGCTTACGTCATGGGCACCTCGCGAGGTACCCTGCCTTGATATCTCCGCCTCCTCACGAGCCAGCCTGATGAGGCTGCGCCTGAGGATGCGCCGTGTCATCCGCCTCGCAAGGCTTGGCCCCTCGCGAGGGTCTTGAGTCTTGTGTTGATGAAGATGGGCCGCGCTGGGCCCCCATTAAGCCGCGCCGCAGGCCGCAGGCAGGCAAGTCTGGGGACCCCCATTCCCAGAACGCCGACAGTAGCCCCCGGGCCCAAGGCGTGCATGGACTTGGCCGTGCCGAGAGGCGAAAGGGCAAGGGCGAAACGCTGCGGGCCCTAACAGCGCATGGTGGTCACGGGGACGGCTCCCGGCGCGGCGGCGGGCGAGCCACTGTGGCCGAGGGACACGCCTGGGTTGCGCGCTCCCCCAGGCCGCGCTTTCGTGCTGTGTAGGCGCTGCCGGAGTTTGTCGTCTGGTCTGCGGAGCCGACTAGCGCCCGGCTCCGGCTCCCTCGCTTCCTCCTTGGTGAACTCCCGGCCGGTGCTCCTGGTGGCCTCTGGCTCCAAGCGGAGGGCTGCTGCAGCAGGTCCTCATGGGTCGCGCTAGAGGTCTCCGCCAGCGGGGGCTTGGCCTTAACTCGTGGCTGGCAGGCGTTCACCCGCGCTCGCGGCCTGGAGCACCGGTGCACCCTGCTCTTCAGGTTTGACGGCGACGCCACCCTCTATGTGAGGGTGTTTGGGGAAGATGGTCGCCGCGCGGGGTGTTGCCCTAAGGATGACGACCGCGTCCGGGGGCCCCGCTCCGACGGTGATGGGCGAGATAGCGCCCGCGCGGGCGGCGCCCGTGACTCCCCAAGCTTCGTCAACTCTTCCTCAAGCGACTCCTCCAGTGATGGCAGCAGTCCACCCCCGCGCCGTCGAGCTTGCTTGGGAGGTGGTGGCTCGTCCGCCCGCCGTCGTGCCCCGGTGAAGCGCGACAGGTAGTCTGCCTGAGGCCCGGAGGCAGCCGGGGTCGCCTCCGCGGGCCGATGTGAGGAGAGCAGCGTCGGGCTCGTCCTTTCCTTTTCCTTTTGTTTCCTGTGTAAGACAAAACAGCTGCATGGAGCCCCGCTGGGGCGTGTTGGGAATTATTGTCGTTTTGGCTATTACCTTGATCTTATTTTTGCGCCTTTTAACTACACGCCTGTGCGTAGATAGTTTTTGACCCCTGCCGGGGGGGGCGACCGACCCAGGCCCTGTGTGCGCGTCGCGGTGCCCGAGGGGCACGGACTAGAGGGGTGCTCCTGTAACATGCCCGGGCCATGAAACTTTCCAGCGGCTAGAGCAGAAACGCTCGCGAGGACGTTTGAGTACCATCCCTCGCGAGGTCGTTTACAAGAGAAACCAAAGCGAGGAGCGAAAATCGACGAACCACAAATCAGCAACAGCGATAACTTCAAATGCAAATAAACACGTCAACTGCGGAAAGCAAATGAAAAAGCCGCGTCCGGCACCTAATCTATTCTTCGACGTCTTCTCACCAGCGCGGAGCTAAGTGCTGCCACTGGGCGTGGGAGGGAGCCCCAGGGCCTGAGGCCGGCGCCCCTGAGACTCCGGGGCGTGTACAGCCCCACTCATTATTACGTGAGAGTGTCACGGGGCGGCGAGCTTCACAGGCATTGGCCTTCTTCACAGGCTCCGGGCCTTTCTTCTTAGAGGTAATCAACTTCACAGGCACTCGCCTTGCTTCACAGGCTCCGGGCCTTTCTTCTTAGAGGTAATCAACTTCACAGGCACTCGCCTTGCTTCACAGGCTCCGGGCCTTTCCAAAAAGAGATGATCTTCACAGGCACTCGCCTTGCTTCACATGCTCTGGGCCTTTCCAAAGAGAGATGATCTTCACAGGCAATCGCCTTGCTTCACAGGCTCTGGGCCTTTCCAAAGAGAGATGATCTTCACAGGCACTCGCCTTGCTTCACAGGCTCCGGGCATTTCCAAAGAGAGATGATCTTCACGGGCACTCGCCTTGCTTCACAGGCTCTGGGCCTTTCCAAAAAAGAGAAGATCTTCACAGGCACTCGCCTTGCTTCACAGGCTCTGGGCCTTTTCAGGGGTAGAACCTCCGGAGGTGCTGCATGTTCCATGCATTCTGGACCGGCACTCCCTCCTGAGTCTCCAAGCGCGTGGAGCCGGGCCTGGAAACATGACAACCTTGAACGGGCCCTCCCACATGGGAGAGAGCTTGTGCAATCCCTCCCTGGAGAGGACCCGCCTGAGCACGAGGTCTCCTACCTCAAGAGTCCTGGCGCAGACGTTGCGGCAGTGATATCGTCGTAGCGCCTGTTGGTACCTTGCCGCTCGCAGCGTGGCTTCCCGGCGGCGCCCCTCCCCCAGTACGAGGTCCATCCCCCGCACGGCGTCCTGCTGCGCCTCGTCGAATGCCAGGACCCGTGCGGAGCGACGTCTGACCTCGTGAGGAAGGACTGCCTCAGCTCCATAGACCAGGAAGAACGGGGTCTCCCCAGTTGGCTTGGTCGCGGTTGTTCGGATGGACCACAACACGGACTGGAGCTCGCCGTACCAACCTCTGCCGCAGGCCTCCAGCTTCTTCTTGAATGTCCTGGTATTGAGGCCTCTCAGGACCTCCGCGTTGGCTCGTTCGGCCTGCCCATTGCTTCGCGGGTGTGCCACCGAAGCGTAGCATATCTGCGTCCCAAGGTTATACCAGTATGTTTTAAAGAGATTATTGGTGAACTGCGAACCATTGTCTGTGATGATGCGATTCGGCTCCCCGAACCGGCTCATGATACCCCTGATGAACTTGACCGCGGAGCCAGCGGGGATGGTACGAACAGCCTCCACTTCTGCCCACTTGGTGAACTTGTCAATGGCGACGTAAAGGTAACGGTAGCCCCCTGGCGCCCGAGGGAACAGGCCCAGAATATCCAACCCCCAAACGGCGAATGGCCACGAGAAGGGTATAGTCTGCAGGCCCCCCGCCGGTTGATGGATCTTCTTGGAATGGAACTGGCAGGCCACACAAGCCTTTACCAATTCGATTGCGTCGTTGAGCGCGGTGGGCCAATAGAACCCACTACGGGATGCCTTGCCGACGAGGGTCCGTGATGATGAGTGGTGCCCGCAGTCTCCGCCGTGTATGTCCTCCAGTAGTTTCTTTCCTTGCTCCCTGGAGATGCAGCGCAGAGATATATCGTTTGGCCGCTTTCGGTAAAGTTCTCCATCTCTGATGCAGTATGCCGTGGCCTGCCGCGCCACACGCTTCGCTTCCTCTTCCCTTTCCGGTAGGGCCCCTTGTGTTAAATAACTCCGGAGTTCTGCAATCCAGCACTCCTCCTGAGGTTCCATCGTCAGGAGCAGGCGTGCTCCTGAGGTCGGCCCACAAACCGGGGCTCTCGAGGCTGGCGGCTGGGGGAGCTCCTCTCGAGGCTGAGCGGTGTTTGATAACGTCGGCTGTGCTGAAGGTTTGAAGAGACGCTCTTCGAAGACGCCGAGTTCCTGTGGCAACCGCCTAGATGCCCGTCCGGCTATGTCGTCAGCTTCCTGATTGGTGCCACGGGGCACGTGCTTCAGCTCCAGCCCCCAGAACTGCTTTTCCATCCTGCGGACCTCCGCTAGGTAGGCCTCCATATGCTCGTCTTTCGGCTCATACACCTTGTTGGAGAAGTTGATTAGGAGCTGCGAGTCGCCCTTGACGGTGAGGCGTTTCACTCCCAGGGCTACTGCGGCCTTCAACCCGGCTATCAGTCCCTCATACTCTGCTATGTTGTTGGAGACCTTTTCACCTTGCTGGAAACAGAGCTGTACGGCGTAGTAGAGCTTATCCTGAGTGGGTGATATCAGCACCGCACCAGCCCCCGCGCCGTGCCTGGAGAACGCCCCATCGAAGTACATGACCCAGCCTTCCGGCGCTTCACTCCCCGGAGAGAGGGACCGATCCTCGTTGTCCCTGAGGCCTGGTGCCTCCGCCCATTCCGCCACGAAATCCGCCAACGCTGCTCCTTTGATGACCCTGGTTGTGCTGAACTCGAGCTGAAACGCCTGCAGCTCTCTGTTCCACTCGGCGACCCTTCCGGCTGAGTTAGGGCTACTGAGCACCCTCTCCAGGGGGTATGATGAGACGACTTTGATGGGATGAGCCTCGAAGTAGTGACGCAGCTTGCGCGAGGCTACCAGTAGCGCGAGGAGGAGCTTCTGAGGCATTGGGTACCGTGCCCTCGCGTCCCGTAGCACCGTGCTAACAAAGTAAACTAGGTGCTCGACAAGGCTGAGAGCATCTGGGGTCGCTGCGCCCTCGGGAGGTAAGGGCGCCTCACGAGGTGACGTGGCCTCGGGAGGTGGACCATCCGGTCGTGCGGCCTCTCCTGCCTCCGGTGCGTTCTCCGGCAGCTGACCCTCCTCAACTGCGGTTGTGGCTTCTGCAGGCTTTCCTTGTTCCCGTTTTGTCTTGCCTCGGGCTGCTGCTGCGGTCTTGACTTGGCGCTCCTCCCTAACCGCCACCAGGGCTGCGCTGGTGGAGTAGGGTGTGGCGGCGAGGTACAGCAGCAGGGGCTCTTGAGGGCGCGGAGCCACCATGACTGGGGGACTGGTCAGGTACCTCTTGAGATCTTGAAACGCCTTATCTGCCTCTTCAGTCCATTCAAAGGGCCCCTTTTTCTTCATCAGCTGAAAGAAAGGCAGCGCTCGCTCCCCCAATTTGGAGATGAAGCGCCCTAGCGCGGTCACGCGCCCAGTGAGCTTCTGCATTTCTCTGAGGGTCTTCGGTGGACTCATGTCCTCGACCGCCTTGACCTTCTTGGGATTGGCCTCGATGCCACGATGGGACACGAGGAATCCCAAAAGCTTGCCTGAGGGGACGCCAAACACACACTTCTCCGGGTTGAGCCGCAGGTTTACTGCGTCGAGGCTCGCGAAGGTCTCCTCCAGGTCTTGTATCAGGGTCTTGGCCTCCCGAGACTTTACTACAATGTCATCAACGTAGGCTTCGACATTCTTTCCGAGTTGCGGGCCCAAGGTGATGTGCATCAGCCGCTGAAAGGTTGCCCCTGCGTTACGCAGTCCGAACGGCATGCATGTATAGCATTATACCCCGCATGGGGTCAAGAAAGCGGTCTTCTCAACGTCTTCCACCGCCATCTTGATCTGGAGATACCCGGAGAAGGCGTCCAGGAAGCATAGCAGGTCGCACTCCGCAGTGGAATCGACGATCTGGTCGATGCAGGGGAGCGGAAACGGATCTTGCGGGCATGCCTTGTTGAGGTTGGTGAAGTCGACACACATGCGTTCCTTCCCCCCTTCTTGGGCACAACGACAGGGTTGGCCAACCAATCCGGGTATCGGACCTCGCGAATGACCCCGGCGGCCTCTAGCTTGCGGGTCTCTTGGGCAATGAAGGCCTGCTTCTCCGTGGACTGCCGCCTGGCCTTCTGCTTCACGGGGCGCACATTTGGGCACACGTTGAGGTGATGCTCGATGACACTCCTGGGGATCCCCGCCAGCTGATCGGGCTCCCAAGCAAATACCTTCTTATTCGCGCGCAGGAACTTGACCAAGGCCTGCTCCTGCTCAGGCTCAAGGTTGGCGCCTATGGTGAAAGTGGCACTGGTGGACCCGTCCTCGTCGACGGGTATCTGCTTGGTTTCTGCCTTGTCCTGGGTGAACAACTGCTTCTTCTTGGCGGGCGCAGCCCCCTTGGGCTCTGGGGTCTCCGCGTTGACGGGCCGTGCCGATGCCGCCGTCTTGAAGGCGAGCTTGAGTACTTGCAGGGCGTCCCAGTGTCCCCGTGTACGACGAGGGTACCGCTGCTCCCTGGCATCTTCATGAGGTTGTACGCCAGGTGTGTGGCGGCCATGAACTGAGCCAGTGCCGGGTAGCCGAGGATGGCGTTGTAAGGGAGGCCAATGGGGGCGATGTCGAAGTCGACCATCTCCGTGCGGAAGTTGTCGTAGGTGCCGAAGGACACCGGGAGCCGGATCTGTCCCAGGGAGTCGCATGATCCGCCCCCGACGCCCGAGAAGGATCGACTGGGTCGCAGTCGCTCCCGAGGTATGCAGAGGAGGCTGAAAGTCTCGACCGAAAGCACGCTGAGGCCCGCGCCACCGTCGACGAGGGTTCTGGTGACGGCCACCTGGCAGATGGTGGGGGTGCACAACAGGGGGAGTGCGCCTGAGCCGACCGGGTTGGTGGGGTGGTCCTCCGAGCTAAAGGTCAGGCCGACCTCGCGCGCCGCTCGGTCCGGGGGAGCCCCCTGCCGTGCGGAAACGATGCTAACCCGGCGGGCAAAAGGCTTGATGTGGCGACTCGTGGGCGGCGCTTGCGAGCCGCCCAGGAGGGCCGCAACGACCGGAGGCGTCGGTGTTGCGGTGCAGTTGCTCC